>NW_017804242.1:2999829-3045103 GCF_001625305.1 Branchiostoma belcheri | reverse complement strand
TATATATATAGGTTACACAGCTAACAGTATTTAGGATCTCTTTGTTTAAACGTCAATGGAATAGATGGAATTTCGTGTTTTTGAAAGGAGGAATCACCTTTCTCCTTGCTGCCCTGTCATTTCAGCTTCTAACTTCACTTTCAAACTTTAGATGCTCATAAGCAGGCGTGAAAGATTTTTAAAAAAGGTTGTTTTACAGTTGTAATTCAGGTGATCGATTTCTAGACAGATGAGTTGTAGAGTTTGTTGACACAGACAGTTTGATTGTCTGAGCAGACAGGGAGAGCCCTCATGGCCAGACAGGTCCAGACTGAAATGAGCAGAATCCTTGGCTCAGTGGTTCCCCAGTATCTGCGACCTCCATCACAGCTCCCTAAAGGCCAGGGTGACCAGCAGTTGGAAAATATGGCCTCACACAGGAGGTTAGCTATCAGGATGTGTTACATGTGATTGGAGATAGAGGTGAGTGTTGGTAGAGGAAGGCCAGGGTTGGTGGACAGGTACAGCACAGGTACCATGTGGCCGGGGTCCTGATGTTTGTCAGGGTCCCTCCCTCTCCCCTCCCCACAGCTGCGCTCAACTCACAGACAGGGTGAGACATGCCACTTTGCCCTTCAAGGTGTGAGAAAGTAATTAGCACACTTCTCACATGAGCATGTCACCTGCCCATGACTAATGGTGGGAATGGTGCTCAGGCACATCTGGGTACCTGTGGTGTGATGTGGGACTTCCTGCCTCTGGACTTTGTCAGGGAAAACACAGGGATTTCAGGGCTGTCTGTATGTGGGCAGCAATCCCATGCACCCTCTTGAAATTAGGAAATTTCCTGTGGCCAACCATGAGCAACAGTTTACACATGTGTAAATCCACAGAGGAAGTACCTGTCACGGACACCCAAGGGCAGGTATCTCTGCTCACCTCGCACCTCATAAAGCCTTAATTGACCCATAGGTAAGTTAAGCAGGGTCCATTGTATAAAGGTATATGTGGGGGTCATGCAAGGCTTCTGTTGTGAGGGCTTCATGCTTCTTTGCCACTCAGGTAGTTTCGTGCACAATGACTTGGATGTGCAAATCATTTATGTGGAGAACTTGTTCAGATAAGTTGACCCAATTTTCTTCATCTTGTAAGGTTCTGTTCAGGTGAGCTCAACCAAAATTTGTTTTGAAAAGAATTTTCTGCAGGAGGAATATCACTATCAATCACGTTTGCGGTGCCTCCTTGATTTTACGGAAACATTCTTGATGAGGTCAGGCAGACAGTTAGGGTCAACAGATGATGATGATGATGATCAACAAAACGGGTTTGGCCAGCAGCCTTCCTTCATCATCTGATATTGCCATCCTGCTCCCCTGTGGACTGCTGCAGCCTCTTCATTATCTGAAGCTGGGCTGCCCTCTCCTTCCCAGGGTATTGGGTTGCCCCTCAGGGGCCAGGAATGAGTGGACACCTTTGGTGGCCCTTACAGGATCTTTATAGGACATTATTTATGGCTGGCAAGTGTGGCAAGTCACAGTCCCAGAGGACCGACCTGCTGCTGCCAAATAAACACATCAGGAATAAAATAAACACCTGATTATTTACAGATACTTTATGGAAGGAAAATGTTTTTTCCTTATGTTGCTTTGCCCTCCATACATGTATATGCACCATTACAAGTGGACAAACTGCTTAGGCTTTACATGTCTGTCATGCCAAAGAATCCTTTACCGACCGAAATACCTCGAACAGGGCAGTTTGTGGTGCATTTCACATTTTATTGTGCTACGACAGCATGACTATCAAATCTGATAAAGTGACCAATAAAGAATGGACTACCTCTGTTTGACTTTGGGTTCTATATCGATGGCCTGTACCCTCTCTATAGGATTTATTCTTCCATCCCAACAATATTACCACATCATGTCATTTACACCAATGTCTAGACACTACCAGACCTCCTTCATCAACGTAAAAAAGAGCATAGAAAATGACCAAAATAGGGAAACTTGGTAGCGGGACTGATCTTGCTTTGGAGAACAATTCATTCGACCAGAGTTGGAGATGGTAACTCTACATGTATATCAGTTCATGGTATAGAAAGTTTATTGCAAATACATGCCCAAGTGCTAATTGCGAAAACAAACAACATGTATGAGAAAATATATCAGTTACTGTACATGTATTATTCCAGCAAGCCACATGGACTAACCAATGTCATCCATGTCCCAGGGTCTCCGGATCACATGACTCCACCATGATGGTGTGGTCGCTGGACAGCTTTGAGTGGCTGAACGTGATCGAAGGACACACCCAGGCCGTCACGTGCCTGCAGCTGATTGGACGCTGCGTCGTCAGTGGTTCCCTGGACATGTGAGTACTCTGTCTTCCTTCTTATAGCACATGTCCTTCCTATAGATATTATTTGTTGTAGTTGTTTATTTGATTTTCTACTTAGTTTTGCAGGAGATTGCCGAAGGGATGAATATAAAATTTCAGGAAAAAGGAATGATTTTGGTTTGGCGTTCATGTGATTAAAGAAAAACAGGATGAACACCAACATCTTAACAGAAAAAATTGTCAATATATCCACCTCTAGTCTAGATAGATATTTATGCACAATGTCTCCCCTGAGTTAAGACGAAAGCATGTCATGTTGAGGGACGTTCATGTGGTTTTATATGGTTTTAAGTTTTCCTGCAAATCTTTGTTACGAAGTTCTGAGTTCCAGCGCAGCAAAACCCCTTTCATGTCCATTAATACTTACAAAAAAGTTTGCTTAGAGTTTTATTCTTGCCTGTATAATTGCTATTCCCTAACATTTCTAAGAAAGGTGACACTGTGAGACATGGATAAATGATTCACTTCTTCATCAGACAGTGTCTTGGCATGAAAATGTCAGCTAAACCCCATCCTGACCACCCACTATACCTCATGTAATAAGTTCATGGCAGACTGAGCGCTCAGAGTAACATCAGTCAAGCCTGGCTGAACATATTGACCCTGATTCACAGGCAGTTTCCTCTCTACTATCTCTCCATTCACCTGACAGCAGGTGTGATCAGGTTAGGAAGTACACTTCACTTCAGAAGTGATAATCATTCACTCTGTCGTTATTTCCATGAAGTAACAATAGCAGCTGACCGGCCATTAACGTACCTAAGTTCATCTGTAATTGCCCAATGTATCTCCTGAGAACATCAGTTGAAAGACCAGCCAAAGTGACACGCTGAATGAGATGAATCCATTCATTATTACACTTTTATTCAGATAGTCAACTCATTAGCATTCATAAAGTGATTAAAAAATTTGAATAATTGATTGATGGATTAATTGGTTGGTTGGTTGGTTGGTTGGTTGGTTGGTTGGTTGGTTGGTTGGTTGGTTGGTTGGTTGGTTGGTTGGTTGGTTGGTTGGTTGGTCGTTGGTTAGTTGGTTGGTTGTAAATAAAACTTTTGAAAAGTTGGCTTGCAAGAACCACATTATAATTTTGGTCTGGTTTGCAGACTTTGCCATGGTGTCTGGGTGGTCTTCTTAACATGCTTTTGTCTTGAGCCAGGTGTGATATTGTGCATTTCCTTGAAAGGTGGGTATAATGACCATGTTCGGGACCTTTGTAAGGATTACATATGGCTGTGGTGAGTGCCATGTGACTGGGACATGTTCCTAAAGCCCAAACCATCACAGTGAACACGAAGTCTTACCGCAAGTATTACTGCACGATTCTCCATTGCAGGTGACAGTGTAAGTTAAAACCCTCTTGTATAATAAAGAAAGCCTAAGTTACCCTGGGTGACTTCCCAGGACTTGTACAGTGATTAACCCAAGCAGCCCGCCAGCTGTGAGGTTTATTTCCCATGTAACCCCCTGACAAAGTGATGTGTAGGCTGTTGGTCCTGAGAGCCTCACCTGTTTTCCACATTGCCATGACTTTAATCCTCAATGATGGTTTGTTTATGTCCCTCTGCCACTACCTTGGAATGTGACCTGCCAATTTGTCTTGCAGCAGCTCGGAGAAACTGACATGTAATGTAGCCTTGGAGACTCCTTCCTGCAAGGGGCTTTGTGACTGCTTTCACCCTTCACTCCCCTAGTGTACACAAGGAAGAGGCTAAAACTATCAGTGTACTTATCATTGTCAGACCACGGGTCATCTACTGCTGATCTGTTTAGATGAACCCTGTCCCATGAAATCACCTCTGCTTTCTGCAACATCTACATAAATAGCATTATAAATACTAGTAGATGCTGGTTGGAATGAATACCTCATTCTGTCATCCATCCATTCATTCATTTATTTAATCATATGTTTACTATACAAATATTTACAATTTGTTGAAAGCAATACATGTGCTGAGTATACTTTAAGGCAGTTTTTACTCCACACATTTACGCTTTAACTTGTGAACATAACATCTTCTTCTTCTTCTTCCTTGTTGAATGTTTCAATTAAATGTAGTTGACAGCAGGTAATGTTAATGTGACATCGAGACTGTATAGGTGACAACCCAGAGAGAGAGAGAGAGAGAGAGAGAGAAAAGAGAGAGAGAAAACTATAGTTGTGTTTTGGGCTTGTTCCAGTGACTGCAGCCAAGACTAATTGTGTGGTGTGTGTTGTTTCAGGACACTTCGGCTGAGTGACATTCACACCAGCGAATGTTTGCAGCAGTACCATGGTCACCAGGCACCTGTGTTGTGTCTGACCGTAAGTCACACCAAGTACTTTTAGAAGGCTGGGTGGGTGGAGTTAAGGTTAACTGCAGGTGTGCAGGCAATGTGGGTGGCTGGATCTCAGCATCCACTGAAGACATCCACATGCATGCTTTTTTTTAAACCATTCTTTTTATTACTTTTGAAAATCAAAGTAACATGTATGGCATGGAAAACTAATACAGTATTACCAAATCAAAGGACATCTAAACTCCAAAACAGATGATAAGATCCAGGAAACAAAAATAAATTGTTTTACAGAAAGAAAACAACAAAGATGAACTTCTATAAACAGTTTACTTTTACAAATGTAAAATATGTATACTCACTAATGGAGATCCATCAAACAAACAAATAAACAATTGATTAGTCAGTGCCATTTTACCCCATTTACCAGCAAGTTTTAATTCTGTTTTTCTTGTCCATTCATCCACATGCAATGTTTACTTTTATACTTCATAAGCAGCAGAGCAAAGTTGCAACTAAAACTTTGTTATTTATTTCCTATCAAACCATGTAGCGGTTCTGACAGGAATGTATCTCCTAACCTCCTACTATGATTTGTCCTTTTGACAATCATCCAAATAGCGAGGTCATCAATCTCAGAATGACAATGGCAATGGCCCAGGAATGCACTCTTCTTTGCCTTTGGTAAAAAAATTGGCATATTCAATAACTGGTGATCTCTTTGAAGAAGAACAATAATCAGTTATCAGGCCATGTGTATGTTGTACTTGGCAATGTGCACATGAACACAGACAGTGATGGAATTGCTGTACTAGATTTTCCTCCATGAGCCACTCTTGAATTACAGAGGGTAAGTTGTAATGAGTTTTCATGTGTCTACACAAATCAAGCTGGTTAGGACCCACATAACATGACTCAGATGTAGTGATTATAAACCTTCACAAGAACTTTTACCAGGCTCACAGTTTGCATGCATGGCAACGATTGTAAACTGTTATGTCATGATAATTGCCTTCACTATATTTTCCTCATGTCCTCTCAGACAAAGCTCCCATGTCAGTAGACACTTGGTGGTTAGAGAATTATCAAGTGTAAAGAAGAACTCCAAGACGATGCTGCCAACTTAGCATCCACACAGAAGCCACAGAGCCACCTCTGGTTTACTGTAATTTGGTGTCCAATGTTGTAGTGCTCGTCTGGTTGTCAGGAACAACGGCAAAGCAGGAGGAATCTGCCGATAAAGCCATGGAAACTGTTTCCAAATAAACGCCAGAATTCGCATCACCCCGACAGCTCTTATCCAGAGCAGCACTTACTGGGACAAACACTCGGGCTTCTGGTGATTTGTGTATCATTCCATCCTCCTCTGTCCGAGGTATGTAAGTCTGGCAGGGTTCTCCACAGTAATCCCTTAGTCTTCATCACAGGGCAGGTCTGGGCAGTGTTTCCATCTGCATTGGGGCAACAAAAGGATCTCATTCCATAAATGGGCATTACGCTATTACGGGCCTCAAATCAGCAACATCCCAGGAAGGAAAAAAATGGTCAACTTGGAATCATTCCGTTTAAAAAAAACAAGTGCACTTGATGCTTTTATCTATGTGCCTGGAAGTAATTTCTTCTAGATGTCCTTTGTTGTGGTCCAGACTGTCCAAAATAGCGACTTGCAATGGTGTTCATCAGGTTGAGCTGACTCATCAGCCAGATGCAGGCAATACCTCCTCTGTTTATGATAGATAACCCTTGCCCAGCATCAAGTCCATGTGTCTCCCACCAGAACATTACTGGCTCAGCGCAGCAGAGGTAGCTGGGGATTGGATTTCTCGGTGCTTCCCTATCAGTAGCAAACTGATTGCAACTAAATCTCTAATCCCTGCACCCCTAACTGGCTGTTGAAATGCCACCAATGTGCTTAGCTGACTTTAGTTCAAGTACAAGTTTCAGATAGGTGCTCTCTGGGGAGGTAGGAGGGCCATGTGGCCTTCTACACCCTTCCTCCAGAAATGGGAAGGAAACCACAACAAACAGAATCCTCTAAGACCCCTTGATAGGTCCTTGTATAGTTTATATACATCCCCAGGCTCTCATCTTATAGCTGTTAAAGATGCTCAACATACAAGGGTTTCTCAGAACTGCTATCCACATATGGGTATAAGGCTCAAATTCAAAATGTCACCTGCATATAGGTGAGTACAGGTAAACTTGGAGTTGGGCAGGTGTTTCCAATGCCCATCTGCCTATCTACTCAGCCAGCCCAAGTACAGACACCGGTGGTGGTAGGGAAAGAAATTGAGTGATGCATGCCAAGTTTCATTATGCAGGTATCAGTTATTTTTAGTGTGATTGAGTGGGCTTGAAATCCTTTTTTTCTGCATACTTCCACAGGTGCAGGTACAGGTGACATTCAAAATTACCTGCTTCACATAAATCTTACCTGTACATTACATTACAAGGTGTTCATGGCAAGACTTTAAATCCTGAGTCTGTTCTACATTAGACTCAGGAGTTAGAATGCAACTGTGAACTGTAAAGTGAAAAGTCAAGTTTGGAAACAAAAAACAAATACCCAGTACATGAATCAACAGGTAGACATCAGAAGGAAGCTGAAAAAGTACAATTTTACCTGCACTAACCTGCATACACAGGTGATATGTTTAACCCTGTAGCTAGTACGTGTGCTGGTAGTACATCTCTCCATCTCCAGGTGAACCATTGATGGTAAAACCTGTTGAATGATTGATATTTCTGTCTGTCGCCCTGACAGGTGCAGAAGAGACTCCTGCTGAGTGGGTCTGCGGACGGCGAGCTCCATTTCTGGGACCTGTACACGGCCGAGCCCCTGGCCATTATACAGCCACATGACGGACCGGTCAACTCAGTGGCCTTGGCAGGGCGGCGGTTTCTCACTGGATCAAAGTGAGTTGCCCCCCTTTTCATTTTGCTGGGTACCTCTTTATTCTGTCAAGCCCGGATGCCATCCTAGTTAGTTTACCAAGATGGAGCGTAGGAGTGCCAGGAAACTAATTAAGATGGCACCCAGGCTATGTCCTGTCAGAACTGTGTAACAAATTGGTTTTGAATTTCAGCACCAAGTTCAAAGAAGGGTTCCAGAGCATTTGTACCTTTGACCTTTAGCACTGACACCATACACCACTACGGACAAAAAGATGTGAATTTACATGCACTAATCCCCAGTCTCCTTTCAACTCGCCACTTCACCTTGTCCCCCTTTTTTCCTGGATATTAAAAAGCTGCGAGATATAATTGGTCCCAGCTCCTGCCCTAATGATGACACGCTGTTCTGTCATTAAAGCCCTTCCCCCTAGCACTAATCCCGAGCTACTGGATCATGAAAAGGTACGGTGCCATCCAGGGTGCCATCTGCTCTTCATCCTGCCCCAAGGCACCGTGAGATGTGATGTAAAAGGTCAACGACCTGACAGATGGTATGACTCATGGACCAACTTATAGACCATCACGACTCGCGTGACGTTGGGAGTCGGTGACAATTTGTGCGCTATTTGAGACTACGGAAAGCTGTGCATAGCGTACCACATAGGGGGGAGTTCCTGTACTGAAGGGAGGGGGGACAGCGTGTGCCGCGATTCTCTCCAGTCCTGTGCCTAACTAACCCTCCTCTTTAATAAGTGCCAGTAGCAGGTGGCTGCTCTCTGCCATCTCCCAGTCAGCTCACCTGACATATTTATGCCAAGTGGAGAGATGTCCTTATGGCCAGCCCCCACTCCCAGACAAATATTGGCCCCATTCCAGTCAACAGGCAGTCAACATAACCCACACAGGGCCCAGAAATTGATTCATTCCCCCAGCTGAATGCAGATCAACACAGGAAAACTCTGCAGCCCTTCCCAGAGTAAACTTCGCTCCTAATCATCAGAATCATAAACAGAGTGATTACTTGCACACTTGTGTTCTCCTTCCTTCCACTTCTGGCACTGCTGTCTTTCATCACATGCAATGAGTTTGTGTCGGCCCTGTTATGATTTGATGGTGGCATTAGAAGGAGGCATGTACGCAAGGACCCCGGTCTGTTTATGGAGGCTTTTGCCTATTAACATTTGTCCATGGGCCTTTGATCTAATTGGTAAAGGATGTGGAGCCTGTGTTTGGTGTAACATGGGACCCAGGTGCGCCTGCTTGTCAGCCAGCATCTCTTCCTGTTATTCCTCTAAGAATGAGATGAAGGGCCGTGTATGCAAATCTGACCCTCGAGCTGACAGGCCTGAGATGTGTTGTTTGAAAATAAGGGTTTTTTGTGAGTGCTGTTGGTACATCTGATGGAAACGTTGCCATTAATATTTGATTGTTTAAGCTGGAAAAAGCAACAGCCCGGTGGCACCTGTAATGTTTTAAAGGACCATTTCTGTCCCCTTTGCAGAAATTTCCTTCCTGAGAGCGCCGTTCCCATGCACTCTCTGCACTTGCAGACGGGAATGTGGAAATTTTGTATATACTTGACGACAAGTTTCTATCACAAGCTGCTCATTCGCGCATCCTAGTTGACAAACTATTGCCATCGATATTGATGCTAACAAACCAGAGACACCCTTCCCCTTCCGCTATGACCAAGTTGAACTTCCGGATGACTTTTGTGATAAGCAGACCACAAGACTCATTTTCCTGTTATTTCTAGCCAGCTACTTGGCCATACTTTGTCGGTGAATATAGCCGTGGAGCCGGGCCACACACCATGTGGGTGTTCCTAATACCGACCCAGCAACCTTCAGACATGAGTGCGTGAGAAAGACGTGCAGTATCACCAAACAGTGCGCAAGCATATCATAAACGTGTTGACAGCACCAGGCAAGTCCAAGGCCGTGTTGTGACTGGAGGTCTTTCCTCGACTCGTGGCCTGTAATCCTGGCCAGATTGGGGCCTCCACGCGGTTTGTAAATGGAGGATTATGCATCGCCAGTCCACGGCCATCCGGCATGCCTGCCATTAAGACCTTAAGTGGAAAGTAAGGACGTTGTAAACAATAAGAATATTTCCCGATCGTGCAGAAGGCCAACAAACTAGTCCCCAGAAGATCCTTCTGCGGGCTGTAAAAATATTAGGAATTGGCTAAAAAGGGAGAATATGTTGCCAGATGAGTTGGTTTGCTGTGGAACTTGCTTTGAATTTTGAATTCCCATAGCCATCCTACTGCTCTAGTGAAATATTCTCCCTGTATGGCCAGTTTCTACTATTTTCTCAGCTCAACAAACCTGGGAATTGTTCTCACAATGAACATAAAAATTGGGATAAGTTATTTTGTGAGCTCTGCTCAGTTTTGACTCTGACAATCATGTTTTAGGTAAGGACATATTGGGGTCATTGACCGGTACTCAGGATTCCACAGTGACAATGGTATTACATGGACAATAGCAGACGTCCATGTTAAGTGGCATGCAGGCCCAATTTGTGGCCACAGCACCAAGTCAGTAAGCAAACTCCCATTACAAAAGTTACATCCAATTGCAAGGACAAGTCTACTGTGATAGCCTTTTCAGCTTCAAACATGAGACGTCCCACCTGGATCAAGTCCATTCTCCTCTTGTCTAGCCTTCATCGTCTCAATTCTAGAATGTGAATGTTCCGTTTTCAAACATCATCCTTGGGCTTATAGTCGTCACAGATGGAACTAGGAGATAACATTAGGCAGACAAAAGGAGCAGACTTTTTCCGAATAAGTTAGAAAGTATTCAAGAAATGCTTTCTGGCACAATGGCAGTTGCCTCCTCTTTTACCCCCACCTCTGGCAACATGTGTTTCCAGATGGTGTTTCACAATCATGCATTCCTGTTACCATAACAACCAGCTGTTGAAATCTTCAAAATATAAGTTTGGGGTCGAAGCCTCGGAATGGCTGATAGGGCCCACCTGGCGGATCAGCCTACCATGTCCCCCATTATGTGGGGCGGCTTGAGGGACGGGTGGTGCCCTTCAGGAAAAGTTAACTGCTGATACATCTGATTCAGCATGCCAAGGATAAGTCGGAGATAAGAAACCACATAACCAAGATAGGCAGGTGTTATTTTGGTTGGTAAAACGTTGCTTGTTGGCTTCATAGAAGGTTCAAGACTCGTTTCCTGATGACAACTTCACCACTCAGGAAAGAGGACCAATGAGCTGTTACATGTATATACTAGTATCTGTTATTTTTTCTGATCCAAAACTGCATGATACGACTGCTCGTTGCTCGTACCATATACATGCTGCATCCCAGTTACTGGAAGTCTTCACTCATGATTCTGATGGTGTCGGCAATGCTGTGATGACTTTGGGTGAGGGTCACGTGTCAGATCCAAGGTTCTATCGGCCCCTTGCTGTCTTACATTTGGTCAGTTGAAGTTGGTATAACATGTCTGCGCACACGTACAACAACTGAAGGAGAAGGATATCTGTTCCTGTCCGCTCCCTGCCACCTGTTACGTCTCAGCCACCCCACCGCGGCTGTGCCCTTATGAGAGCCCTGCCATGCTATCTAAACTTGTAAACCTGGCGGAAGGTGGGGCCATTCATCGCGCGGTGAATAGAGATGGGATCACCTTGACCCGCCCTTTTGTCAGTGGATTGAAGGTGTGAAAAGAGATCTGGGTGCCCCCAAGCTGACCTGGATGTTTGGACAAATGTTTCTTGTGTTACTACATCAATCACAACAATTACAGGTGTTGTGACACTGTCAGGCCCTACCTGGGGAGGAACCCAGCTCCTAGGTTTGCACCTTTGAAATGCTTGAATCCACCCTTTAATCTCATCTAAACATTCCCCAAGGTTCAGACACGGGGACACAAAATAGGGAGGATGATAACTACAAATGGTTAGAATTAGAGAGGCATTCTTCAAGACCACTGAATCAGATTCATCTTCAAGCAGATATCATGATGGAAAATCATAATGATTTCTGACTGGCTGGACTTGGACTCCATAAAAGTGCTTCATGTATGTTGTCACCAATGTTTACGGAAGTGCTTTGTCAGGACTTATATTGATTTCTATAGTATGAGCACCCCAAAGAAAGAGAAATATGTGGCAATGGTTATTTTGACGGTATTGCGATACCATCTATAGTGTTGATGTAGCACTTTCTGATGATTGCTACCCAGACATATGATGTCAGTGTGGTCCTATTTTTACCTGGCATTTGTTAGAATAGTGTTGAGTGTCAGGATGCATAGCCATACCATAGCTACTCTGTTTCTGTATCATTTTACATGTTGAATGCTTGTTCTTGGTCTCCTTAGCTTTTGCCCATTTCCCCCACAATTTCCATCAGTTTTTCCGTCCTATCAGATGATGCAAAAGAATGAAAACAGTAACGTTACATGTGTAATATCAATGTTACTCTGCACCATCTCCAACTTAAAACATTCTGGATGCCATGCAAAGTAACACATATCTTATTTTATCCAACATTGAATTAATACTCCATACAACCTAATACTAGTAAGCAGCAACCTAGCACTATCCTAGAACTTTTCAACCTATAGAGCTGAAGCTTTGGTCTCCCTTTTCCACTATATCTTGACAATATTGATAGACTTACATCATGTTGAGGCAGGTTCAGTATAAAGGAAAACAGGAACTTTTGGAGCGATGGAGTTGACTTGGTCCAGGCAAGTTGCCTGAAATGGTGATGATGATGAAGAAGTGATGTTTGATAGTTGTTCCTAATGTGCCATCTTTGCTGTCTTCCATCCCAGTGATGCGGTGATAAAAGAGTGGGACCTGGTGACGCTTACATGTCTACGCTCCCTCCACGGACACAAGGGACCCATCCGGCAGGTGAAAGTAAGTATATGTAGGACAGGAATTCTGTTCAACGCATACTTTTCAAATTGAATCCTTCTTTGTATACTTTGTCATGATTGAAATATGGACAGGATGCAAAATAACTGCTGTGGAACTTTTATACAGTAGTAAAATTGTTTTAACTGTAGCTGGGTTACAAGAAGAGGATATACAGTGATCTTTTTAGAGTATGATGGCACCAGGATTGAATCAACCAAGACAGAATGTGAGATGGTCCAGGAGGACATGGCCTCTTGTGTTTTACCTTTTTCGTATATGAATGCTATTGGAAGTTATTTCCTGGGAGGTAAACTTTACATCTTATCTAAGATTTCACTAAAGGAAAAATATTCAGTAGAAAAACCCTGTTTTTGTATGAAGGTGCTGGTTTACATTATTAAGTTCCATTCTTTAGCTAGAATTCCTTGGTATAATGTACCAGGAAGTGTGGAAGTGATTTATACTACATCAGGGTTGTGATCTCTACATGCAGTATGCCTGTTCCCAGCAGGATGGAAGCAGCAATGTGTATGTCAGTTGACCTCAAGCTGTTGCTCTGCCCCTTCATTTGAGTTGTACATCAGTCCCCCTCCCATCCAGGCAGACAAATTTGTAATGATTTGCCACATCAGAACTTAACTGTCTTCCCTTCCTGAAAGGACAGGTTGGGTGCAAAGTTTTCAGACGACCCAAATGGTGGGTCAAGGCACTTAGGGAAGATTCAGGTGACCTTGCTCTATCATTTGTAATGCTGGAATGTTGGAAGGTAACGGAGTCACTACAGGGTGCATTTATTGGGAAGGGTCGTTGGTTCATCCTTGTGTGCAGATGAGATGGTCGTGTAATTTACCTATCAGTGGTGCATCCAGGCAAGGTCACTCCGTACAAGAGGTTTTCCTAGTGGTGGACGGTTTAAAGCTAAGGACTGTATTAAACTTTTACTGTCTTGGAATGTTTCCTCGGAAGCAGCAGTTTCTTGGATACGGCTATGAAGCAGGGGAGAAGGAAGCCCACCCCCATCCCTTTGTGACCATATTTTCCCTCACCATGGTCCCTATCATTAGATCCAGCAGGTTGGATAACCTTCAGTCTGCATGCACCCTTAGAAGGGGACCAAGTCCTTACCCAACAATGGTGGTTCAGTGGGGGAGGAATTTTCTCACCACGGGTATCCCATGTGTTCATTGTCCATTCAGAACCAGCACACACCTGGCTGGTTTTGTGCTGCCCATTCAAGACACAACAGCCTGCAAACAAAACACAGGTGTCGGAGGATTACCTGTGCAGATGCTGCTCATGTAAGGATGCCCAGGGCAGCAGGACTCCTTGGTTATGGCCTGATTTCCAGCTTTTATTAGATGGCACAGATGTTCTCCAAGGGCACATGGTTCTGACGTCTTTTTTCCTCTGACATCTCTTTGGTTGCAAACCAATTGAGACATCCAACGTTCCCTCTCAGTGAAAGGCACCCCTGCGCTTTGATGTTCGGCAGGGTTGGACACAGTTTCCATTGAATTTAATCCAAGCATTAATAAGAGATGGCAAATCCCCTTAAAGTCCTCATGAGGTCTAATTCAATTGGAGTGCTGAAGAGGAAAATTGTTCTTTTGGGTTGTGAGAGGATTTGGGATCAGATCATGTTGCAGAACAGAGCTCCTCTGTGCCGGACATGGGAGAAAGAATATCTCGACCAGCCATAATCGGTTTGGCCTTTGTAGAGGGGAGCGCAAAACAGGAAGAGCTTTGGTGGCCATGGAGAAATCACATTCCTGCCCAGCATCTCACCACCTGGAACAACCAGAGATGTTTTCTCTCTCAGCACATTATGTTAAGGTACATTTTCCCCCAGCCACCAGCTCAGTAAATGAATGTTGTTGGACTTTTCAGGGGGCCTGTTTAACATGATCAGCCTCATGGGAAGTAATATTCCACAAGTAGCAATGTTGTGAGATTACTTGTCATGGTTCCTAACTCATTTCTGGGCATGGTGACTGCCCAGTGTTTCTGCATGTTGTACAAATACATTGCTACAAACAGAATCAATTTTGAGCCTGCTGTTCCAGAGCCAGAGAACATATCTATTGAAGATCAGCTCCAGGTCCTGTTGAGGATACAGAATTTGTTCTGTTTATGCCAGTGTGCCCTGAAGCGTGAAAAATGCCATCACTCTAATATGCAGAAGAGTTTTTGATGATGAGATGGCGGAGGCCAGTCGGAACATCAAAGTTGTCACCCAACAGGGTATCTGATGACACCTGTTGGAATGTTTTATCTCAACAAAAAATACCTGTGTCTATGTTATCTACCTGGCATACTTCTCCCATGCATTCCTGCTGATCTCTCACTACCATAGATATTCTAGAAAAACAAAAGACTTAAAAGTATAGTTCTGCTGTTCATTTTTCCTTCTCGGGGTAACCTGATTCATCACGCTTGGGTTGCTGTTGGGGATAGACTTTCTTACACACACTTATCAACCAGATAACAGGGTAACAATTCAGGAGATTCGGCCAGGCCTACTCGCTGTGACCTGCGCTAATCCCAACATTGTTGCAAAACAGTATTTAGATGTGCCTCGATGATGGATACCGCAGATATACAAAACTTAGAGGGTCGAATTGTGGCAAAGTAAGATATGGTATGCTCTCAAGGATGTGAAGGGGAAGGAAGCAATTTTCTGGCAGTTGTAATGTTATCTACTTGTCCTTGGCTTGTTAAATCCTTATGTCCTTGTTAATTTTCAGAATGTAACTGTGCCCTGTTTTACTTATTAAGTTTTTATGCTGTTTTTAATTAGTCTTCAAAGATCATCACAGTTTTTTTTAGTTGAATTTATTTCAATTCACTATTTTAGTCTCTCTGTGATTTGGAAAAAACACACATTACATTACATCACATCACGAGCTCAACATGAGTACACTATGAAACATTTAAATGTTTAAGTACTAGTATTAGGGATTCCAATAACTATATCTGTCCTGTCCAAAAGGATACAACTTTTTCACTGTCCAATGTCATTTTACAGACACTACTCCATCATGTAGTGAGCTGTAGCGATGACGGTTTCATCAGACTGTGGGACCTCACAAAAACCCTGGAAGACACAACATAGCCTGCTGTCCGGGCCTGCTGTCCTGTTGGGACATCTCCTCACAGCCAAACCACACCATGTAAGGCATCTCACAGCAGCTGCACGATTAAGGATCCATTAAGACATAAGCTAGCCTGCTCCTTAAACTGTCTTAAATGTCTCAGTCTGAGAAACTGGAATACTGAACATAGAAGTCTAAATGGCTAAGCCATGATCATGATTGATATGTCTCAAATTCATGAGAAAATTTGTTTTAACTACTGTATACGGGATACTTCAGAGACATAAAAACCAAGAGGCCTGCATTCTGGTGGGAAAAATTGTCTGGGAAGTTGAACTGCAGACCCCACATTCACACCCTTCCCTGAGGAGAGGAATTGGACATGACAGAAGATTTAAAGGACTCCAAAGTCTTGGAATTCCACAGGAAGTGCAATATCCCTATGGATGAGTCCAACTCCTCTTCACTTCTTTGATGTGGAGAGAACGTGAAAAAAGATCTAATCATGATGAGTTGTTAGAAAAGACCCATATTGTTATGCTATTTTGGGACCTCTTGATCGATTTTCTACGCATTGTGAATAATATATTTTAATTGTGTTGCTGTTGACTCACCCCTTGTTTGCCATTGGTATCTTCCAACACTACAGAATTCTGTTTGTAGGGTATTGGACAAAGCAGATGGGTGTGGGATATAGTAACATTTCCAAAAAATAATGTTACAAACGTATGAGGTTTACTGATGTTTCATCTGAAGCAACAGGCCTCAACTGAGATATGATTGTGGCTGGAAGAGACCATTATACTTATGGGGGTATCACTTGCAATATCAAATTTAACTGCTGTAGATCTATATGAATTGATTTTGAAAATGTGAGACTTGATCATTGGTGATTTCTGGTGCTTGATTCATGAAATCTTTGATGTTTTGGTTGTTCATTATATAAAACTTTGCATTGCTCTTATTTTTGTACTTTCCTGCATGTACACATATACAGATAATATTATTCTATCAAATTGATGCTGTATATACACCATTTCGTTGTCCAGATATTTTTGTTAACAATAAATGTATTGTGCCACCTTACATTTGTTTATCAGTCTTGTAGAAAAGAAACATCTAGTACCCCTCCACATCTGTACCCTTTCAACTTGGGATGAAAACCTGCAGGCATCCAGACAGAATTCCTGTTTGGAACTTTCACTGGTTATCTGTGCGCTGATGAAGGAATGCACTTACTGTGGAATCTGCCGAATTCCAGAGATTCCTGTGAATCTGTGCCAATGATGGGATGAGAGGATAGCTGGTCCAATCTCCCGAGGAAATATGCCGTGCTGTGTCAATATGGAAATGAATCAAAGGACATACAAATGTATTGACCCAGGTGATTACTCCAGGGCTTTGATCTTCCAGGGATGTTTGGTGAGGGAGATGGGACTGATGCTCACTGCCTAAAAGAATTTGTCAGATACAGTAATATGGGTGCAATTGCCAGCTATGTTGTTGTTGGTATCCTTAACACACCTGTTGATTTAGTCGTGCTGTCGTTGCGGGCAGCTCATATGAGTTGGCAGCAACTTGTCTTTGAAGGAAGAAAGTCAATGACTTCAAGTTGTAGCCAAGTACTAGCCAGTCAGTGAGCAGTCTTTAGGCAGTACAGAAAAAGTGCATCACTTAACAAGAGAAAATGCAGAAAGGGTCCCAAAAGACCCACAGAACAAGCCCAATTTATAAACTTGACTTTTATCTTGAAACTGAAACTCTGACCAAAATTCTATCCTCCCCCTCCACAGACATGAGCACAGTCACGTAGATAGAAAAGTTCATTGTTGCAGCAGGCAATTGTTAATTGGGATGCCTCTGGCATCTTCACACTTATCACCGAGCATCTCCTACCAGGAAGACAGGTTCCACATGGTGGGAACAATAGTCAAATTCATGCCGATAGGCCTGCCAATCGGTTACAACTTTCTGCCAAAGTAACACTCTCATTGTTTTCCTTAGTTGGTAGTTTCCCCCGCTGAAGTTTGCCTTGAAGACCTCATTAGAACGATTTTAGACCCTGCAGGTTGCAGACAGTGTTTACCCGTGGATTAGGAGGCACTCGATGATTAACAGGTGAATATGAAACCAGATAGCGATCTGAGTCAGTCATCAGACAATCAGCACACATTCCGGGCAGTGGACTGGCCCGCAATACACTGCGGAATACACATGTGACCACATACGGCCCGGTTCCCCGTCGTCCCGTCAGCCCTTTCAGTCAGGAAGTGGTCCCCTTCGCGGAGAGGTTACGCGATCCCAACAGGAAATGTTCAAGAGCCCTTGACGCAAGCCAGTGTAAATCAAACACCATAATGGTCTCACGGTTGGCTGTGGTGGTCTGCAGATTGCCGCATTTACTGGCCACACCTCAAAGGTTCCCGCGAGATTGAAGTTTTCGGAACGGTCCGGTTGGCATTCAGTGCCGCGACCACAGTGTGGGATTTGTTGGGACGAGTCGGGCGGACGGAAAGGCTGGTCAGTTAACGGTCCTCCTCCCATCGGCTGCCGAGTGCGACTAAGACTAAAGGACGACGGCGGGCATGACCGCGGTATTTCTCGCTTCTCCAGTCTTCCGTGTTTGTCACCGTGAATATCCCTGCTCCTGCCGGACCTGAAGCCGCTTTCCGTCACACACAAGTCGGTCTGACAGCCGAGAGAAGTGGAGGCTCTAGTCCCTGCGTTGTGCCGGCGATTTTCCTAGGACGTCGCCTCGTCCAATGACTCAACGACGCAGGAAACCGACGCCGGACATCAGTTCTCCAGTCGCTTGGACCCGGGACTGCATGCAGGAGTTCCTATTCCACGGTAAGTTTCCGAGTTCCTCCCGTAATTTCTGTCCAAAAGCCAAGATACTTATCGTTGTGCTAAGCTTTCCCCGGGGCGGTTGGGACTAAGGGTCAAGGCGACGGCGCGTTCTCCCTACGTACAGCGATAATCAGACATTTTGCCCGTGTATTCGTATAATTTTTAGTCTTCCCCCTTGAGTGTACACTTTTACTACACCACTGTTTGCCTACAACTTGTAAAGGGGCTTTGTCGTTGACAAATTTTGATTTCTAGTAAACAACTGTAGCCATGGTGGTGGCGTAATCAGAATCAGCCTCGGCCCCCGCTAGTTTCCAGACATCGCAATGACGCTGTTCTGAGAAGACCATTTAATTGAAATGTCTTGGCTGCAGGGAGGACGCGATTCGTCTGTTAGAGCAAAACAATGCACGCTGTTTCCATAGCTTTTTATTCGCAAACTGACAAAACATTTATGTCGGTGTATGGTAGTGTAAGAATTTGGGTGAGCGCTAGAAGGACGCTACGCTGGGTTTTAGACGGACAACGGATTATCTGGTTAAGACTCAGAAAGCTGCGAGATCAGTAACTGTGGAGCACTCCGGTGCATAAAGTTGGAAGACATCGTGTCCTTTGAACCCAACACTGTAGTTTTGGTTGTCAGATGACCTGTCTGATGACATTTGGCCGTTTACGGTGGGCCCACGGTGGGCGTTTCGCGTGCTTCAGTTGGGGAGGGTCTTAACTATGTGTTTTTGGAGGGAGGTGCGACGCATTTCTGTGATAAGGAGTTGGATTCCAGCCCAGGACGACGGAGCTTGACATGACTCATGCCTGCCTGCCAACCCTCTAATAGAACCTCACAAGCTGATTCTATCTGTGGACGCGTCTGTAGATTCTTCTCTTGCGATCTCTAAGTTCCGATAGATCTTTCCCTGGTAAACTTTTTTCATGGACAATCGGCGACTGGCTTTGTTTTGAAAACAGCCACCTCTCGTCGATTCCGCCTGGCTTGGCGGGAGGCTGCCCTGTGTGAATTATGCCTGGGTATGCATGCTCAGACATGTGATTGGACCGTCAGCCGGTGAGCATCTCCCGTCACCTGGAAGCTCCCGTCAGAGCCTACGACACTCGCGCGTCACGGCGCCCACGACTTGCTGTTCTCTTCGGGGAAACCTAAACAAACACCGTGGATCAGATATCAAGCCACGCACGGCAATGTCCACCCCCGTTCAACAACTGCCCTGCTCTGCACACCTGCGGGAAGTAGATCGTGTCGCACGGAGGAACTGCGTTCTCACAGCCCCTGCTAGTAGTGCTCCGGTTTCTCTGCTGGTCGGATTGTTTGCGTTTGGACGCATATGATTGAAAATCTATGAGATATCTATCCGTCGACAAGCAAGGGTCAAGGGGTGCATATATTTACTAATGACCCACACGTGTTGTGCCAGAGTCGGGACAACAGTGGCAGCCCGTGCGCTACAACACCTGAGGATCGGATAACCCCGGCACACACCAAATAGGCGCAGACCAAGGCAGGACCCTTTGCCTGATAACGTACGGCCTTGCGGGACGCTGTGGTCCGACGGTTTCGGTTCCGTGTCGCCCTCCAAGCCACAGGTGAGGTTTTACGTTACTGTAGATAAGTCCTGCGGGACATCGACGCCGTAGTTATTAGCGGTACTGCGGGATGGTGTGTCTCAAAGGTCAGGGGTCTTCCGCCATTACAACATCAGCAAGTCACCGCCCCGGGAACTGTTTGCTAGATACCTGTTGCCCGTACGCTGGAAGACAGTGCTCTCCCTTTACTTCAAGTTTCACTGAGCCCTCTACACTTGTTTGTTGTCAATCATCGGTCTGTTCAAAGATCTTTCGACGGGTACTCTCCGATAACAGAGAAGTTAGAATGCTTCAGTAACCCACTGTGCCTTTCAGAGGTGCCCGTTTTCACAGGGCGAATCGCGCTGTTTATGGTTTGATGTGGCAGGGCAAACACTGCGCGAAGGTAATGAGGATAGCTGTTTGCAAACCTTGTTTCTGGTAGGAATCATTCATCAGAACCGACCAGTCGTGTAAGATAGACGACCGTAGGTTCGTGTTATGAATATGGCTTGTCACACTTCTGTCGTCTGGTGCATTAGTTGGCAAAGCGTGTCGAACTGGCGTCCGCAAATGCCGTGCTGCGGTTGATGCAATCACAACAACTTGTTGAAACAGGGTATAGTTTAATCTGTCGGAAAATTCGCGATTTGTACAGAACATTACCGATTTGGTAGCTTTTGTTGAGCTGTTTCTTTCCATGTGCCCTAACATAGATCAAGCTACGGAAATTCTATGCAGTGTTTGGGCACTGTGCTAATGGTGACGTCGCTTGCGGCTCTAACAACACGAAGTGGTCCTTTACAAACTTCCAGTAAAATCCCGGCTGCTGGTTCCTTTTCACCGCAGGGATCAGTTGGAAAATGCGGGATTTTACGCGTTTGCGCCTTCCTTTACTGACAGGCTTTGGTTAGGCGGAGTGTCTCCTTTCAGTCACCTAGAGACCCTGCCCCGTTAGCAAACACTGCAGGTCGGCCGTGGACGCCCTCGTGTGAGAAGAAGCACGGGGGTTTGCCATGTTTTCCTGACACCCGACAGGACCCAGTGGAGTCAAGCCAACCTTACTTTAATTATGGGAAAATTAGACTGTAACGGCAGCGTGAAGGGGCATTCATTATGTAGTTCGCATGGCAGATGTAGGATACAATGATGTCGCACTCTACATCCGCCTCGCTGCCGGTGACCTGACCCTACCAAACAAGCACCTCTGACAGATCGGAATTTCTGCGCCTCGCACATTGTGATTCCTATTACAGAACACCCTGATGGGATGCAGGAAGGTTCAGCCTCCCGGCACGTAGGGTAGCATGCACCACTGGAGTGTCTATTGGGTTGCTGACACCGCTCGATTTTGACTATTGTGTCGTTGAGTCCTCCGTGTTTACCCCCTCCCACCTCGCTGACACGTACGACTTAATCAAGCACTAACAGAATTGTCCCAGGTACTGATTAATCTGTAACCCAAGATGGCCTACTGGGCACACGGCTGAATACCTGGACGGACTTGATGGATACATTTGTTTGTCTGCTCCCTTTTCAATCAGGCTCGATGCGGCGAGTTGCCACCTCTCAGGTCTGCCAAACAGAAATCGTTACGCTGTAGTGGGTAGTTACGATTAGATAAGAGATGCGGAGATGGGGGTTCGTGGCGGTTTGTCATCACGCCGAAACTTTAGCAACCGAACCTCAAGTATCATGAGCAAGTCTCGAGCACCTCTTCTTGAGACTTTTTGGAGACGTGGCCTCCGGAACACGACGTGAAATCACTTCTATTTTTAAAGTTATTTTGGGTGAGACGACTATTTAAGTCTCTTTGGTAGTTGCGTCATGCGATTTATTTGTCCAAGAGACCACGTGTTGTTCTTGCTTGCCGACCTTATCAGCTAAATGGGCCTTTGAGAACTGTTGTTAACCATTTTCGTCTTGATCGGTCGCAAACAGTGTCGCGAGCGCTCGGTTCGCGAAGTTAAACGCGCTGCATCTTTCAAGTCAATAGAATGTAGACTAATAGCAATAGTTGTGGTCAGACCCTTACGGCAAGGTAATCGTTTCAGGTATGTACTGTGCAGTTACACAGGAATTTCCTAGCTCTACAGTAATGTAAAGTAGAGTAGCTACTCTTAAGTCAGGTAGGAACTGCTCTTCATCTCATAGGTCTCGGTGATTGTCCTGTAGATGTGCACGTTATGAACCAATTTATTCCCATTCGGACGTTAATCTGTTTGATATACTGAGTATGTTTCCTACTCGTCAGTTCGCATGAGGCGTCTACTTTGCCCATTACCCAACATGAAAGTGTGTGGAGCCATAGTGTTCATTGAAGTTAGAGAGAAAGAGCATGTTTGCCACTGCAGATCACCCGGAGGAAGCGATTCCGTCCTATCTGCTGATCACAGCTTTAATGTGCCTAATCTTCTTGCGTGTGTACGAACTGTTCAATAGTCTGTAATTTGGGAATCGGATATCAGCTTTCATCTCCAGTCCGTGCGTTCATTGTGCCGTTTATTCTGATTTATCATCCCCGCATGAGCAGAGAGGGGCGCGTCTTTGTAATGGCCGCCCAGAATCCTCATCCCACATCACGGCTTCCGCTGACAGACTTGATGATCAACAGTTCCGCAAAATGGACATATTAGCCCCCGCAACGGAGATAACGATAATTATCAAAATATCTTCCATCAGTCGATGCCGATTGCATGTGCAAACAGTAACACCGATCAGAACCAGCCGATCATTTCCAATTAGCCCCTGGCCAGATGATGATAAACACAAAGCGGCTGTCCTGGCTAACGAAGGTGCACCGCGGTGTGGGACACCTGCCCCCCTCCCACCCCGTGTCTTCACAACGCGCCCCTCGACTGTTGCCAGGCGATACTGTCTTTATGGCTATCACCTGTCCAAAGACTGAGCGTCCTTGGTGCCTGACGTGTTCTAAAGCAAGCATGCTTCTCGTCACTGACAGGTATCGCCATACCCGTGACACCACATGTGTCACCAAGATCACTCAACATCGACCTTTTGTTTCTGGAGAGAAGAGAGCGCCTCTTTCCCGCTGTTCAGGTGATTTCAGGTGCGCACAACATCAGTCTTTGCTAGTAAGGGAATTCGTTTCACCTTTGTAAGTTTTGCCTATTTTAGACTCGTTTGTAGGTGTCTCGAAGGATCCATATTTAGTTGAAACGATTTGTGACAATTTGGTTGATGTGACCCAGCAGGTCAAGCCTGGACTAACCCAGCACCTGCGACTTGCCCCGAGCCAAGGCGGAGAGCTTCCTAATTAAAAGCCTGTAGCTCGGGCCTGATTATAACCTGCGTGATAATAGGCGACGCTCAGAAGTTGCGGAAGGACTGCTTGACCAGACGAGAGAGGCCAACAAGAAGGCGTCCCGAGCGTATATGTGCAGACGTCAACACTTCCTGTCGGTGCGTCAGGACGACTCTAGGAGATTCCCGCGCTAAAGACGCTGCTGTTCACATGGAAGAAAGTCATCAGAATTCCACCTGCCTCCCAGGTAGTGGTGTCGTCACGAAGACGTGTTTAGTTCGCCAGGACAGGAAATAGCTGAGTAAGAGGGGCCGGCAGACGAATGGTTTCGTCCTTTTATGGGAAGTTTCCATCCCACGTCAGGACGAGACAAGTGTTTTCAGACGCCACATGACCTTCCATCGCGGATAGCCCGTGGTGCTCTCTAGACCTTCCTGTCTCTGCGTGTGGGTTTGTGGCTCGCACCTGCACACACATCGCCGGCTTATACGGTACGGAGACAAGACTGCACACGTTGTAAGGTGATGGACAAGATATGCAGCTATCTTGGTAGGTGAAGTTTTTCTAGCCTGTATTTAGCGAACTTTGCCTGATGTTAGAAATATCAAGCGTCGTACTTGAAAACAAAAACTAACACGCCTACTTGTTTGAACAGTTGAACTCGATCCCCGTAATGTAATCGTTATCATCATGAACCCGGATTTCTGAACCTTCTTGGGCGACCGGATTATTTTGGTCCGTCGGTCGGCCTGGCTGTCAGTGGGTAACACACTCCAAACACTGTCGGCAGGGTGGGCCTGACCGCAGGCAGGCCGGGCCATTTGTAGGAGCATTGCCAGGACAAACGGCGGTGGCATATTTTCCTTACTACACAAAGGAATGGAATGTAACAGTCGAGATGTTTGCCTGGGCTAGACAACGTCGGTAACATTGGTCAGGGCATTCCAGAGAACACGGCGCAGAAAGGTTGGTTCGAGTTCAGCGCTGTTCACATAATTGATTTCTGCTTGTTTGAAGTTGTTGGATGAATAGCTACATAGGCACTTAATCTTGATATGAATGTAGCGATATGTCGGCAAAGCTGGCTGGGTGATCAATCTGTTTGAATACCTAGGTAACTCATTTATTAGCTGATCAAGTGCTTGTAGGGCTTTGCCCCGCAGAGAGATCGATATACAGGCCGTGGCTGGAGTCTGACGGGTGTGACGTAAGTCGACGTCGAACCAGTTACTCAGTGGTTAGTTAGTTACCTGTTTCCTGCATCTGACCGACCGACTGCGGACCTACAGCTCTAGGTTGTCTCGCCGACACGTGCCCCTACAGTCTCTAAACCAGACGGATTTAGGAGAATTTCCTAACACAGAAGGCGGCTCACTAAATACTACTAATGATACCTGGTGCTGGTTGGCACGGTTAGCTATGATGAACCCGTACAGTGAAGCCCGTACACTGTGTCTTGTGGTTTGATCACGATTATTTACCTTTGTGTATGACGAAGAACATCAGGGTGACTCATACGACAAACGTCGATACCAGGTATTTAATTTCCATTATTTGCCTAGATCCCTAATAGGGCTGTTAGTTAGTAAACTCACCATTGTGTTTCGTAGCGAGCTTGCCGCGGACTTTGCCCTGACGCGATGTTGCCATTATTTATAGCACGTAAAGCTTGCGATGTGCTCACACCAGCTAATGAATCAATGAATCAAAAACCTGAAGTAGTTTAAACTTTATACTGCACTGGAACGGACCATACTTCGAACCCCCGTCTCCTTGGTCGTACGGTTACTATTCGACGGATTGAACAGGACGTACCAAGTTATTAGTTACTAAGTACTGACTATTACTACTACTAGTACTAATAGTCCAGCGTCTAGCCCGGAAAGGAAACATGGTGATACAACAAGATGAAAACATACGGAAGTGAAATACCACAGTTAACGGTAGTACAAATTAAGGAAAATGCTTCATTGAGTAGCCATAAAACTGTACACGATCGTACGAATACACACGCACACGACGTCATGAGGAAAGTGTGACATGTGTCCAACCCCAGCAATGGCCGAGGTGTGGGTCGGAGACAAAAACTGTTGGAGATCAAAAAAAAGGTGGACATCTGTTTTCTCAGAAGGACAGATCGTTTCACAGACGGAGTCTAGCACCAAATCTGCTTCTGTAAAACGGTCCGTAACTGGAAAATTTCCACAGAAACGCCATTGTCCGAGCCCAACGAGTGACGTGCCCTCTGACGACACCATCTTCCGGTCAGTGTCGGGGTCGCATTGTCGAGGTCGTAAACGGCAGGGTCGCCTTTTCACTCGGTGGACTCACTTGTAAATTTTAGACTAAAAAGCAAATCAGGTTTACTGGAGGAGAAGAAACGGTCGGCGCCACGTACAGTGGAAAAACAGCGGAACAGTGGGTTTGACGAGGGACATGCCCGCTACATGTGAAGGCTCGTAACCATCCAAACATAGCCCGGGTTTTCTAAAACACACAGCAGCTGATTGTTATATAGGAACAAACAACATTAGTGGTGTTTCTGGTAGTTAATTTAGTTTGCTGATATGTAGATCCCTGAAGCTGATTACCGAGGAAGTAAATAATGGTTCACGAAGCTTGTAGGTGGAAACTGTTGTAGCCGGCTTGCATGCCTCTGTCAGAGCTGTCGCTCATACTGTGGTTTGTGTCCGTTGTTTAGCAGATTCTAAGGCATCTCTGTCGCTTTTCCAACTTCCTCTCTGGGCGCTGTGCTGCTTCATTAGGAAGTGTTCCACTTCCACTTGCATCAACAGAGATCTCTGCGGCGGCCGCATCACAGTGGGAGGTAAAGTGCCGGCAGCTTCACAGCGGAGAGGCCGTCGGGACGCGTCGGTGGCCTTGGGAGAGGGCAGGCCCCAGGAGGGCCGCGCTGGGCTGGCCAGCTTCATCTGTCGCCGGGGGAGGCCCGAGGATATACTGGTTCAAGCTTGCTCTGTCACTGGTGTGGCATTAGTGCATCCCTAAGTTTGCGGCATCAAATTGCCATTACCGCGGAGCAAGGAGGGTCAAAAGGCAGAAAAGTACTGGTTCAGCGGGACAGAAAATCATTCTACGTCTATATTTGGACTTGGACCGAACTCTGGACTAAATAGTGGTCGCCCTTGACAATATTTCCTAATATTTAATAATGCAAATTGAAGAAAAGTTAAGTTACTGCGCATTAAAATATGCCTTATATCCCGTAGCATATTGAGCATGATACATACAACACAACATACCACCATGAGACGTGTTTCAAGAAAGCCGAAAATAGTGGAAGTCGAAAAGGGGTTGAAGGACCTTGACCGTGGCTTTGCGTGTGTACACCATAGACTAGCGATAACACAGGTAGATTTTGGTGTTTAGAATCCGGATAGAAACTACTTTTTTAATACTCGTAAACGATAACAATCACTTTGAGCGTCGCCATCCAATCTGCAGCATCGCAATCTCTGTACTTGTATCACTCAAGCGTTTCAGACTTTCAGTAAGGCCAAGGCAATATGCGCGTCTTAAAGGTCAACATGCCCGTAAATCATGGAGTCTGTGGATACCAGACATAACTAAAGGAAAGGTGTCAGCAGGCAGTCTCTGGTCTAAACCAGTTACACGTACAGCGTCTAGCTCCTGGAGCAACTGTTTACAGGTGGAACGTTAGTATAAACAATCCTTCAGTCTTGTTCTGTGTTGTGATGGGCGTTGCTAATATTGTAGATGATCCTGTTGAAGCACTTTCACGTCAGTGCTAAAGCTCGTGTAGACGTATCTCCGAACTTGGTGGACAGCTCACACCCACTACCGGGTGTTGTTTTGTGCCATGCTCTTCATATTACAGGCGGTAGGTGGCGTCATCTAGGTCTTACTGTTTCCTTTCTCTCTTATCGGCTTTATTCTACCGGGTATCACAAATATCTTCTTCTTTTTCTGTGAAGATATTCTATCATAGTAGACGTTTCTTGTCAATGAAAGGTAAACGTCATGTACGGGTGGGCCATCCGAACCGACCGATTGTTTCTCCCCTTAGTGTCAATGACCGACTGAGTCCTATTCCCAGTTGGGAAAACCCGCACTGACAGTTTACAGTACTGTGTCCACGCCTGACTGCTCAGATCGGGGAGTAATGTGTAATGATGTTCCCGGCAACCTCATTAAGCCACAATTACACCAATTCCGTGCGCACGCTGACACTGGGGAAAAGTGACATAAAAGTGTGCTCAGTCGCTGCATCCGATGGTTGGCATGTTCAGAATATATGTCCTCATTGCTTAGTATTGAAGCTCACAGGCAGTGTGGATTTACCTGCCGACGTTTCGATGAACTCTCTGTCACCTTCCTTAGGGTGATAATTACTGGTTCTACATCAGGTGACAGACAGTTGATCGTAATGTCGGCAGGTGAATTCGCACTGCTTGTGTCAGAAGAACTTCAGTGATTTACCAACCTGAGGTAACTATTTACGGATGGTCTCATTGCTCTACTAGTTTCGGGTGGTTTTTATTTTCACGGAATGGTGGTGCCGTCGGTCTTCGACACACTAGTATCTTTGCATGGCATTCCCAATAACGTTAGGTACCTGAAAAAAGTTTAAGTAATACGTTCACGACTTCGTTTTCTGTCTTGATTACTGTTGCCGATGTGAAAAATTGACAGTTTGTCCGTGAAGATTTTGCGTCATTCCTGGCATTGATTATGATCGTGGACACCTTCTCGTATAAAAAATCAAGAGTATCTTTTGTGATTTAAAGTTTACGAAAGAGAACCACCAGGATGTAGCTATGACCTGACGGCTCCCTCACACCAGCCATTTGTTCCTTCCGTGTCCTTATCTCACTTCTGTATCTGCCGCAACAGATCCTTTCATCTCTGACGGTAGTCAAGTTTTCCACCAAACCAAACAAAATCGTGCCCCGTGGTCTCACGCCTCACAGACCGCTCGTCTGTGCGTGCCCGAGTCGCCAGACTGGCGCGGCACGGCTGCAGGTTGGTTAGTGCTTCCGGGCGAAATGGTTACACAATGTTTATGGTAAGTTCTGATATGGTAGGCAACAGATAGGACATTGCTGATTGCTGTGTACGTATATTTCGTGACCTTTGAATCCCACAAACTAACAACAACGGGCGTTGTTATTTGTCTGGAAGTTGTAGACTTGCGTAGGTAAGGGGGAGGGGTGCGTGAGTCTTATGAAATACCTTTTTCTAAATGATTTATGTTACCCCGCGTCATACACATGACCTTCCGTGACTTGTGAAGAACGGCTGTCGGTGACGAACGATGTTATCAGTAGTTGTATAACCGATCATGTTGCGAATTTCACGTTCTGTACGCCGGATAACAATCAGTCCCTGATGTTCTACTTTTTATACGCTCACACTAGTCGCCCTTAAGAATCAATCATACATGCTGTCAAAATCAATATGAAATAGATAAAGCTCCCTCTTGTAATAGGTTTGGACACTAAAAAGATTTACAAGTCAGTTTATCAGTTTGTTGATCGACTATAATTGCAATGACGTAATGACAGTAATACGCAGGGCAGGGTATGTCACGTACGCCGTAATTCTACCCACACGGACTTCGATAACGTTGGATTCTTGTGATTCTAAGAGTTGTTGGAATTGAGTTGATCGCTGTGTGATCATTACTTTTCAATTACAGTACTTCGGAATAAGAATGAGGCTGTCCCCGGGCGAAAACGTCCACAGGAAGCTGCGGTTGTTTTGAAAACATTCCAAGAACGAACAAAGTTACATGTCGTTCAACGCGACGACTGTCAGGCCCCGGCCCCGGTGTACGTGTGCCTGGAACTTATACACGTCGGAATGTGATTGGGTGAAAGATAGAGTATATGCTTCACGTCTGGAGGTGGTGGCGGTGGCAACAGTGAAACTTGAGTAAACAGTGTAAATATAAAATACTGCGATATGCAATTGTCGGAAAAGGTATCGGTTTTAAAACATGGTTAGCCCGTCGACTTTAAGGCGGTTACCTCGGTTTATGAATCATAACAGAATCGGTGGGATCACAAGTATTAGAGTAGTTTAACTGTACTTTCCAAAATATGTCAGGACAACATTTATAGTCATAAAAGTAATAAATAAAACATGTACTAGTATTTTTGAAAGCAAAGTCACCAATTCTACATATCTGTCCTTACTTCGTAGAGAAGTACGTAAATAGCCTCACAACTCTTTCCATTTGCAGTTAGTATAAGTGCTTGTTGTTGTTATTCGCAACTGGTAGGGCAGGAACCACACATACTACGTAGTACATTCCCATGTCACTTCCCCCTTCATTGGGAGAGTTTGGGCTCTCCCCGGGGGGCATGCCCGGTGAACTTCTACAAGTGGGTCAAATTGTCTGGGAATTCCACAGCTAACTATGCGGGAGAAGTCTTGAAATTGCCGGCATAGAAGCCGCTGGAGTCCGGATATCCCAATTCAACAAGCAGCTGATTTGCGCGCTATAGAATGGTCCCAGACCATGCCTTGTGTTTCAGGGTCAGTTCTACCGGGAGAGCTAAGTTTAGATGATCCCGGCCCACACCACTTAATAGTGCCCGATACCGAGAGAGAGGTCACGTATTTTTGGACGACTTTTACTGTAGAGTGTGTGTAGTGCTTCTCGTGCCTCTGTGTACGCCGTCTCAGAGGATACCCAAGACGTAGGTTCATTCTAGGACACCCGCAGGCGATTTGGATGTCGGTGGCCTGTGTGAAATTGATGCCTTGTGTAACATTTAGTAGTGATATAATAAAGACTCCCGTTTGACAATTTTGTCAAACGAGCAAAACAAAGTAATGGCAGACGTGCGTTACGTAATGAGATCGGAATGCTGTCCGTGGGTCGGCGTGGAAACCTTCCAATGTCACAAGAAACACCTGTGAACAGCAAGACTCGCCGTGGTGGGAAAAGTTTGGACTTAAACACTCTGTCACGTGGTCCTTTGCCTTCTTTTTCGCAAGGTATAGGTACTTAAAGACAATTTGTTTATTCTTAAAACAGCCTTATTACGAATCATTAGATAGCTTTAAACACTGTTTAGAGTTAGATGTTCAAGGGTTAGGTGTAACAAGTCGTTCGGTGTAATGTAGCCAGCTGCCGCCGCGCCGCGTGCCTGAGAAGCTATACCGATACAGAATTACGAACTTATGTCAGTTGTTACAGTGTTGCACTTTCTATCAAAGTTTCATTAGATTCAAAAGGTACCTGAGTTTAGAAACGTACTGAAGCTTTATGGTTTTGGTTTATTTTCGATGTTTGTTGAAACGAAATGTTTGAATGCACGCGAATGTTATGAGTGCGTGTGGGAGGACTTCTAAAGGCATCGTTTTCAGGCATTGGACCAAAAATAGTACTCCGGTGTTTGACGTGCTAAGCGAGTGTCATCGGTAGCCAAAGGTCAAGGATAGTGACTAGGTGCAGGTGACAGTACGGACGTCAAGCACTGCGTTTTGTTCTGTATAACAATAAACAGTTGAAGTCAACAATAATACAATCCCTGTGTTCTTCGTCCTGACGTGAGAGGCTGTGGTAGCGACCGTACCATCGCCGCCCAGGTGCAATCGGAGTCTCCTTGGAAAACAAGAGGTCCGTTGATGTCTGTCTCCTGAGAAAGGCGCAGGCTTGTTTGGAAACTTGTCACCTGTTAAACAGTCTTATCCCCTGGGCTTTTCTGGGTCTGTGGAGTTAAGCTCGTCTACCTGGGCCGAAAGCTGACCACTTTGGGATGGCAAGACCTGTCTTTATACGAGCATACCGACAGGATAAGTTCGGAAGTGGCTCATCACCACCACACAAAGGTTGTATAAACAAACCCGACTTCTAAAGAATTCTCATCAACAGGAGGGACATTTTTACCAGCCTGGCTCCACCCAGGCAATTTAGCTGCCGTTGGACCAAGAACTGGATGTTGTGTGCAACAAGTGTTGTTGGCATTCGCTGAACGTGTCGATGGTGCAAATGTGCGCCCGGGAGAGCCGTGCGTCATGATTGATGCTCATATCTCCCGTGTTGGGTGTCGCTAACTGTTTGGCTAGAGATGTACATCTGCGGTGTCAATCAGTCATAACTGTTGTAGCCTCACTCATCAAGCGTCATACCACACATCACCCAGACAGAAATTCCAGCGTGTCAAAGACAGGAGAGGGGACAACAACACCGGCCATGAGCACGGCATGAGGGCCGTACTTGTGACGTGGGCCCTGCTGGGCTGGGCCCTGGCACACGCAGGCGAGGATGGCGGCAGCCCTGGTGTCCGAAGAGGGGCCAGGTTCCAGCGCAGAATGTTGAACATTCTCGGCTTCCGTGAGCGGCCGCAGCCGTCATCGGTACAGCGGGCCCCGGATACATGCTGGAGCTGTACCGAAGAGTGACAGACAGCCAGCGGACCATGAAGCCGTCCTCCGGCTCGTGTGCCTTCTCCGACCCCCACATCCGAGGCAACATCGTCCGCAGCATCGCGGAAAATGGTTAGTTCAACTTCAGAACTGGTCCCTTCACTCACAGTCAGGATACCTCCGTGTTGGGGTACTTGGCACACTTGGCGCCTGCCAATCCTGGTATGATATGGCCTTTGCATGTCTGAACCTGACCGCTGGCCCGCTGACTAGTTGTTATGATGTATCGGCTGTAAGCTAGATAGCTGAGCGGTGGGTCGCAAATGTTTGATTGGTCTCTGCTCGCCGTGTCATCGTTCATGTCATGCGGTGCTATACATCTACTGAGATATGATATAACTTTTGACAAGTCTGACAACGTTGAGTTATGCGGAACTAGTTAGCTGGCAACCTGACCGTAGATTACAAGTTTAGGTCTAACCATTGCGTCGATAAGAAGCTTTGTCTGGATTAACTCCGACAGGTTGGTCCTACCCCGGACCGGAGGACGAAGGGGTGTGCTTTCGCCGGCGCCTGGTCTTCAACATGTCCAGCATTCAGCCCCACGAGAGAATAAAGGATGCGGAGCTGCGCTTTTCCTTGCCTGTTTCTTTCCACTGGTGGCTGCAGGTTCACCAAGGGTACAGCGTCAAGATTTATCACGTCGCCGCGGACTTCAGCGGCAGAATGAACGTGACGACCCCGGCGCTAGTGGGAGGCTTCAGCGTACACCACCGGCGCACTGTCGTCATTCGTGCGAACGTGATGAAGGCCGTCCTGTCATGGCAAACCAAACGCGCGGATATAGTCGAGTTTCTGGTAACCGTAACTTTAAAGGACGCCGAGAAAAGTAATGCGTGTCCGCCGTTCGACAACCTACGTGCCAGCCTTCTTGTCTTTTCGTCCGACCGCCGCCATTGTAGAGCGAAACGGGAGCTGAGCGATGAGAACGCCGACACTAACGGCGAGGCGTCGCCGCCCCTGATGGAGGAACAGGTGGAGGTCTGTCGTCGGCAGCATCTGTACGTGGACTTCCGCGAAGTGGGCTGGCAGGACTGGATCATCGCCCCGCCTGGGTACCACGCGTACTACTGCTCCGGGGACTGCCCGTTTCCTCTGAACGAGAAGCTAAACGGTACCAACCACGCCATCATCCAGACCCTGGTGAACACCGTGGCCCCGGCCGTCGTGCCCCGGCCCTGCTGCGCTCCCACGGCGCTGTCTGCCATCTCCATGCTCTACTTCGACGAGAGCGGCAACGTCGTGTTGCGTCAGTACGAGGACATGGTGGTGGAGGGATGTGGCTGCAGGTGACTTTAACGAGCCGACATGTCGTCCTAAAGATCCCTACATCAAACTTTTGGCAAGCAGGGTACCGACAATTCGTCCTGAAGATCCCACATCAAAATGTTGACAAGCAGGGTACCGACAATTCGTCCTGAAGATCCCACATCAAAATGTTGACAAGCAGGGTACCGACAATTCGTCCTGAAGATCCCACATCAAAATGTTGACAAGCAGGGTACCGACAATTCGTCCTGAAGATCCCACATCAAAATGTTGACAAGCAGGGTACCGACAATTCGTCCTGAAGATCCCACATCAAAATGTTGACAAGCAGGGTACCGTCAATTCGTCCTGAAGATCCCACATCAAAATGTTGACAAGCAGGGTACCGACAGTTCGTCCTGAAGATCCCTCATCAAAATGTGGGCAAGCAGAGTACCGACATTTCGTCCCGATAGACCCCACATCGAAACGTGAACATGTACAAGAAGGGTACCGACATTTCGTCCTGAAGAACCCCACATCGAAATGTGAACAAGCAGGGTACCGACATCTCGTCCTGATGGACCCCACACCGACGCCCTCGCGCCAATATCTTAAAGAGGCACCGCCCTCAAACTCTCTTGTAGTCTTACGTTAATGGGTACCGGTCCGGTCACGATAGGTTTACGGCGTAGATATCATTTATAAGACGGGAAAGATTACTTGTAGATCCGTTGTGGACGGACGGTTCTGTCATAGCCTCGCTGCAAATCAAGCGACTAACGTGACCACGTCTTTACTTATTATATCACCCGAATATTGTGTATTATGACCAGCTGTAAATTTCCTTTAAAATATCATGTTACTACTGAAACGGACGGAAGTGCAGTAGCACGATGTTTAGGTGTGTTTATAAAATTTAGCAAAAGAAGACTCCGAAGTTCATATCAAGGTGTACTAGTGTGTAGTGTTCGGACTGTTGTTTAGTTTGGCAGGCTGATAGATGGCCATATTTTAGAGTACACTGTCCAGGCAGAAGTTGAAGGGAAAAAACATAACTGTCTTTTGATTGATACCTGATATCTGACATCCGATGCCTTCAAGGCACCAGTCAGGAGAAGGTAACGGTCGTTCCCTTCAACCTCTGCTTGGAGACTACACGTAACGTTACATGATTCAGGTGGGTTACCGTGGCCGGCCGCCAGGCGTGCAAAGAAACTGAAAACCGGTCACCTGACAGACAGAGCTCCAGTTAGTCTGGTACTGGGAGGTTTTGGATGATAGCTTGTAGTACTCTCCAAGCAGAGGTTTGAAGGATGAGATTGTTACGGGTTTTCGTCTGATCGGTACCTGTTAGGCTGCTTTCTGAAGGAGTCGGCTGTGAGAGAACGGGTGCCAGTCAGGAGAATAGCAACGATCTCCGTATCCTTCAGTCTCTCTCCTTCCTTGGAGAGTAGCGAGGTCACTTGTACCCAGGAAGGTGGGATAATTGCTGTGTCCGGCCTGCGTCAGGTGACAGTAATTCGTATTTATTCTCCCACTCTGTCATCATGGCATCAGCGGTGGTGGGTGTGATTAAAGTGCGAGTGTCCTGGGGGAGGTTGGTTGTCATTACTAAAAACAGAGGTTGTTCTCGGTAATTAGTCACCTGTTTGTCCCACTTTACGGTGCTAGCACCTCGTGTGTCAGATGGCAGCCGGCCTGCCTGCTTGCACAGGCCAGGTACTGACTGACTGACCCTTGCTGACCTTAATTAATTAAATTTTGCACACCCCACACGGGTCACTTCTACATTCTCATCTGGTCCGACTCGGTCTTCCCTCACACCCCGTTAGCCGTCTGATGGACGGACGCCCTTGCCTTCGCTGCCATGCATTGTGCAATCGGCAATTAGCATATTCCGGTAATTACATGCCTCAGCAAGTGCCATATTGATGTACGCAGGCATGACGAGCCCTCTGCCAGCCATGTGCACATCACGTCCTTCCCCGGACTACTTGAACCTAGTTGTCACGGCCCGTGGTGAAATATACTGAGTTTGCATTCCGCCTTAATTACCACTGACAGCCCCGTTATGGTCCATACGGGCCACGTCTTCCCACTCAAGACTTGAGCTAAAGCAGTTCTGTCCCGTTGTTGGCCTGGTTCCCTTCCCCTTCTCCGTCGGTTCCTGTCCTTTCATGCCCACTGACAACCTAAAGGGAAGGGAGAACTCCCGTCGATTGGCAGAGTGCGGGGCGGGCATGTGCCCGCAAGATGCGAACCGCGTAAAACATGTGTTCATAATTACGGCTGCCAGTTCAAAACGCTCCGAGGCTAGAAGTAGTCGTAAATCTATGTAACGATAGCGGTTTCCATACTTCTTCTGCTCTGCCTCCTCTCGTGCTCCAGGGCGCGGTTCATGTTGCATTCACCTGTTGCATGGCCCGTTGCCACTCAACACCGTCGCTAGGATACCATCTCACCCCCTCCACTCCACAGGCCGAACATATGGTGTACATGTTGATGTTTTTCTCCAAAACCTTATTGACAATGATGAGGTCTCGGTACTTTGTGTAGGAACCACAATTACATGTGTTTCAATGCTCGTGTGATCGTGGGTTCTTCTCGGCCTCGTAACTGTTTCCACCTGGGAGGCCGAGAAGACGCGGTGTTTGGAAAATTATGGACCTATCGTGATAGTAGGTAGTTAAAATTCGTTCTGTTCAACTGCTGGGACAATGTCAGGCGGAGCGGCCGACTTGATGTGTTTTTTCTCGTTCCCCACGACTGGGTCCCATCTGTGTGCCAGCAGCACGCGAGGGGACGTGTTCTATATACAAGCTCTCCTGTCTGACAGGCCTCTTTTATCGCCTCTCCGGGGTACAAACCAATTTGGATACTGTGAGAAAGCTAACATTTATCCACAACATCAGCTTGTTACTACAAAGTACCAGCAAACACCACGGCTACGCTGATAGTGTATCAAAAGCCAGAAAGAATTCGTCGGAGCCGTGCGATGTACATTGGCTGTTTGCTGTGTTTCCCGCTTGTTCAACTCATCGACAGTTTGCTGCAATATTGACCGACATACTCTTCCGCAGCTGGTAAAGGAGTGCTGAACAAAGGTTTTGGATGTCAAGCAATGAATAACCCTATTGAGTTTAAATCCCGCAAGAAAAACAGGCCCCGGACGATGTCAAAGCTCTAAAGCTATTAGTGTCACAGATCTGCGCCCGCCTGGCCGCTTGTAACTGATTGTTCCCCACTTGCAGTCGACCAATCGCGTTCGCCGCTCTCTGACGCAGGTTACAAGGTTCAAGACTAGCTTCCACAACTTGACACTTCTTGTGTATACTCATATCAAGCGACCATTGTTTCAACCTGTAAATATCAGGCGTGACGTGAGTACGACAGCTCTAGTTTCAGTCGTCCCCACATGGAGTTCACTACGCCAGCGAGAGGGCTGTCCCCACGGCGCAGTCGGGCCATGTTCGGGGTACGCGCCGCTTAGTACACAAGCAGCCCGCGGCAACTCTCCTCCTGCTGTGCTCGCAAAGTCTGCGAGCGGGACATCGCGACCGGCGGAGGCACCGCGCAGAAATGGGGCAGGAACAGATCCACCGAAGCCACACTCCTCGCGATAACGCAGGGAGCGGTTCTTCACAATAATTTTACGCCCTATTGATAGTAGAAATCTGGACCCAAGACGGACGCAAGTTCCCAGGCCTGGGGGAGAGCGCTGCCGTTGTGAACGGCCAATGCGGGATAGGAGGAATTCATCCGCACATTCCGTAGGACCAGCAACCCAGGCCACGCTGGTATGTATATCGTGGGTTTTGGACAAAAATAGTCATCATTCTGCCATCGTCTATTGTCCGCTGTTACTTGGAGTAGGCGGCGTTGGTTGTCCCTTTCCAAGAGTCGTGTCGGCTGCTTAATTTTAAGGGGCTTTTGTGAGCTTTGTATTGGAAGTGTCCTTTGGGCATGCTGTGATTTTGCGCTGGGGGAGCGGGCCGCAATCCAGCAGGAATGTGGCAGAAGTGTCCACGACCCCTCGCTCGCCATCAGGTTGGTTGTCATGTCAGTTGCGTTTTGTTTTGATAGTTGTGTCGCTTAAATAGCATTTGTTCTGGTTCGACCAGAGGTCTGCTCTTGCGGTCCTAGGGTCCACGCCTTTGGAAAGTCTCAATCTTTGAACTACCCGGGAAGCGGAACAATTGTTTCCCGCCTGATTTGCCGTCTCTTCCTGTCATATGTAATCCATTCCGGAACATTTCCACGCGGTTGTACCCAAAACCTTACATTATTGCAGCAGAATAAGAGACTATAAAGACCCGCCTTTGAGGGTGATGGGGGTATTGGGAACTCTTTGTGCGCCTTTCAATTCAGATGTATTCAAGAAAGGTTAAGTCTGAACGACTGGACTGGAAGCATTTGGCTCTTTGAACTTCGCTAAATTAAACACACCGATTTGTTGGCTCGTAGCATGTGAATCCGTCGATCAGAAATTTATTTGAGCCAACAGCTGCGCCGATGACGGGCTGTGTTTCAGCAAGCGGACAACAACTCGTGCACGGGCTTTCCTAAAACGTTCGAAACTGGTCTTTCCAATATATCAAGCGTTTTGCTATAATAAGAAACCAGTTACTTCTAATTGGTAACATAAGCCGCGCGGTGTAATTCGATGATATCTTGTTTATAACATTTTGTAGCGTTCAGTTCGGTTGTACGCAGGCGTCGATAAACAGTGGGTGTGGTGGTGCTGTTATAATGTCCGGAGACAAAAACGACTAGATTGAATGTGTAGCTTCCTTTGTCTTATCAAGGGCGTAATATAACGTCCTTGGTCTTATCTTTTATTTTGATCTACTTCTGTAAAGCGCCACCATTTTCACCAATTTAGCCGTACATAAACAAAGATCCCCACGCAGATTATATTAAGTAGTTTAAACGCTTCACGTGTGAAACATTAATCAATAGCAAGCACGGTTTGTTGTTGTTGTCGGTGCTCGTGATTAGGCGTAAATGTCCCCGTGTGTTCTCAAGCCAGAAGGACGAGGCCAAATTGGAGCTCCCCCCTCCCCTCCCTGGCTACTCGCACCGCTCCGTTCTCTGGTTGTCAGATGTACTTTACATTTGGTGTCCCTTGATTGGCACAAGTGTGGCTCACCCCTCCGAGGTCGTGACATCGTAAAACCAACGCTTTAGGAAGGGGATAAAGGATTTATTATCTGGGGATGTTTTCGACATAACCTTTCTTTCCCTTTCTTGACGGAGAACAATTTGTCTATGAGACTGCATGTTCGGGTCTGTTATGCGTGGGAGCCAGAGATGCTGTTAGGGCGACCGTGGGTACGTAGTAGTAGTTTGTCACATTTCAAGGCTGCTTAAACAGGGTTGGAGATGACATCTGCTTGTTCTAATTTGGACTTTGTCATAGTACAGGTTTTGTCACCATTTGTCTAATGCGGGACAGCTGACAAAAACGTCGGTTGTGTGCGGAAACCAGGCCTTGGAAAACACAATATTTGCGTGATTGGCGAGCTAGGGAGTTTCTTTATTCTTTTCTGTGGCTCCATTCTTCCTTTCAGACCGAAAAATCTTTCGTGAATGGTTTTTGGCGGGAATGGGAAGCAGACTCTCTCTATGACATGGCGTTCATCAGGGTTTTTCCAACTAGGCCAAACGCTATTCTTCTGTAAATAATGGGCGCAATTGAAATGCCTGCGCTATATCTCCCATTTACAGAGTGTGAGTTGTTGTCGTCAGTTTGGGACGGGAAAGCCTTTTTTTCTCCAGGGCGAGATCCACTCCCGTGGAAACTCGATCCACCGGGACGCTGTTGTGACTTATTCAGTGCCACGGCAGATCGTAAACCTGCAGTAAACCCCCACTTTTGATCGATCTGTAAATCCTTGTCGACACATGACCTTAAATCTATAATGTTATCTGAAACATCTTGACACAAGTGTGAGGTACAAATGAAGTACCTGTAATTAGGGCTGGGAAACGCTGGACTATTGCCACCAGGGGACATGTGGAAGTTGTTTGAACCACTTTTTGCGCGTGGGGATGCATGCCGAGTTTTGCGACCCTACGTTGGTTTTAATTTGAATGGACTGGTGGAACTGTTGCTCGTTTGGCGCTGTTGTATGAAGTGGGTGTTATCAGAACCGGGGATTCCGATATTTAATTCATTAGCCTTCCCCCAAATCCCATGCAAATGCATGCGCTGTTTCACAGCACCCGGCGATTATCCGATATTTAAAACGTAAACAAGTTAGACTACGTAATTAAAATATACAAGAGGCTGACCCATCATGCATTCATTCGGGCTCTTACAAAGAGTTTGCCTTCATACTTTGCAGAGGCACCATGATTCCTGGTAACCGATCGCTGCTGGTGCTGACTTTGTGCTACATTCTGCTTGGTGGAAGGGCCGACCTTATTCCTGATGCCGGGAGGAGGAATCTAGCCAAGCAGGCAGCGGCGTACAGCCCCGATAAGATCGACAAAAACGATGACATGATTCGGGCATTCGAGTCAAGTCTGCTCAACATGTTTGGATTAAACGAGCGACCACGGCCTCGGAAGAACCTGGTGATCCCTCCGTACATGCTGGAGTTGTACCACAGCCAGACGAAAGACCCTGAAAACCCCAGTGTCAACTTCAACTTTGCGGGAAAGTCAACAAGTACTGCCAACACCGTGCGTAGTTTCCACCATGAAGGTACGTAGTCCATGTATACCATTGTGTTGTGTGTGTGTGCAGGGCGAGGGACAGGGTGCATGCATTTGCTATTTGTTGACCCCTAGACTTCATTATCGATTCATTTGCTTGTCTAACGAGTCCTACCGACTAAATCTGTGTTTACTCGCACATGCTGTACCCACACTTTTGTTTACTTGAGTATTTTTTCAAACGTTGTGTAGAAGAATCGGAGGCAGGGCAACCGGTGTGGGAGGGCGACGAGATCAACCGGCGATTATGGTTCAACACAAGTGCCGTCCCCAGCGTGGAACTTATAAAGGCGGCCGAGTTACGATTGTTTCGGGAACAGATTGATGTTGATCACGTTCAGTACGGAGACTCCACGGACCACCATTTATACCGAGTAAACGTGTACGAGGTAATGAGACCGAACAGTCGGACTAACACGGATACCATAACGCGGCTTCTGGATACCAAATTGGTGGATGTTCGTAATTCATCGTGGGAATCCTTTGATGTCCGGTCGGCTGTTACTAAGTGGAAGAATTCCCCGGAGCGAAACTACGGGTTGGAGGTCGAAGTGGTGTCTCCAAAGCGCGGGGCCCTATCAAACCACCACGTACGGTTACGACGGTCGGCAGACATGGACGACCACGCGTGGCAGCACCGCAGACCGCTGCTGCTCACCTACACGGATGACGGCAAAGGTTCCAGTAACAGTAATAGGGTCGCCTCCAGGCAAAAACGCGCCAATGGAAGAAAAAAACACCAGCGGCGGAAACTCAAAGCCAACTGCAGGAGACATTCGTTGTATGTTGACTTCAGTGATGTTGGCTGGAATGACTGGATTGTAGCTCCACCTGGCTACCAGGCCTACTACTGCCACGGGGAATGCCCCTTTCCCCTCGCAGATCACCTCAATTCCACAAACCATGCAATAGTTCAAACTCTAGTCAACTCAGTAAATCCTCTCGCAGTGCCCAAGGCCTGCTGTGTGCCTACAGATCTCAGTCCTATTAGTATGCTATATTTGAACGAAAATGATCAAGTTGTTCTCAAAAACTACCAGGACATGGTCGTTGAAGGATGCGGGTGCCGTTAGAGTAGTAGCAAGAACGTTAAAAGTCACCTATCGGTAGTTCATATTGAAAAAAGAGAACGTTGTAAAATGGCTTGTAAAACCATTTCAACACACCACAAGAGAAACACTGTCATATTTTTAAATAAGAGGAAGTATTTATCTTTTTTTCTACAAGAGCGGAGCTTGCCTCGGATATAGTCACCGCTGACATGGAGCCAGAAAATGGGTCCTGACCCCGATGTAATTTTAGATGTACATGTTTTCGAATTTTGGAAGATTTTCATTGAGGGGAATTCGTCCAATGTTGTGAAGAAGGGGGGAGGGCAGAACAGCAATCTGTGTATATTTATTATTGAACCAACGTTTCCGTTCATAATCAGTAAACTAGAGCACCTAAATGTGATATTTAAATGTAATCAAATGTGCCCAGAATATAGGGAAATTTGTACAGAATTAAATGTATATGTTTTCATATTCTATAAACATTTCATATGTGCTATATTTTGTTGTAAATGTAGAAGTTTTCAAATACATTTTATACCATAGTTTTGACACATTCCCGTTCCTGTAGTTATGCCCCACGTTTTGAAAGTGTTCTGTTACTTCTACCACATACTTAGGTCTGTTAGCTGTGCACAACGTTTGTTCGTTTGAAACTTTGAGAGAGTTTTTTTTGTTCGCGTTCAAATCCCACCTCAGGATTAAAGTGTATGTCTAAATTGTAGTTCTCTGTTCATGTGAAATTACCGACGAATTTACGGGGATTTCTGGGGATAGGCCTTTGCAAATCTAAGCAATAACGAACTACAACCGGTACTTACAATAATGACACAGATGATAGCAATTAGTATTGAGCGGTTAATGTGGTGTTGTGTATCCTCCTAGAGCGTCTAAACTTAACCAACCTTTTGTTGACACGAGCCCAGAGTACTGTAAAGTCATGTCCACCGAACTGTCCGACCTTTGGCAGCGAAGCGTGAGCATAATGACATCAAAGTATGTTCCAACAAAGACCTATAATTTTGGGTTTTTACTTCAAGGTGGGCTCATTCCATTCACTCCATCCCACGCTAAAGATCAAAATCCAATTTCCTCCCAGATGTGCGAGGCACGTCCACTTGTTTGTGTACTGTAATGACTCCAGCTTGTTCGGACAGTTTATTTAAGCTATCCGTGCCGGTGTTCGCTGTTTATTGAATAGTGAAGGTGAGGGCCGGTTATTTGCCTTCAGGGCTACGGTTTGAACTTAGCAGCAAAACACGCAGTGCGATTTTTGAACAAATCACGGCGAAATGGAGTCCGTGAGCCTCCAAAACCTCCCAAAACACGAACCCTCACATCGGCCGACAGACGGGGTTTACCACCTACAGGTAGGAATCGTTACTCCTGGCATAGAATTCCCAGTAATTCGGGACCGAGCAGGGGAGGGAGGGGAAGTGACCTTTGACGTCAAACACAATTCTGGTCCTGACAGAACATGCGTTTGTCATGTCGCAAGGTTTAACGAGCGGCAATTTTCTGCGTGTAAACATGGCAGGGGCATCATGCGCACATCCGGGAACCATCGCGGGTTCTGCCGCACCCTGGGAGTGTGCGAGTCGCCTCCCCCATGTGCCCGCCAGGTGAGAAGGCACACACACACCCCTGCCGGCGCGCATGGTTAGCTCCTGTTAATATTGACACCGGGCCTCTCTTTCTGTCGCAAATAGCTTTTTTATGAACTCGCGGTCAAACAAAGACATGTGGTCCTTCTTTTTTCGAGACAGAGCTAGCTAGCTGACATTATAATAAGAACTGGAGCTCGGGAATGCCGTGTGTGTTTCCAACACAAACTTTTGGTTGGCATATCGCATCGTTGCATGTAATGACGATTAAATGGGATCGACAGTTGAAGCAAAATTCCACAGAAGCTGGGAGAGTGCGAAAGATACGACTAGGTCATGTGTGTAACACCATGTGTGTGGTCTGGCCGCATACCCTCCAAGACAATTACTACCCGTCATTATTTTAGGCAGGAAAGCAGGAGGACCCGCATGAGGTGATACAGATGGCCCTATAAGATATGCAAAGGAAAAAGCCCCGTTTCACAGGCAGAACATTTACACACTCTGATAGCCTCGGGCAGGAAGTCAATAGAAATTTCGCAAGTGCCTGAAAAACGCCCTTGTTAATTAGTTTTGCTGTTCGCACGTTGTTGTTATATATGTTTCTGGGTTTGCCACATAGGTGCGAAAACTGTGAATAGTCATGAAGACAGCGCCGTCCAGAACTAGCCGCGTGTTGAAGTTTCCGAACGCCTGACTGCTTTTCGGAAAGTTGGCAGCAAAAACTTCTTTTTGTCGCCATCAGCGCACCAGATGTACCTGCAAAACCCACTCCGACCCTTTCGATATCCCGGTCTGTCACGAGACCGCAATCCTAAAAGAAACAAACACGGAAAGCCAGATTTTGGGGGTCTTAAACTCCGGTAGCGGGGAGGGGCTGGTCACTACTACAAGGGTCCCTTAAAATATACATCGATACCATTTAGAGGCCACTCAATTAGTTAATTTTATTGAGGTCGACCACCCCAAGAGGTTTGGCCGTAGGACTCCCTGATAAAATCGCTCAAGACAGAAACGCCTTCGATCATTGTCATTAATTCTTTCATCGAATAAGTATTGATGGACTTCAATGGAACATAGATGGCTATCTAAACTCCCAGTTTGCTTGTAAATACAGTGTACCTAGGAATAAATTCACTCTAAATATGATGACAGTTTTCCAAAGTTTAACCATTTGCACATTTCCTTCCGCTTCTCGGATTGGCACCACAGACAGTGCGTAGGAGAAACGCTTTGGATGTGCCGATCTGCCACGTGCTGTAGAATAGATGTAGAAAGCGAAGTTACACTGCAGCAGACGACACACACAAGACAGGAAACTGCCCAGACTTACGTTCGCCGTCTTATCAAGCCCGGTAACAAAAGGAAACTGTTGCTCCCTGGTATCGTCTGCCCAGGGGCGAAACGTGCACTTACTCCTAGTCATATCCATTCCCATAAGACGAGCAGACCACACCCAGGGGTGTCTTATCATACTAAAGGAATGCATCAGATTTGCACTGGTCAAAAGGAGTGGTGATGACTACAAGTACTTTGCTGCTATTTTGTTCCTTTAATGACTTAAATTCCATGGTGCATCCGCATTCCTTTAATAGCTCACTGCAACCCCCTGTAGTGTAGGTGGAGCAGGGAGGGGCAGAGGCATATCTTCCCTTATACTTCTGACATAAAAGTATCAACCACTGCTACAACAAGCACATCCGCTCAAATGATGAAACGAACTGTCCCTCGTAAGAGATCAAAGCATTTCTGTCACTCAGAGCCAGGTTCAAGATTACGGTTTTCCCCCTTGGCCCTTAAACACTATAATCTACATAATGCCACAAGTTGTGGGAAATCCTGGGACCTCGCTAATTGGACAGTGTCTCTCATCGCTGCCCCCATGGCTGGTACCTCCAGGATGTAAGCTATTCCCACCTGGCTGATGACAGCTCTTCATACAGTGGGGCAGGCCATAGTCTCTACCAGACTTCTTCGCTCGCTGAAAATTAGAAGAAATGATCCAAATAGCCAAATAATTCACCAGAAACAGTCAATTTCTGACTAATGGTCTCCCTTGCAAAATGATTCTCTGCCAATTTTTACTATCTTGTCAGCAACCCAATAGAGGGTTTGATAATAGAGCCAGATATCTTTAGTGAAGTTAAATTTTGGACATTTCTAAAACTGGTACAAATGCTCCTGGATTTTTCTACCCGGGTAAAATGACTTTCCCTATCACACTGAGAAAATCACATGTCCTTGTTAATGATGTGGTGACAACAGGTGTTAGCAAAGAAAAATAAAACATGTTGAAGGAAGGCTAATTAGACTTGTCAGTCTTGTTAACAGATTCAATAACTACATACTAGTGTTTCTTTTGAATAACAAAAATGTTTATAACAAGATCAATGTTCTTACATTCTTAGGCCACACCAATTTAATTTGTTGGTTCTCGGATTCGCCTCTTCGTTTTTTCTGATTTGCAAAAAAAAAATTAGATTCTGGTCCTGAATCAACTGAAAAATGCTCATGTTTTGCCCCCCAACAGTTGTAGGAAAGTCCTTTTCTTCCTAGTTGTTACAGTTTTCCCATCTATCATTGCAGTGGTTTGATTAAAAGTTCAAAATTCAATGTTTAAATTTTAACCCAGCCTTTTGTGTTGACTTCATGCCTCATTTTGTAGCATTTAAGCCTATAATAGGATGCCTAGACCTGTTTTTATTTTTATTTTTTTTCGCCCTGTCGCTTCATATTTTTTCTGAAAAAATCCGAGAACCAACAAATTAAATTGGTGTGGCCTATTGATTTAATAATAGAACAAGTTGAAACTTCTATCTCCCCCCACTACACATGGTATCTCTCATATATCTCCCCTTAAATCACACTTGTCAAGCACTTGTACCAAACATGTCGTCGTCATTTACTCAGTTTTCTTCCTTTGTATTACCCGAGCGGGTTTTCAGCTTTGCCTGGTAGCCAGACCACCGGGCGCTCCCCGGTATGTTTACGGGGCTG
>NW_017804242.1:2969573-2999809 GCF_001625305.1 Branchiostoma belcheri | reverse complement strand
CAGTGGGGCAGGCCATAGTCTCTACCAGACTTCTTCGCTCGCTGAAAATTAGAAGAAATGATCCAAATAGCCAAATAATTCACCAGAAACAGTCAATTTCTGACTAATGGTCTCCCTTGCAAAATGATTCTCTGCCAATTTTTACTATCTTGTCAGCAACCCAATAGAGGGTTTGATAATAGAGCCAGATATCTTTAGTGAAGTTAAATTTTGGACATTTCTAAAACTGGTACAAATTCTCCTGGATTTTTCTACCCGGGTAAAATGACTTTCCCTGTCACACTGAGAAAATCACATGTCCTTGTTAATGATGTGGTGACAACAGGTGTTAGCAAAGAAAAATAAAACATGTTGAAGGAAGGCTAATTAGACTTGTCAGTCTTGTTAACAGATTCAATAACTACATACTAGTGTTTCTTTTGAATAACAAAAATGTTTATAACAAGATCAATGTTCTTACATTCTTACTGCATAAAATACCTATTGAGTTCTAAAAATAAGTTAATTAACTGTATTTGAGGGACTAAACCAATAATCATACAAACATTATAATAATACATGTATCTGCCATTCTACCTATTATTCCTGAACGGCTCATTTACAGCACATAGACATTCTTTGCAGGATTAAATGTAAGTGCTCAATGTAACATACATCAATAATCCGGAACACTTTCTTCCATGTCTTTTGTGTTCCCATCAAAATTAACATTCCCGTACCACACAGTTCAATCCCCAAACAAACAGAATGGATTTGTGTTTCCATTCACTCAGGAACAACTTTTCATGTGGAGACTTCATGCATGACCAACCATAACAGTTAGCTTCACAGTTGTCAAACATGCATAAACCATGACCATCCTCTCTTCATATTCATCTCCCATGTAGGGACCCAAAGTCCATATGGCCACTACTGTTGGCCTAGCTAGTCTCTATTAGACTACTAGGGTTGCTGCCAATGTGTAATCGGTACAATGGAGAATGCCATGAGTTAGCCAGCTAAGGGATAATCCCTTAGCTGGCTAACTCATGGCATTCCATTGTACCATTCCAGCAACCCAGCAAGTCTGGTAGAGGCTACAGTGCTATAAGAGGGGCAACTTATTCCAGGGAATAGATTTGTATTATACATTCTTATTTCGTCTCAAATGTATGTGTAGCTACAGCAGTCATTATGAACCCACTAATAAACTGTTCTTCACAAAATGTACATAAACAATGGTCAGTTTATTGGTCAGCCCATCTAGGAGGCTGAGGTGAAGTGTGTGTGCAGTGTGTGCATGCTTGTGTTCAGAGGTCTGTGTGTACATGTATGTTTGCGTGTAGTGTGTGTGTGTACTTGCTGAAAGAATAGTAGAATTAGGCCAAATAATTTACCAGACAAACTGTCAATTGAGTTAGACAGTTGCCAGCCAAATTGTACTAGATCTATACAATGTATACTAGTAGATATTTCTACTACTAGTATGACTACCCAAATGGTAGTACCCAAATGCAGTAAATGCTCAACTGTGTTACCGAAAGTTTGGACATATCTCAGTCAGCATTTGCAGAGAATCAGAATCTACTGTCAGAGTTGTACTCTCTGTAGCCTTTTACATACAGTCAGTTTCAAACATGGGAACTGTTGCTGTCTGTAAGGTCAGGGTGGGACGAAGGTTGGCTGGAGAGTGACTCCTTAGATGTTCTGGGTAAGGTTATGCCTTTTGGAGGGCTCCACTCAGAAGGTACCATGGCTGGCCATTGGTTGGCTGACATGGTCCCAGCAGACTCAAGAGAAGATGGTGGCAAAGTTGCAGATTGCCCGGCAGCTGAGGGAGCTACGAGACAAGAAGTGCCGGGTTCAACAACTTCCACACTGTCATCTTCACTGCTGTCCACCGCCTTGTAGTAGTCCTTGGACCGGTCCACTCGGAGGTCCAGGTAGGGGGTGTCTTTCTCCATGAGGTCCTCCAAGAAGTTGCGGATGTCAGTAAAAGAGGGGCGATCTTCTGGACGCTCGTGCCAGCAGGTAAGCATCAACTGGTACCTGAAAGAAATCAGACTGTCAAAACACACATTCCTGCCCCATTCTGTCCACGCAGTGACCTTAGAAACAGACCATGATCAAGGAACTTCAAAATAACTTTTCCTTGTAGTAAATATATATATATTACAGAATGGCTATGGCAGCATGAGTTTTCTGTTACATGTTGAGGACTGCCTTCACCTATCCTGTACTCTGTTGATGACTAGGAGATTAGAAAGCCTGGTTCTGGGGTATCTCGTGACAATTTGCTACTCTGACCAGGGTGTGTGGCTACTATGGTAGTTTATCTGCAAAAATTCAAGAATCCTTGGGTGCTTGGAACTGTTTTTGATCAGGTTATAAACACGGTGAGTGTAGTGTTACTGAGAAGGAATGGGGGGGAACTGCGCAGGATCATCCAACACCTCCGTGGTGTCCATGTTAAGTGCTCGCATTGCAAGGAGCGATTTCGCCATCATCCATCATGCATCGCCGAAACAGACCAAACGTGGTGCGTACATGTTCCAGCTGGGTGCGGTCAGGAAGTTGAAGCTCACGGTATGGCAGGGGAGGTATTTCTGCCTTTTACTCTGCGAACCTTTGATCTGGGTTACCTTTCTGTGCCTGCAGTTGAGTGTGAAAGTTGTGTGTACTAACCGCAGCCATTGCCATTGTCGGCGTGTTTTTGTTGCAGTTCAGGCGTGTCACAGCACCAACCTTCAACCTGACCACATTCAACACTACAGGTGCGAAGACTGGCATTGTCGCAATACTGTGAAGGATAATTTCTTCAATTTTTGAATGGGGTGGATGCCAGGAGTGTGCTGTAACAGAGCCAACCCTTAATGTCTTTCACCCCAGGTATGCCAACCATTTAGAAGTACCTGAGTGATGAATGATGAGCAAGAGATGAGCCACAGTGCCTCTAGGGTCCCGGCGGGGAATTGGGGAAAAGTTTGGACCCACTTTTAGTAACTTGTTGCCAAGGGGATAGTCTCTACCAGACTCCTTGGGCTGTTTAGAAAATAGTACGAAATGGCCAAATAAAGAGAATAATTTGTCAGAGGAGCTAGGCGGCCACAGAATTACATGTTGGCAATATGTATCTGCTTTATTTGGCTAATTTCTTTTATAGTAACTGAAGGAGTCTGGTAGAGACTACCAAGGGAACCTGTTCCAGGTGTAATTACCATTAATTAGGAGGGCCACACCTGTTGGTAACCCTGAGAGACCAGAAGCAGTTATGCTAATGTTGATGACTCTTCTGTTCTGTTGTGATAATGATTTCTTTATCACCGTGAGATTTTTGCATTTGTTTTGTTCCTTGGCACATCTTCACAAAATCAGCTGCTCCATTGTTAGGCATCAATACCATTAGACCCAATTAATCCAATCATCTGAGTACTATTTGAGGGTGGTGCTGTGTTTTGAATGTTTTTCTTACCAGCCCTATTGATTTATTGTTGGTTTTGTGCAATCCTGGCTATTTTGCCCGTGTATGGATAAAGATAAACAATGTAATTGTCACTATCAATGATGTGCTTACATCTCATCAGGGCAGTTTTCTGGCTGCTCCATCCTGTGTCCCCTCTGCAGCAGAGCTAGCATGTCCCTGTTCTGAATGCCGGGGTAGGGGCAGCCCCCCAGGGTCGACAGCTCCCAAAGAACCACTCCAAACGACCAGCTGATGAAAACATAAGAAGAACAAAACATGTATGAAGTGATTGTTTGAAATGCTGATATAGTAAACCTTCACACAAAAGTTGGGTGCAGCCTCCTGTGTGTCGTGTGTACACATTGTGTGGACGTACAGTGGGAGCAGCCCTGATTCAAAAGAGCGTGGCCCACCTGTTTGGAATCAAGTAACTCTATAGAAAAACCTGGAAACAGCCTCCTATCGATGACTGGATTATGGGGCTCTACAGAACAAAATATTCCACACTAGAGGCAAGTATTGACAATGTTCAAGGTCTTACAGCCTGCTAAACAGGCTTTCAAGAGGTATCAGGGACACATATTGGCAGAACAGGTCAGGGGAGGAGGTTTGGAGATTTTCTTACTAATTGGCCATTGAGCGGCTCTTTGTTGGTGTAGAGGTTCACCTGCTTCCACAGCAAGAGGTGATGAATAAAGTCACTGTTGTCGCATGTAAGGTAAGCGTGCCATTGAGGACCGGCGACAAAGAATCGCCCATTGTGCGGCTTGTATTGTCGAGGAAGAGTATCCGTTTCGGAAAGCGTGGTATATCAGGGAAAATGGTTTAGAGGCTTTTGCTTCCCCTCTTTGGAGGGTTGTTTGCACACTTGCAGACAGAGGCCCACGTTACCTTTTCAGCCCTTCCTTGTTGAAAAGTTGCAATAACAAACAAGTATCACCTTGCAACAGTAAACTACTTGATCAGCCTGAGATGTCAAAGGGCCAATCATTAGCAGACATTTGTGAGCATCACTTTGTGTACCTTGGCAAACAGCGTGAGCAGGTGACCAAGCTGCCGGAGGGATCGGTGCCATTATGGAGGACTCCATGTCTCTACACGACAAGACACTTCTGTTGAAGTTTGACTGAGGACTTTGTTTTATCAAGAGCACTTTGTTTCTTCCTGTACACAAACCCCTTCTCCTCTGGCAAAAAGCATTTACTTTCCCATCATTCCAGACAGCTACGAAAATGGTTTCGGGTTTTTAATGGTGAGTGCTTTGTACAAAGTGACTTGACCACCAATTTGTCATCCACTTCAAGACATTTACTTTGGAGCGACTGTGGGTCACACCGCTGGGCTCTTCCTGTACAAACCTCCTAATTGCAACAGAAAATATTTACATACTGTGATTAAGTGTGGACAAAGATCCCGGGAGCCTTTTGGCCCAGTAAGGCTCTTACAATTGGAGTAAAAAAGGGTTTAACTACTTATCAATTTATGCTGTCAACATACTGTTTCTTTTCAACAGTTATCAGTCACAACCTGAAACCCTTCAGCTAAACGAACACGTCAGATTAGAATGCTCGAGTGTCCTGAGGCTAAGGCCTCATTTTCAACAAGTTGAATGTTAAATAGCAGGCATCAACTTCTCACAGAATACAAGCAAATCTCACAAACAAAACCTCACTTCTGGAGTGGGTCACCAGTGATATTGCCACCAGTATGGAGGGATTAGGAATGGCCGTGGTCTACTCTACCTCCTGGTTGCTACAACTTGCAGTACAAGGCAGGGAGCTCTCAGTGTGGGTCCCAGTCTTGTTGACACAAGCTGTACAAATATAATACCATAATCAAGTGGGCACAATGTCCCATTCTTAGAACATCTGTCATCACATGTCTCAGGTAAGGGACTCACATGTCACTCTGTGCCGTAAAAGTCTGGTCAAAGATGGCCTCTGGTGACATCCACTTGATTGGCAGTTTGCCGCCTCTCTTGCTGACGTAGATCTTGTCCGTGTAAACGTAGCGAGTCAGTCCAAAGTCTCCAATCTTTACAACCCCATCGTCTCCTACAAGGACGTTTCGGGCTGCCAGGTCGCGATGCACAAACCCTTTCTGCCACAGAAATTCCTGTGCATAAAAAAATTAATTTCATTTACATTTCTCCTGATCATCATCAACCCAGGATAATGTTCACTTCAATATTGTGTCACATTTACTTGGAGAAACATTGAGCTCCACTGTAATGAATACAGCACTATTGAAAATCTGTTCCCAACCAAGCAACAAAAGAAAACAAAACAACACAAAACAAATCAAACAATGGAGAAAAAAGCGCAAGCAATCTCCAAGCAGATATACATGCTTTTTTTACACTTTTTTCTATGTCTTTCTAAATTCTAGCAGTCTCCATTCTTGCAAGGATAAAAGTCTGCCTTACCATTCCCACTGCTATCTGTCTAGCAAAGGACAGTAAGTTCATCTGGGTGAGACTGCCCTCCCCTCCGAGAAGTTCATCCCCACTGCCTGCATAGACCTGGATTACAGCAGGAACACATGCCGTCAGCTACATCATACACACATAACAGGTAGGAACTACCTCAGCTATAATGTTGTTGAAATGTCTGGAGTAAAGAACTATTGTATTTCCTAACTACAGTATTTCTTCTTGGAACATACAATCTGCCTTTCCAAACATTAGCCTTTTAAATGTCTGAAGATACCACAAAGCAATGATAGCCTGTACAACCCAGAATTTTATACATTGCTTGTACTGAATAAATATTTCAATGGAAGTACATGTATGTGATCACCATGACCTGTGCCTTATTATTGTAGCATACATGTAGTTAATGGGCAGTCAGCGATACGTTCATTTTTGGATTGACTAATTTGTGACGTGTTTGCAGTACCCTCAGTCCGAATTTCTTTTGGGACAAGGAAAGATTCAATCATATGAGAATCAGACAAATGAGTGTCGTTCTTGGTCTGGTATTATTGCAGTGCTCAGATTTCTTCCAAGTACATAGTATGTCAGGTCATTTTGCCTGTGAGGTCCTGCTCCCTCATAGGGGGCAGCTTGCCTCATTGAATCAATGTTATGAGAGCAGCAGGTGGATGATGGTGGCAGCCGGTGTTATGTTGATGCAGGATGTGGACTGTCACAAGGGGTTAGGGAAGAAAAGGGAGGTTCAGGGGAATGGGTCAAACCTTGTTTACTTCTCTTCACAGATATTGTGAGCGGCCCTCAGCTGTGTGCTGCCTTTGGTTTCATGTACACGTGCAAGCCCTTTGTGCCACTACGCAAACCATAACTTCCGTGCAACCCGAGACCGCAGAGCGAAAGAAACAACCTGCACAAGAAACCGCTGTGAGAGAGGACCACACACACAACTAGCCGAGGTGAAGTACCCAACCGTTGATAGAAACAAGCTTCAACAGAGGGAAACGCACAACTTTATTTACTGTCAACATCTGCTTACAAGAACAAGTGACCTCCAGACTTTTTTGACATGGAGGCATACATGTACATGCCGAGAATGGTCAGAGTTGTTGGAGGGGTCACTGTCGGTCAGGAATATTACCAGGCAGCTTCTGAAGCTATGGGTTTCTGAAGTATGCCTACCTGATTGGTATACTGTATTCCCTGGTGTGTGTATACAGCAAGTACAATAGGGAAAGGTCCTTAGTTCACACCTATCAACAGATAGGAGATTGATATATCCCACTTAACAGCAAAATAAAACTGAGGCAAAAAAGAGAAACCTGAGCCAGTGCACCTGCAGTGGTAATTTAAAAGTAGTTTGACCCCTGACCTCTCCATCTCTGGGAATTGCTTTGTTTACTCTTTATGTTTATTTGCAGTCTTGATGTACTGTTTCCATTGTGGCAGTGCCTGAGTTCATTGGTCATCCTATGTGCAATAGGAGTCAGCTAAACATAAAAACATGATGTTAATACATGCACTACGGGTTAATGTTACATGGTACAGCTTTTGACCCACTTTGCTTGAGCCTTTAACAAGTTGTTAGTGCAACCATTGGCTCACAACATGGCATTGTGCCTACCCAACTAAAACACAAACACACAACTAAGAAACTTAGTTATTCAGTGCTTTTGCCCAGATTTTTGCTGTAAAAATGACTAAAAATGGACAGAGAGAATCACTTTGAACCAGGCGAACCTTCCAATTCCATCTGCTGTTGCAGGTCAAATGGTCCTACCTATTCAGTTTGTGCAACCATGAAAACATATCCTAAGCAAAGACCCAAAGAGGTTGACTGTTCAAGTTAAGTCACCGTGAACAAGTATCTCCCACTTACACAACTGTAGTACATACTATTAGATATCAGCAGGGCTAATGGCAGAGTGGAAGCTACTGTGGGAATACAATTTTTCTTAATTAACTGTATAATGTTAAAGGTTACAATGAAAAATAAATAATAGGTAGGAGCAAAACTTGAACTGTGACCACAGACAGGATTTTTCTGAAACAACAGGGACAGGAAATGTGTTTGGCAAGAATCTGGCCTTTCAAAATGATGGAAATGCAAATTACAACAAAAGTTTAATATTGACACTAAAGGTGAGAAGGAGAGCAACAGTGAGGAAACATAATTGACTATTTACTACTGGAAAAAAAATTGTGGGCATTAAAATCAATACCATCTTTTCTTTGAGATCCTCTTGCGAGAGTCGTCTCTTTGCATGAAATACGAAGAGCCCAAATATAAATTGTTAACTGTTTCTGTTATCACTGAAGACCAAAGGTTACTTTATCCAATTGTTCAAGTACAACCATTCATCTTGTATGTCTGACAGAACATAATGATGATTTTAACTCTGAACCTGTACCTAAACCTCTGTATCTGATGTTACGTTTATATGTATACAGCTCTAGGAGAGCCCGAGCTCTGATGATGGTATTCTGATCCTCATGGGAACCTGCAGTTCCCAGTGGAGCGTTTGAAGAAGTTTTGGTAAGAGGAGTCCTCTTGTGATTTTTGCCTGAGTTGAAACCAATTATGTGGAAGAAACGATACATCCGTCCTCTTCCTGGGTAAATACAGCTGTCTACACAAGTCACTAGTACTACATGGCTTCACTGTCAAAATCTGTACCTCACCGTGTGTACAAAACTATAGCTGGCAGCTACTTCACCACACACACTAATGTCTAATTTTACACGGGACTCCCCTGTGCATCTTTAATGAGCCAGGTGTGATCAACAAGGCAGAACCTTCACTTCCGCTAAATATCATTTTTTTTAATCATGTAGGCCACACATGTAGTTTTTTTTTTCTTTTTTTACAATGCATAGTGTGGTTTGTGTGACACTCATGCAAACAATTTGGTTTGGCATCTGAAATTGACACTAGCTGGAAAGAAATTGCATAAAAAGCTGACAGAGAAAAGCAGTGAACCAAAAATCATACTTCAGAAAACATCTTAAAGTTTATGTCTCTTTAAAAAGCAAACAATGGTCCCATAATTGCCTGTCCTGTCCTAATTATTTCCTCTTTCCCTTTCACCTCCCCTCAATCTAAATTTACATTTGGATTGTATTCCAGTTGTAGTTGAGTGCTCCCAGCTGCCTCCTCTTAAACACCCCCCCCCCCACACACACACACAACACACACACACACACACACACACAAACACACACACACACACACACACACACGCACACACAAACATCTTCTGTTCCATCCAGCCCACCCACACTAGCAGTCAGCTTGCACTGCCAAAGACAGTTTTTCTTCAAAGAAATTCCAAAGCAAAGTGCAAAACCCCCATGAATGCCTTTTGGGTCCAGGCAGTCTGGCCTGGTAGCATGGCCTAGTAGGCAGCCCAGTGTTTTCCATAAACCCCATTCTAAGTCCTAGAGTTTGCTCTAGCTGGATTGGATTTACCCCTGACATTTCCAGGATGTTGGACTGTGGAGGATGTAAGAAGGGGGCATGTGTTTCTTAAAGGACATGGAGAAGTAATATTTATTGTAGTTTGGTGCTGACAGGTAATTTTGTTATCGTTAGTTAATCTTGCTCTGTGGTTGAGAAGTTCGGGGGAATTTCTCAGGAAGCTGCACCAAGCTGGAGGGAGATTAAAGGAGAAAACAAGATGTCTCATTACTAATCCATTGAGTAAACTGTTACCCTTAGGCCTCGCCAATGGTGTTTCTTGGTTTCCATACTTTTCTAGTATGGAAGACTGGATGTGTGTGTGTGTGTGAGTGCATTGGGAGGGGGTATAATCAAAGGATAAAAAGTACAATTGGAAGGTGTTTGTCTCCATCCCCCTTTAACTGTGCAGATGAAAAATATACACGTTTAAGGGCCTGATTCTTTATTGAAGTGCCCTAAACAAATACTCTTTTTGCTATAAAGCTCTATTAAGACCAGGCCACAACTGTTGGAGTCACTACTTACTCTACCAAGGATTAGCAGTGGAACAACGCACACTTCTGCATCCTTGCGTTCTATCAAGTTGCCTTCAGTCCAGTTCAGAACTAGGCACTTCTGTTGTTTATAGGCCTTGTGGAAACTTCATCGGTGTGTACTGTGTCCAACACCGTGTGACATCAGTTCATAATTCGCTGGATTACTTCCTGTACAGGTGGTGCCATGGTTGGCGAGGTGTGGCAGGTAGCAGGGCTTTACCTGGAGGTGGCAGTCTGATGACTGAAAGCTGCCACTCAGGCCATCTCATGTGTCTGTTACCAAGGTACCAATCCTGTGCAGGTGCAGCTGTTGCCAACTCTGCCCCCCTGTGATGTCCCGTTTCTGGCTCCAATAACAGGCTAACTGACCCAGAAAAAGAGCAAACTGCAGAGGTGAGGCATTCTGTTTGGGTTTTCTGATGCTTTGGTACCCTGGGGTGAGCACAGAATGGCCCCGGTGGTGGGAGGGGGCTGCTTCCCACTGAGAAACTCAAGGAGAAACATTTTTCTCAAGTATCACTCCAAATCCGGAGAAGTGTTGTTACAACTGGGACATTTGCATGCTGATTTGGTAAGGTCTGCCAAACAGGGCTGAAGTAACCCAACTACCCATTTCAGCGTGGACAACATCCTTTCTGGGCAGTAATGGGGAACAGAGGGCGCCTTTCATGTGCTATTCTGGTTTGTCCTGCACCTGTGCATACTTCATATCAGGTTCATGTAGGGCACAATCATTTTTGTGTTTCCTTGATAGCTGGGGCAGGAAGGGTTCCTTCTCCCATTTAGCCTATGATAGTATGGCCTGTTATTGAAGCATACATCGTTACCCCTGCAGTTTCAAGCAGGGGGACTATATTACCATCCTTTCTTGCTTCTTTTACAGCTCTTTCCCTCTCAAAATTCATTGAGGCTCCTTTATTTTCTTAATGCCTTTTCTACTATCTAGTGGTGGTAGTCAAGCAGGGCACCCTTTGGTAAGTGTGTTGGGTTCTTTTACAGCCTTGGTAGATGTAAATAATGATCTTCTGTAGCCTAAGTGTACTTTATCCCGCTGTCTGCCTAGCATGCTGCCCCAATCCTGGCACCCGTGAAAGCTTTCTGGGAAGACACCACGGCACGAGTTAACATCTACAGTGCCTACAGCAATTAAATCATTGCTGGGATAGTTTGGCTGGCCCTGGGTGAAGTAAACACATCCCAAACAAGCTGCAAGTGAAGTGAGAAACAACACGGGCCGTTCAAGAATGCCAGCTGCACAACTGCTGACAAACAAGACATGCTACTTTGATTACTTCAGTGGATACAATGCGGTAATGTAATCATGAGGGTGTGTGGTGACGATGCCATTATTCCTCTGGTAATGTGAGGGTAGGAAACATCAATAATTACACATGTGGCATGATGTATGCAGTTCCTGTAGGCAGGCAGAGGATAATGACAGGTGATTAGGACAGAACTGTTGCACTGTCATACTTGTGGTGGCCTATCCTGTCATTGCTTCTATCTGTGTACTGTAATACCAATGAACTAACCATGCACAGCAGTGTAAATCACTGTTTACATTAGAGTTGACTTCTAGTAGAGTCGGACTGGATTGATTTCTACTAGTACAGGCCCAATTTACACTTGGCCAAAAAAATCTGTCCTAGGACATTTAACTCGCCGTGCACCGCGTGTCACAGGACAGATATATTTTCGCCCTGTGTAAATTGGGCCACAGTTCATTATTCAAATTAGGCCACACCAATTTAATTTGTTGGTTCTCGGATTCGCCTCTTCATTTTTTTCTTGATTTGCAAAAAAAAAAAAAAGAATTCTGGTTCTGAATCAACTCAAAAATGCTCATATTTTGCCACCAACAGTTGAGGAAATTCCTTTCTTCCTAGTTGTTACAGTTTTTTTCCATCTATCAATGCAGTGGTTTGATTAAAAGTTCTAAATTTATACTTTAAATTTTAACCCAGCCTTTTTTGTTGACTTCATGGCTCATATTGTAGCATTTGGGGCTATAATAGGATGCCTAGACCTGTTTTTATTTTTATTTTTTTTCGCCCTGTCGCTTCATATTTTTTCTGAAAAAATCCGAGAACCAACAAATTAAATTGGTGTGGCCTTAGGTTCCAACTTGCATAATTGGCATCTCCTACACACTCATGACAATCCGGCGGTCCCTTCTTGAGTTCTTCTCTGCCAAAGTTTCCAACCAAAATGCTCCTGCAGTTACAATATTGAAATGTCCCCATACCTTAAGTTCAGGGCTCAAAATAGCTATTTTCAGTTACCCGCAAAGTTGAAAGTTTTACCAGCAATTTGGATAAATTGTACCCATTGTTCTTGCCCTGTTACAGCCTTCATTATAACTCTATTAATACCAAATATTATAGTTTATACCAACAGTATAACTCTTGATTAAGGACACAATATGATTCACACATAATTTCATCAAAGTTTGATCAAACTACGTACCTATCCAGGCTTACCTATTGGCTACCACTTAAATAAGAATTTTAAAGTGCATATAAAGTAATGTATGATTTACAATAATAATTATTGCAGAATTGCTGGATGCAGTTGGGTAGTTTAAGCCCTGTAGTTACACTTCTGACACTGAGGCCAATGCCACTAATACTGGTGATGGCAGGTCAGTGATACATGTAGTACCAGCCCAGCTGAGAGAACACAGCTACCTAACATGTCAGTTTAGCCACAACACTGCCTGACACATACCCAGTAAATGTGTTGTTATTTAATTTAAAGATAAGCAACTTGGCAGATTTGAAGCATTAGAAAGCAAATTGGTTGCATTTAAGCAAATATATGGCAGATTTGCTAAAACAATTACACCATACTATGGTAATAATTAACCATCAATGAGAGTACATTTTGTAACAATAAACAGTAGCACTGACTTTATCTTATGGCATTTTGACTAATAAATCATAGTAAATGTCAATCTATGGGGAAACCAACCATATCAGTAATTGTGATAACCCACTTTGAAACATGTGAGTCCTGGCTTTGCTTACACATCTAAACAGAAACAGTAGCCTGACATTTATTATTGTGCCAAATGAATCATTGTGTCAAAAACTACTGATGGTACAGGCAGGCGAACTACTGTTAATTCAGTTATTTTCACGGGGACTTAATGATTTCGCAGTGGGAAGGGAAAGGAGGTTTTTGCAGTGTTTTAAAGTCCCGATATAAACAATCCTGTAACATAATTTGCATTGTCATGATTTCACTGATGAGAAGTCAACACAAAAACCGTAAAAACGAAAACCACCATGAACATTTTAAGATGTACAGTAACGACCCTGCCCCAAACTGATTGAATCAAATGACTCAAGTACTGCCTTTGATGTTAAAAACGAGGTCAGAGCTCAAGTTGTCGTGTCTCAAAATATAGCAGCCACAACTTAAACATGGCATCAAGCTATCACAGCACACACCCATAAACTGAAATGCTGCTCTGGGATGATTATCCTTGCCTCCAATACACATCCAAAAATGGAATTCTTCTATTCCAATACAAATTTATGCAACCACCTGCTCGTAAACATGATTGCATTGATGTATGGTACCCGGCACCAGGGGCTACCTTCCAACTCTAGGTTTCTAGTTTACAGGATTTGATAGGGCCTTGTACCGATCGCGAGGTGCTGGTACGATAATGCAAAAATCTTTTTGATGCGGGTTCAAAATACCAAACGCCTATGCCCTGTATGGTACCATGTACATTGTACGTGTATTTCCTATGGCAAAGATGAAGATATAGCACCAGAAAAAGACAAAAATAGTATTTGGGTGTTGAAATGAGCACCATATTTGGTTTGAGTACACTAGGTTCTTTGCATGAGATACCTACCACCTTGAGGCCAAATAAACAATCTGTTGACTGCTTTTGTTATTGCTGAAGACCACATTACTTTGTTCAATTATTCAGGTTCAGGTACAAGTGTGGATGTTTCATTTAAGTACACAGTCCAAGGCTGTAATAAGCAGTGGGCTGTCGCGGTACCCTTTCTTGTGATGGCTGGCAGCAATATCCCAGTTTGGCTGACATTTCTATAAACCACATCAATGCCAGATAAAGGTTAGGAACCTGTGAAAATTTGCACCAGACGTAGTTAGGTTGGTTACACCTGGTGGCCATGTCATGTGTTACTGAAGTTGACCCATTGCTGTCAGACTTGCTACACAATGATCAAATTAAAACAAGTGATCTCCATTTAGATAACCTTGTAATTCACATGTTTCTTGTGAGAGGTAGGTCTCTAATCATCTGCCGAACAGGTCAGTCCCCCCAACCTTACCACCCAAGCACAAGCCACACGAAGTACTGTCAATGGCTTTAAGTTTCTGGAGACTTAATTCCACAGTAGGAGGGGAGAGGAGGCATGCCTCACCCTCGATTGAAGATGACTGCTACACTTTTAGTACCTTTATAAAGACAGGTCCAACCTGTGGATGATCTTTGTATTTCCAGCACTCATGATGAGGTGGTTCTATTTTTGGGTCACTTCCCTCTGTGGTAGATGCTTTGTAAGCATGCCAAGGCAAACACAGTCTTCTTCAAAGTGAATTAAATTACCTTGTGTCAATACCGCACATTGGAGCCATTCTGCAGTTTGATTGGTCAATAGTTTAATATAATGCTACAATGCCTGTTATTTGGGGGATTTTACTCTTAAGCTTATTTTGGCTTTTGAATTGCAGCACTGATGATGTACACATGTATAGGTGATGAACTGGTCTCTAAATGCCTTGTTCTAAAAGTGTTCAATACAAAAATGAAGAAAGTCACGTAGCAGGATTGAACGGTAACTTCCAACACAATGGAAAGTTGGACTTGCCAACGTGTTGAAAGTTACAGTTTAACACTCCAAAATTGTATTGGTTATAGGATTAGGCAGCAGGTGGAAGGTTAATTTTGAAATGAATTCTACCAACACAGATGAACTTTTACTTTATAGAGAAAGTTTCTTTGAGACAAGATGCTCTGCGCTGGAAAGGTCAACAGCCGCTGGCGGAATGCCGCGCCTGACCTTTTCCTTACTTCCTGGTCTTCTGCACCAGAGAAATCTCCTAAGATATACACCAACTGGGGCTGATAATGAACAGGAACCTCCTTGCTACTGACAGAAGCCAGGGATAAGCCCTTGACCATGCTCCCCTCCCCCTCTGTTGCCATGCAAACTCAAGAACCTCCACCAACATCCTTAAGCATCCTGTTTGGATTAATCGATGCTTCCTAGAGACAACATGCAGTGTGAATCTTCAACCGCAGGATAACGAGGAAAAAAAAGATTGTTTCCGAACATCGATGGATTAGCAGTGATGGAGTCTGGCAAGCTGCTGATTGCACCGACACAGCACATCCAGATAGGGAGCAAACAAAAACAGATCACAGACCGCATCGCCTGCCTGAAAATAAACAATGACAAGGAAGATGGGAAACAGAATGACTGGAATTCCCCAACAATTGCTTTATTTGGTTTGCATTATATCTGTTACCCCTGAGCAAGTCTCCATCTGTAGTGTCAACTTGGGGTGGGCACCAGTATGGAACATTCAAGTCCAGAGATATGTAAAGATGTGTATAAAACTTTTATTAAAAGACTATGATAATCAAAATCTTATCAATTTCTTATCATACATTGTTTAAATGTTTACTCTTCAATATGCAAATGTCAGTAATTTGTTAGTAAATTCCAAGGTGAGGGACCATGGGATTTAAAACAAAACTATCTCGGTATCTAAAATTCAAAACAAATCCTGGTCCCACTTCTTGTAAAATTAAAAAAAAAGTTGTAGAAATTGGCAAGCTTGCCTTGGAGAACAAAGGTAACTCTATGTCCCTCCAACTCCTACGGCAAATTTCTTAAACCCTCATTTCTTAAACCCTTAAGCCAATGTTTCCTTTTTTTTTCAGAAACCTACAGTGTGATACAGACTACTGGTAGTCCAGAAGATCATCAAGTCCATGTCTGGACCTGAACCTGTTAGGTAACACATGTATATCATATGTTCAGCCTATTGAGGAAAAGCATGGAAAATAAATAGGAACTGTGATTGGACTAAAAGGGCTGCAGACCGCCAGAATTTGTTCAACTTCACTTTGTTCAACTTCACATTGTCCACGTAAAGTTGACCGAATATGGGGGAAAACTCCATTTCATATCCCAGAAGAACTCCCAAGTGTTGTTCAATTTCAACTAATCTCCAAGCAGATGTAGGATACATCAATGTTTTTGAAGCATTTACAGCGACTTCCTAAGTGGTCTGTGTTTTAATTTCTTTGCCTCCATCCTTCGACTACCAGAATTCACAGAAAATGTCTCAAAAACATGCTTTAAACACTGAACCAAACCTTACATTCGCCTGGAGATTAAAGCGTAACAAGACATACTGGTAGTTAAACTTCCTGTATGTTCCTCTGGTTGCTAGGCTGAGAAAAATTTGGTCAGTTAAAGCCAAGAACCAATGCCGGCACAGCACAACACAAAGGTCTGGCAGGAGGGATTTTTGGATCACTGCACAAGCCTCCACCTAATGGGAGGTTGAATGGAAAGGTTCAAACTTTTCATTTGTGATTCAATCTTCTGTGATCAGCTCCAAGACCAAGAGGTTAACGCGCCGTCTTCACAATGACAAGGGGGTTTGGGAGCGCTTCAACTCGGATCTAAACCACCATCAGAGATCTTGTAAAAAAGCGGAGGACGTAATTGTCTTCTTATTACCGGGACCTTGTAGGGCTCACTGGGCAACGCCATCTTATATCTAACTAGGAGACGAAAAAAGAATTCAGCGCACTAATGGCTGAAGAAGACCAGGCCATTGTGTAGTAATGGGTGGTGACAGCGACTTCCGACAGCTAAATGGTGATGTATAATGTTTACAATGCCATATCCCAAAATGGTGAATGTTCATTTTCTCTCGACTAGTAGATAGCGTATAAAAGTGACAAGTTGGAATGGCCCGCATCTTGGACAATACGGAGAAATTGAGGGGAAGAGAATTTAAAAAAATATGGCACCTAAACACTGGTCGGAAGGTAGTAGTCTCCAATGGACTCTTCCACAAGCTAGGAAAATGGTCAAAACTGGCCTAAAAGGTAGAATAATTTGCCAGGGAGTTCAGTCGACAACAGGAGGCAAATTGAAGTCCCATGGTTAGCTAAACTCCACGCCAAATCATTTTACCTTTTTGGCCGACCTCTACTATTTTCTGGAAAGGGTCTGGGTGAGACCAAGAGCTAGGATGGCGGACTGGATAGTAGGTAGACTGTGAATAAAATATTATGTCTGCCTTAGTACTCCCCCCTGTGAGGATAAGTTGTTGAATGAGACCTGTCACATTCCATGTTCCCACTGCCGGACAGGGTGGGACCTTCCCCCATTGTGCACTATTCAAACTCATAATAACCCTGAGTCTTGTCCTTTATGCCACTTCTGCCATAGGGGAGGCCATTATTGTTGTCTCGGTTTCTGGATGACATCCGATTTCAGCAGACCACCACATAAATCCCGCTGGTTCCACTTTAAAGCATGTCATTTGAACACCCACATCTAATAAATAGCGGTTTTTGCGACACCTTTGAGTGTGGTGTGGGGAAGGCCAGTCACATGACAATTGACAGTCCTCAACAGCTGATGTCTGATGTCGCACTTCGCTTTCCAGTGTCAGCTGTGGTTATGTGTGACTTCTCTTTACCATAATGTTGTTGGTTTGATAGCGGATGTCAAAATCTAATTCAGCTTGAAAAAGCAACTATTTCTTATAAAAAATGTTGCAAAGCCAAGAACATCTGACAATTTGGTCAATTTGCCATTTTTGTGTAAATTTAATTAGAGCTCAATATATAGTCTGTTCCAACACAAAAAGTTATGTGTTAAAGTTAAAGTTAGCTTTACACTATCGTGTTTGCTTTCATCAGATGAACTTTCATTTTAATCTTTGTAATATCTTGAGATAGCCTGATTGCCATCCTCTGTAGTGTACTGCCAGCTAGCTACCTTGTTGCTGGTTATCCACTATGGTTAAACTATGGAAGATGGCAACCAGGCTAATCTCGAGATAAGTGAACTTCTGATGGAGATTTGATTTTAGAAGATTACAGAAAGGCTATCAAGTGCAGATCAAATTGTTTAACAACTCTGGATACAAAACGTAATGTTTCAACAGCTGATATGCAATAGAGCTCAGTTTTATACTGTAACCAAGCACACCGTGTCACCCCTACTCTTCTTGGTAGGTGTGTTGGGTTCTTTTATATGCAGTGGTTTGGTGCCTAAATTTATGCCTGAAGCTCCACATACAACAAACTAGGTTAATCCCATGATAATCCTTAAACTATTTTAACTGTTTGACTCAAAACCAAAGGAACCTGTATGTTTTGGTTGACTGCTTTGTCTGACTACAAACCTTTTCTTTTCAAGCTGTATTTATTTTGGAAGTCTGTGAGTGAAACAAGTCAACTGTACAAAGGAGCCTTTTGTGAGTTGGAACTTACTAATGTAAGACCTACTGATTAATGTAGTATTGACATGAAATATTTGTTTCTTAATTTATATGTTCAATCCTTGTTGTTTTGTCTTGTCCAAGGACGTAAATTTTGTAAACATCAAAGACCACTGTAGCACATCGCTACCTTACTTGTAATGTCTGGAACATTGCAGAGTTCAGTCAAACCAGAGGTGCATGTAAACACATGACCAATATCTTTCCTTCTCTTGGCAGTATTTGTAAATGATGACTTGTAATTTCCAAGCAGATGTAGGGTCCTGCTCTGTGTTTTTAAGCAGGTTTTGGGCGCTTTTTATGTCTCGCTAGTGCTCCAGATTTTCCTCTCTTCTCCTCACCACAGACCACTAGAAAGACACAAAAAGAGCCTCAAAAACTCTGACTTAGACCCTGCATCTGTTTGGATATTCATTATCTTGTTGATCAGAACATAGTGACCTCCAAGTCAGTACCTGTGTGCCAATTCCTGTAACCAGCCTTGTGGGGTCCAAAAAGGGAACATCTTTTGTAAATGCAAAGCAGACTTTTCATGAAATGTTTTCCCCAAAACAATGTCCATTCCAACGCGTTGGAAGCAAAGAAAGTTTACCGGGTAAAACAAGATAAGTAGGTAGTATACTGATGTAGAATTAACAAATTAAGATTAGCAATGCTGCTTCTGTTCTTTGTGGTATGTTTGTTTCATTGTCACTACATTCATATTTTTGTAATGATGTCAAATTGACAGTACAGATTAGGATGGCAGTTTGTCTTGAGCCAAACCTTTTACCACCATGCAGGTTAGTAGAGGAGAAATTACAGCTGTGCAGGTATTTCTGATGTCAACCTGCACCAGCCCTCTATTAGGTGTATGAGTTTATGTGGATTTTTATTTACTGTTCTGACATTCTGACAACCTGTGAAATTCTTGCAATAAAGGACTGAAATGCACTTATATCCATATAGAAAATATACTCCAGCAGAAGAGTGCAGGTAATGAAAAGTTTGTCAGGTGAAAGTACAAATGCAAATCTAAATTGCAAGCATATCTTTAATATGCCAAAAAAAGTAATTTGAGCCCTGTCAATGAATATACCCAAACTATTTTCCTACCTTAGATATGTGTTTGCACCTCTGCCTGTACAATCATATCACCATCTGGTGAGGGGCTATCTGCAGGAGCGGGGGGCCAAGTCTACAATCATGAACATACCTAGACAGTACAGGCTGGTGGGTGGCAGATTCTTCCCTCGATTCCTGGGATGCTTGTTTTGCATCAACAGCAGAATTCATTTGCAGCTAATTGCTATCATGTGGGGCTGGTGACCCGAAGACAGGTGCAGGGATGCTGCGGACTCACCTGGGAACGCTTGCTCCGCAAATAGCGGAGGAGGTCGCCCTGTGGCATGTGTTCCACGACCAGGCAGATAGGACTCCCGGTGGTGCAGCAGGCCAGCAGACTCACCACGTTGGGATGATAACCAACTCTCTTCATCAGCTGGATCTCTTCTAGGAAGGCCTGAACTTGGCACTCTCCTGCCAACTCTGCAAGACATGTCCGAGGATGTCAACATGTGGCTCGGCGACTTTTCGGGGTTAAGCTCCACGTGTGTTTTCTAATTCGGCAATCACCTAGCAACCAAACAGTTCTGCGGTAGCATCTTCTGACGTGCCACAAAATCAGAAAATCATGTCCCAAATTCCAGGAGGAAGTACTGAGGTAGGCTGCTGCATTTTGGATTTGCCTGGCATCCCTGGATGCCAGACAACTATTTCATCGGCAAATCAAAAGAATGCGGCAGCCACATTTATCTAGCCTGAGCATTCTGATCACCACATTGTACAGAGAAATTCTACCCTAGTTCTGAAATCTAGATTTTCATCAAGGCATCCCATGTTGTGGGGTCTGGCAGTCGTGTGTATGAATTTTTCAATGAGAACCATGGAATATGCCTTGTGTGGCCTAAACACTTATTACTAAAGGTCATAATAGAAAAGATCCTTTAGAAGTAGATGCATGGAAAGATTGTGAGATGTCAGATTCAGAAATGAGAAACAATTTAGAGTGTTGCAATTCACCAACATTTGGTGGTACGGAGTGATCCGTGGGACTCATTTTTACATGACTTAAATGAAATGTATGCACTAAGCTTAAGCTCAGTTTTTTAGAATATACATAGCTTGTTTAGATAGACTTTTCCAAAACACATAAAAATGTACCTCTCAATGCAAATCAGTACATAAACCTTCTGACATTTTCTTTTCAGATAAAGATGAATTCTTATATAAGAAACTCTTATAATGAGAAGTTTTTTTATCACATGTCCTTTACCATGGAGCATTTTTACAGCCACCGTCACATTGAAGCTCTTGGCCTTCTCTGTTGCGATGGGGGAGGAGGCCTTCCTGTGTGTTGGTACGCTGCCCATCAGGACTCCTCTCACAACCTTGCCAAAGGCACCTCGACCAAGTGTCTCGTAAAGCGTGAGGCGCGAGAAGGGGATTTCCCAGCGATCACATGGCTCCGGTTTTACAACGTCCAAACTGTAAATGCAGATGAAACGGTAGCACAATTCAACAAAAATGTGGACATCAACACCGCATTGTAAAGCTCAACATCACTTATGAGCACTGTTAGCCAGACACTTAGCTACAAAGTTGCTGATGATGTTGCTCATAGTACCCCGGCAGTTGTGTACAAGTAAAGGAGAATTTGAAAGAGGGACAAAGGGCTGTGATTATATCTACAAGTTAATCTACATTGAGCATCATACACATATAGTTGATTTTATAAGAAGCACCTTCAGACATTTTCAAGAACAGAAAAGCTTAAGGGGTCAATAAGGTTATCGCTGGGATGCAAGCTTTGTCAGGTGCCTAAGGGAACAATGGTGGAAAATTTCAGGCATGCCAAAGACACATTTCTAAATGCACAGGGATTTTAAACTGGTGATAATGGTAACAGATACCAGGGCACGGGCAGGTGCGTAGAAACCACAAGCATGCTGTGGTTGCTAAGTCAGAAAACTGCCATCTGTCCTCACCCATAACATGCTATTTGGGATATTGATCACAATTATCCACTTAATCATTCAATTCGTTTTTTAATTTTTACCATACCAGTAGTATCTTGGGGTTGTATGATATGTACAGTCACAGGAAGAAGGTACATAGTTGTTACTTAAAGTTGGTACATGGCGTAAGTGAGGATCATGGTTGATATAGCTTCATTCACAAGTTTTCTTAACTATTCTCACTAACGGGAAAATACATGTACATGCCTTTTATGAGAGCAAAACTAATGAAGTCTCACAGGTAATGTCCCATCATTGCAGAAAGGTACTAATGTATTGTCACAAACATCATCATGCACAAGACCTTTTTATGGCATTTACAAAGACATACATGTATTTGCAAGAGACACTTTTGTGCTGCTAACTTGTGGCCACAGGACTCCAAACATAGGATTGAAAACCTTTGACTTACTGCTCATCTACAAAAATGTAGCCTTTAACTTCTTCAGTTGAATGCATCACAATAAGCCTGAGAGAGAGAGAGACATCCGACCCACCTGTCTGCAGGTTGATGATGACCTGCGATGTAGATGTTCTTCTTCCACATTGCCTCATCATCTACAGTCTTGGTCAGGCTGGAGAACTTGTAGTGGCGATAGTAGCAGTAGGAGACAGCCAGCAGGATGGCAGCTATACAGGCTGGGACAATGTAGATGTACAGAGGCAGGGGACTGGTGGAGGCACTGGGAGGGATGGTTTCTCCAACTGGCAGGCCTATCAAATATAACATTTTGAATAAACAATAAAAAGCATACACATGCAATTCCTTCACAAGAACTTCATCATTCATATTTCCTATAAACACGAGTGTGTCTATGCCTCAGCAGACATTTGGTTAACTTGAAAAAATGATAATCTGCTAATTAAAGTCTACACAAACCGAGGCAAGGAAAGTGCCATCCTACCATAGGGCAGGGTGCTCTCCAGTAGGGCTGTCCTCATCTTGGATAGGGTTACTTCTGTAGTACCATGAACATGAAGACCCCCTAACATGGAAATATACATGTAGATGAAGAATTTGTATCATACATTGATACAAGCTTAGCTTAGGGATCATTTTTCAAAACTAATTCAGGAAAGAGCTAGCAAAAGGCTTAAATGTTTTTAAATTGAGCAAACAAATGGCTTAATGTATTTAAATTACAATCAAATTACATGTTGGTGACCAACAGTTAAGGTTCTTTGCACATAACCAATTGGAGTGAGTCCAAAATAACAGAGAGGACAACAGATGCAGTCTCTGGATGAAGCAGGCTGCATGGATCAGAAGTGAACAATGATGAGGGGGGATACAGACTCAGTCACGTTTGGGACCACATTCTTTTCATTGCAGCGCCATCTAGCAGCGGGGAGTAGAACCAGTCAGTACTGCCCTGAGGAAGGTAACAGAAGGACTACCAAAATGTTGGCTGTTGACTGGTATTGGTTGTGTACAAGGAACATTAAAACCCAGTGATTTACCAACCTGATGAAAATGTCCACAGTATAATCAAAAGCAACTACCTCCAGACCATTTCTTGGCCAAAAGCAAGTTCAAGCTTACTGCTTACCTGTTTCGAAGCAGGTGACATGAGCTATGTGGAAGTTCACATCATTCTCGGAATAATAAGGGGTCAAGGCAAGCACCTGTTTGATATAAAAAAGATTCTTTGAAAAAGCTGAAATGTAGCATATATGGTATACGACACTGCAAGACTTATGATATGTGAGAACACAATAAGGGAATGGTAAAAGCAAAGTATATCAAATTTGATAGATAATTACCTGCACTCCATAGCGTCCACTTGGTCTGAGCTCTCTCAAAAGGTAGTGTTGTACGTTCTGAGAAATTGTAAGGCAGAAAAAATGATTCTTGATATTACTTTTCAAAATCACATACAGAGAATGACACAGGAAACAAATAATCGAAACAATACAGGTAAGTATGATCCATGATTTCTTACCCCTGGTACTATAGTAGAGTTTGCAGTAGTATCGTTGATCCAGCTGAGAAAACTGACAGTGACACACTGTCCCCATCTGACCAGGAAGCTGGAGATCTGGCCTGTGCCGTGGCTCGGCCTGTCCCATGTCAGGTTTGTGGAGATCCCGTCAGACATGGGGATGACTGTGGCACGGATGTTCTGTACTGGGCCTGGTGCTGAAGCGGGGGAGGTAGTGAAGACAAATTTGTTTCAGCTCAAACAGTCTTGATTTTGTGGAAGGGGAAAAGGAGATGTTTGCTGTATTCAACGTTTGTATGTGTAGTGGGCACACAGAGGCCATTTCTTATTACTGTGTGCAAAAGCTACAAACATAAATCACTGTGAATATTTCAGGATTTACATATTGGCAGGCTCAGGCTGATTACAAGTCAGTGCCCTGTGTAGGCTCCATCATTTGTGCAATTCTTCAGTCAATGCTTATCATTTGAGGAGATTGTATACAAGCATGTAACGGTAAAGGAGAACCACTCACTTTCAGGTACGCAGGTGTAATTCTCAATCTGGGAACAATCTGCAGATTTGTAAGTAAAAAGAATAAAAGGCATGTCATGTTTTCTCACAGATAAACGTTACCAAACATGCAGGAAAGTACATGAAAGAAATAAATGTTCCAGATTGCATCTAGATTGTATGTCACAAAACTACATTATTCCGAGACTGGACTCACTGCCAATGGAGATGGAGTACTGATAACAAACATTTGACTGTAAGTTAGCAGGACATTTGGCATCATCAGTACATGGGACACAACCCCACCTGTGAGATCTAACACAATTACGGTTCCCTCAGCTGCACCACATGTAGTGTAGGGTTGAAGCTGTACAAAAGATAATGGCAATAGCAACACTTTAGGAAGAGAGAAAAACTTTTTGGCAGTCCACAGACATACTCGTCTACTGTCAATGTTGTCATTTCTGACATGTAAAAACTGATACTACAAAGATAAAATGTAGATGGAACTCACACAAAATGAAGTAAATAGAAGAAATCAATGTAGGTTGTTCAGTTTGATCAGACCTTGAAGTAGATAATGCAGCCAATCCCACCCTTTGGTACATCCAGATAAACTTGTCTTGTCTCATTCTGAAGAGATTGTAAAAGTGTAAAAAGATTCTCATCTTAACAACATGTGGGATTTCACTTGTCTTCCATACAAACTGTACTACAACAGAAGGAAATGGCATGAAGCACTTACTGTGAGGTGACGTTCAGAACTGAAAGGGAATATCTTGTCCTGACAGTAGGGAGACCTGTCTGCAGAGATGCTGTAGTGTGTAAGTTGTCCTGCCTCTCCCCACCCTGCAGAACACAGTCATGATCAGGATCAAGTGGAAGAACAATCTGAATTTCTCCAATGGTATAAACGCCATTAGGTGTAACTGTGCGATCACATTCATCATACAATTTTTATGCCATAGAATTCCCAAGTAGGCTGTGATGGAACCAACCACCAACAAGGATTTAAGACAGCATTTTCCATACCCGTGACTGAATTTTGAAGGACATGTACATGATCTACCTCAAGAATGCCCTCAATTAATTGAGTGACTAAACTGTAATACACCAGATTCACAGGCTGTTGGGGGGAGGCTGGCACTTTGACACAGAAACGTGGGAAGCTAGGAAAATGTAGCATTTCAGCCTCCCCCAACATCTGCTCAGAGATTACACTGAACATGTTGAGTGACTGGAACTCACAGGCAGGATGTTGCCAAGTCACGGCTGCCTGGAAGCGGGATCCATCAAACATCACTGTTCCAATGGTCAGGTCTGTGACACTGCTAGTCTGTGTGTGTGAGAGAACAAAGGTGGTTACATACATACACACCTCCACATGGATACTGGGGATGTTTGGGTCATTTACAGACAACACGGTTGTATGGAGAGAGACTGAGGAGAGCATTATCACAAGACATTGCTCTAAGGAGCCGCACGCCTTGAAGGTCACAACCTTTCCCCTAATCAATCGGTGATGAAATGTTTTCCAAATGCAGGTGCACTTTCAGACGGCTACTGTCAAGTTGTTCACATGTACATGACAGAAAAGGAACCATCAGGCACCCAAAAACTAATTAAGTGCCTGGCCAGATGACAACTCAACATATGTGAACTTGATGCTTACATGTACCATATCCTCCTATATAGCTTCACACCATATGTAGACTGTTCCCTTCAATCCAACACAGACAAATGGTTTAAACATCATTGGTTACATCTAAGTAGTATCAGCTGATATTGATTCCCAGCTAAGACTTCCTTCCTGCTCCGTGCCTCTGAGGTTAGGGAAAACTTCCATAAACTTGAAAGCCAAAAATAATTGGCTGACAACAGCCCACAAATAAAATGCCGTTTCGGTCGCATGTGAGCCACTTGTGGCTCATTACCAAATGTATGTTGCTCCCGAAAAGTATCATAATGTCAAAGGGATGCAGGCACAACAGACTGAGTTCAGGGCTCTTCAGATATATTCTTATGAGTGGCGACTCATTGTTTCCCCATGAAAGCCTGATCAAATGGCACAGAATTTCAAAACTTACCCTGTGCTATTTTGTACCCATTTCCCAAGAGCTCTGTAGCAGGGCCTCAAAGCTGCACACTCGAAAAGGAGACCCACATACTGTAACAAATGACTTTTGATGAGCGAGTCAAGGATGACTGTAACGTAAAATAATTACCGAGATAGACCACTGGAGAGAGCCTCTGGAGACCCCGCCGGCCCACTGCTGCGACCTGCAGGTGGTACCTGTGGCATGTTGGGAGCCCCTTTGCCGTGAGAAGTGAGGAGGTAGTCTGGAAAATAATTGGTTTGTTGGTTGGTTGTAGTGATTGGTGTGGTGATTACTAGTACACAAGAAAGTCAAGAACATCTCACTCCACATCCATGATATAATTGTAACTTAAGAGTTCAAGTTAAGTGCAAAAGGGTTGGAGTGTTGCTTTGAGCTAGCTGAAAGTATCCACCTTGAAGAGTGTTTCCAAAAGAAAGGGAGGGAGGCATTTTAGGAGAAGATAGATCATGAACCGTAGTTACTAGGGATCACCAAAGTCAAAGACGACCTGGATGCCTGCTGTTAAGTCTGTATGCCATGTTCTTGATACATGTAGTTTTGCTTATCAAGTTTCTAAGTCCAACACACAAAAAAATATATTTTTCCATCAAAAATATAATGAGTGGTTCTATTTGGCTTAAGTCAGTTTCTAATCTACCAGGACTTACTTCTTGTTTCTATCTTGTCTGAACTGTAGTTGCCCATCACTTCTATGGCATCGCAATTCTATCATTTCTGCAAGTAGACTGTTCAAATTTCGCTGGCCGCTATTTGAAGCTCAAAAGCATATCTAGCAAGTGGCTGAGTTTTTGAAAAGAGAACAACTGGAACCTCTCAGGTCACCCTATAAAAAACTGTTATTGTATTACACGGAAAAATATGTCATGTAAATCCAAGTTTGTCACATTAGATTTGTCTGCAACTGTTGCCTTGGAAAGCTCTCGGTCAAACTTGACAAACTGGAGGAAGCTGCCTTTCAGCGAGAGCTGCCATTAAGGACATTGAGTCGGTCCGACTGTCGAATGGTTGTGGGAAACAGCCTCAGCTGCGGATTGCTTGTGGCACCGGGGGTGGTGTGAAGGAAGAGTTGCCATTACTTCTAGCACAACAGAACCCTGGGTGGTAGGGATGGGGTCACACACCCCAGTTGCAGGGGCCACCTCTGCAGGTGTGTAGCTCAATAAGCCAAAAATTCCCCTTGGGCATAGCTTGCCACTAATTTGACAGTACACAACCCACTGATTGCCAGCAATTTTCAGGACTGTCACACCAGCAGTTGTTACAAGGGAAGCTCAGCGGGGCTTTGCTGCCTTGTGGTACCCGCACAACGCACTTCTGGAAGCCGACCAAGAATTTGCTTCGTTATAATTTATAGTAAAGAGTACAGCATGCAGTCGAGGCCTATTTCACTTCAGTTAACATAGCAGATAGCTTAATCCTTGGGCCTTTCATTAGCAGTTGTAAATTAGCAGCCAGGTGGGAGCATGCTTTCATAAGGGAGCCATTAAACCACTAAACTGCTGTAAATCTTTCTATTTGCTAAAGTCATGCTGGTGAGAGGTTGGTATGATGCACAGTGTATATTTCTTAAATATGAATGTCATAAAAAAGACATGTGGCTCAAACTTGAGACATTTGACCACTAAAAGACTTGTACTAAGACACAAACAATAATTGTGAGATTCTTGTCAGACTAAGGAATGATGGGTATGTCAATGATCACAGTGATCACAGTCCCATTACCTATCCCACAATGTATGTTAATTATCCTGTTCCTAATGACATTACACCTTTTGGGCATATTTTGGTAAATCATTGGTAGTCTTAGCTAGACTCAGTGTACATTTGTAACAATATTATTTGTGTAAAAAGTGATATTCAAAAACTATTAGGATTTGAACAAGTTAGCAAGTTCCTCCATGACCAGGTTTGGAAAAAATTAGAAGGTCAATGATGTTATCCAAGTTTCCATTGGAATCCTCTGCATTGGTTATAAAGAGTCCCACTGTGCTGAAACTGTGTATTGTACTTCCTTTATCATCCAGGCTAGATGCTTCTCAATGCTCAAGGACATCTGCAAAGTGCGAGGAAATTCCACTTAAATGTGTTCTGTGTCTCTCTCAGGTAAATCATCACTGAAAAGAGCATCTAATCAGCCAGCTTCGCCACTAAGAACATCACAAAGGTCCACTCCAGCCACCATGCAGAACTAAGCCTAGAAATTGGTTTTCCTCCTCTCTCCATCCAACCAAGACAAGATAATTGCTCCTCAGACATCCCTTCCTCACAAATAGACCTATTACTTGTAATTACCGGGTCATCTGAAAATCGGGCAGTTCCATGCCATCCAGTTTGTCTGGTAAATCATGGTCTTTCCTTCTTCTTTCACTGGGGATAAGTGAGGATAATGAGTTGTGATGAGTTTGCTTCAGTCCTAAAGCTCATGCAATATTACGATTTTGTCAGCTTTTATACTTTGTGGCTCTTTTGACAACAAAACGCTGAGGACAGTTCAACTGAAGCTTAGTTTCTTCATGCGCCACTTCTCATGTCACATCCGTCATTCTGTGGGTTAAAGGGCAAAAACTCAATATAGCAAGATCAGTTTGTGTCAAGCCAATTCTGGGTAAATAGATCTTGGATTGAGGCTCTAAGCAGATGCATGTTGTCTGACTCTGCCTTATTTTGCATGCCTTTTGCAGTGTAAAGCTCATCTTTCCACTGTAAGCCTTATCTTACAAACATGTACAACAGAAATGTTATACAAGATGGGCATTCAGTCGTGCTACCCTTATGTGACCCCTATAATAAACATTCTTATTTCTGGCAAACTGGTCATACAGTACACTCTAATTACCTGCCCAAACCATCAACAGGTGGAAGCAAGTGACAGGAGCCCCGCTGTTCCTCCCTGCACACCTGTGTCTCACCTGGTGGGAACAACTGTCCTCACAACTGTCAATCAATCCTCTACAGGCATCAGGCATCATAACTGTTAGCACTGCTCATCAGATGCATCGGCATAGATGCAAAGCTTCCTGCCCTAAATATAGTCTAAGGCAGGATGTTGTCATTATTACCTTTCCAAGAAGGTTATGTTCTGGGCAGTTTTTGTGGCTTTTTGGTCAGCTAACGAATCTATGATATTATATTTGGTATGTGGATAGGAGTTGACTAAACAGTGGTCAAGTTCAATTATGTCCTTCTTAGCAGCTCTCTATTTCACTGCAGCAGATCCTATGGTTTAGATATCTCATTTTATGAAATTTAGTGTAACTGTCCCAAGGAAGTTGCAGAGTTGCAGAATGGTGACATTACCCATTAAAGGTATAAAGGTGAACAGCTGCATTCCCAATATCTTGACTTAAATTGAAGATATTTTTAGATTCTGAGATACTCTGCTACTTGATAAACTTTGTCAGATTATAAACTGAGCTCCCTGAAGAATGCTAGGAGGAGAGGTAATTTTGATGCCCCTTGACCCCTGGAATGAGCTTACCTGATTGACCTGGAGCCACTCTCCATCCCCCTGCTGTACAAAGACCACATACACAGTGGAGGGGTGAGCAGGTGGGTTCGTCCCAGCATCCTCAGCAGACCAGGACACACGGACAGACTCAGACGTACTACGGTAGGCTGTCACCACAAAACTGGGGTCTTCTGCAACTGGGATTGAGAGAAAAACTTGACCTCATCTTGAAGTGACATATAATGTCCAACTCCTACATCTGCCTTCATGATGATGTTCATTCACCGTTGTAGGTTACATGTGCTTCATTCCAAAAGCGATACCATCTATACATGACAATAATGTGACTCATATACTATAAAAAAATGTTATATTGATGATATTTTGCAGTTCTAAATATAGGACTGATCGGCCTTGTAGTATTGTTGTTTAAGAGTTGTTGCTTATGTATTCATTAATCTACAATAAAAATGTTATAGGAGCAATGGACTGCACATTCCTTAACACGGACAGGCCAGACAGTCAACAGCTTCCACAGGAACTTGAGCAAGTGTCAACTTATATTATTGGTCCCAAGCACTAATAGCACCACCTATCAGAAGTCTACAGAACTACATACAAGTAATGTAAACACCACACATATACATGTAGTCCAATCATACTGTGCATCAATAGTGGCTTATTTAGGCTCACATTGCATTATCATACATGTATATCTGAATGCAAAGGAAGCTGTAAGACGTACCAGTTCCATTTCCAACCGGAATGCACTGGTGAGCTCCTGAACA
>NW_017804242.1:2950188-2969553 GCF_001625305.1 Branchiostoma belcheri | reverse complement strand
GATGATGATGATGAAAGTGACATCATCATCATCATCATCCATAAAATAGCCTAATGTGCTATCTTTCTCTCTTACTTTATCCATGTCATTCAGTATGTACAGGTTGTATTTCTATATCTATTACCCTTGGGCCACACATGGACACTAGACTCTACCCCCTGGGCCATTGCCCTTGACCTTATCTTACTGATGAGAGTGACACAGTCTGTCCTTCATGTAGTCCTCCGTGCAGTCAGTCTGACATGCCCACTCTTTAAACCTGACATCATCAGTCTGTGCCACCATCAACACAACGTGCAGTTTACAAGGCACTGTAAACTTGCCTTAATTGCTGTGTAACCACAGTCTCTGTCTGGGGCAGATTGAAGTGATGGGTGCTTTCCCACAGGACAGTCTGCTTACACCAACACACTTCCCCCTTCCTGACCACTTCTTAGTTTGAGCTCGGTCAACGTATACAGAGACATCAATTCCAGTGATGGAGATAGAGGGTTACTTATATACATTCTCTAGTGTTTTTGTGTACTACTTCCATATACAGGAAGTCCCTTGAAGGCACATCCATTCATTGATCCAGAATTGAAATGTTATGCCCAAGCCCCAACATTTGTAAATTTATCTCTTTTTACAATGGAATCTGGCATTTTCAGCCAGAAATCCAATATCAGTTATAAAGACAATGTTGAAGTTGATTTACCCAGAGGAACTTTTCCAAGAGTCATTTTTCAGTAATATTCTACATTTCAAACAGCCATCAACCAGACAACTGTGAGGGCCACGCACTTGTAACATGTTTACAAAACCAACTGACCACCCAGACATTGCCAGACTTTGACAGTGTTGTTATGACCAGGTAGACTCGTGGCTAGGAGCAAGGAAGTTGGATTTCACATGGATATTATGTTTTCCACCTACACGCTAATGGTCAGTTGCTGGAAATTAATTTCCTGGCTATTTCCAAAGTTTTTTGTGGACCACACAACACACAGGAGACAACAGGCAAACAGACCTGCCGGTAGTGGTCTGAGTGAGTCGCCGGTCACATCCTGCTGACCATGACATTGCCGAGAAGGCACAGACCACACAAAAACAGAAACTTCTCATTGCTTAACTACACTGGACAGTATCCAGGTTAGGTTCAGCTTCACCCAAATTTGAGGAGAGTTACACCTTAAGTGAAAGAACCCCCTGCACTTACTGGTATTGATAAGAACAGGGGTCCTTCTTCTGTCTTACACAGATTTTATGTTGTGCCTTTAGGTAGTTAACAACATGTAGTTACTCTCACTCACTCACTCACTCACTCACTCACTCACTCACTCACTCACTCACTCACTCACTCACTCACTCACTCACTCACTCACTCACTCACTCTCACTCACTCACTCAGGACCGCATGCTCCGGGGAGCTTCGCGCCTCTCCAACATGTAGTTACATAGCACAAAAATTGTCTCATCTTTACAGAATCGTCCAGTTTTTAAAATGCAAACATCAAAGTGGACGTGAACCCAAAATTAGTAGGCTAATACTCTACCGTACTGACATCTTAAAAGGTCTAACATTTACAGTGAGTAAATATACTCATGGTAATATCATACACAATATTAGACATGAAAGCCAGAGATATACTTACACAGTCACCTGTAGCCAATGTGATGTCATCACAGTCATCAGGGCAGTTCCCAGACTGAAACAGAACATGTTTCCAATGTCATAACTCTCCCACCTTTTTGTAATACATCACAAACAATTCTCCATATTTAATGTTACTCGGAGGTGAAGTGGAAATGAATGCTCATTCCCTGTCTCACATTTCAAGAACTAAGTCCTCACTACTCTAGCATTTACAAAAACATACGCTACATTGTACTTTACAAAGGGGTATCTTGATCCTGAGGATTACATGCAGGAATTCAAGTATTCCCACACCTGGCTCTCTTTAGAATCATACCACTTTTTAATAGCAACTGTAACTGTCTTTGTGTTCTGTGTAACAGTGATGGCAAGGGTGACAGCGGACTAGGACCATGTCACTCTACCCACTTCAGTCACCCCAGACTGTTATGATGTTGTGTTACTGTCAATGTAGATGGAATGATGATGGGCTTGATGAAGTTATCATGAACAGCAACCCATATGAATGAGAGTTTGAAGTTGGTCTATGAAGCCTAGGGGTTTCCTCTTGCCTACATTTCCTACATTTGGGTGACAATTTGCCAACTGTGCAGTCCTGTACTTCTGTCAATATCACATACCTCTTTTCAAGGACTGACCATAGGGGTCAAGGAAACAAATGACCTTGAGATAAAGGCACAAAAAAACATTCTGTACCTGAGAGAATTTCACATTTCTTGGTTTTAAGCTTGGCATCTGCAAGAACTTTAGCCAAGTTTGTCTCTTATCAGAAAACCCCCCCATAACATTTTATGACAGTGGCATAACTGGCACTGTCCTTGAGTGAGGCACAAGAGATTTGAATGCAGCAACACACTTTCTTCTTAACATGACAAAAGCCTTGGTTCTGTGAGTAAATGGAATTCTCAAGTAAGGATGACCAATACAATGGTCTCTTGCAACAGCTTGTGCCAGACTGTATTGCAGGCAACGTTCCGCATGTTTCCGAACAAACAATAAGGAAGTTTTAAAGAGAAAGACAAATATGGAATAGTAGTGATGGACACAATACCCTCCTTGTCTACAATGCTTTTAATCATTTCATAAAAGAAGCTACGAGAAGCCCCTTTCCCAAACTTGCAAAACAAAGCTCATTATCCTACTAATTCCACTAAAACACAAATGACACTGTCCTTGCTTAGTCTGGTACTTGAAAAAACACTGGCGATCACGACTTCACTTGTTAACTGAGGATTCTGACACCAAAGGCCAACAGGGAGCCACTACATTTGTTCAGTGCTTCTCACAGAAATCCAGGGACATAAAGGCCCAATGACACTGATGAATGGTAGGTGAGTTCTTAGAAAATGTTGGTTGTGCATTTTCAACATTATATCAAGCTCTCATGGGTTGCTACGTGCTACAAGATGGTCTACCCTCAAGGACTGAGGGCAGGACCTTTTAACTCAAAGTCTTAAAAGTCTAGATTTTCTGTCAATATGAAAGGGGAAGTTACATCATAGGTAGAAAGTAATGTTCATGAATGTGAAGAAAGGGCAGCAAGGCTTGTGGTCTATATCCCAAGGGTGGCTTTAGAACTGTCTCCCTTATGGCCTCCATTGTCAAACAATGGTGCTTACACTGGCATCAAATCTTTCGGTTTTGCTGGTCAAAACACATAAAACTGACAGAAAGGGCATTTTGTTCTGTCAGAATCGTAACATTGGGTCTTTTTCTTAATCAAACTATTAATGGGTTGGTCTTGGGTTTCATTTTTATGTTCAGAAATTGTTTTTACTGAATGAATGGTCGGTATGTTTTCAAATACATATAAGTTACATGTACCATCATACAAAGCATTAAGTTTGGTACCCTCCTCCATTTGCTATATTGCTATGAATTTCTAATTGAACACAGGGAAAAAAGACACATGGGTACATAAATTATTGACATATCAATTCAAGTAGATCTACATAGTAAAAAAACTTAAAAGTGCAGGTGTGGCTCTGAATAGGTAGAAAGCACTTGTGGAGGGAAAGTTCTCACCTGTGGCAAATCTGTCTCACAAAGAGTTCTGCACTGTGCCCTGCACACTGCCCTTCCCAGCAGCGACAAGGGCATACAGTCCACCATCGTCCATCCCAGGATCCCGGCAACCGCGACAAGCGCGCAAAACTTCTCACTGAGCACCACCATTCTCTGGATCTTGTCCTCGAAAAGCAGACTTCACTTGTGTTGGGGACAGCCGTGAAGGCCAGACTTCTGTTGTCAACTGTTGCCTATAAACTCACTTGACTCAAATGACTCTTGTGTGCTCTGGCCTTTTAGATGGGAAATATTTGCATGAGGTATTGGGGGCCCTAATGCATTCACAGGAAGTATGCAAGGTAGCCCAGAAAATTAATGCGAATGACTTGAGCGAATGCCTCACATGTGTGACAAATCAGAGCTTAGGGACAGTCCACCCTGATAGGTTGCTGAATGGAAAAGGGGTGGTTTGGAAAAGTTGCTATAAATCAGATCATTTCTAAATACTAATGGGGGAAATTAGCTATTGTTTTTCTCCCAATAGGTCCTATCACTACATAAGTCCCTCAGACTGTCTCTGGTATATTTCCTTGTCTATCTGTTATCCTTCGGTCCATCGTGAAAAATAATTACATCCTCCAACATCTGTCTGTTACAGATGGTTAGCACAATCCCTAAAATGCTTTATAATGGACTAAATTGGGGAACATTACAGGATTGTACTGGGGCAGCCAGGCATGACTCTTCATTCTAGTTTTTAAAAATGCCGAACAGGAAGTGTTCTAAGTCAAATGAAAAGTTGTGAAAAGAACTGATTGTGACATTACTCACCCAACCACACTTGTGGGTGGGCGCCTCCAGATTAGCTGTGTGGTTGGGAAGTGCTGCTGTGAAGGCTATTACCTCGGCATAGGAAGCAGTGGGCTTGCAAGTAACCTGCTTACTATGATGCAACCATATTTAGGACCAACCAAAATCAACCTGCCAATCTTTTTGTTTTAGGTTTATTTTGGCCATAGTGGACATCACAGGTTTTGTTTTCTCAACTTTAACATCGCCCATTATCAGACAAGACTGGCCCTGACTGGACATCTCGTTAGTCATGACTACCTACTACCTACTATCAATAGAAAATCTTTTTGCTATGCAGACTTTGAAGGGTGACAGTAAATAACTAAATATTAATAGTATTCATTTATACAAGCAGGTACAACAAATCAGTTTGCTAATGCTACAGATTATTTTGCTTCTCATCAACTGCTTTAAAATAAAATTCAAGAAATCGATCAAATGTCTTTGAAAATACTTATTATATTTCTGAAAGAAATCAATTATTTATATGATTTACATAAGAAAGTTGCAATGCTTTTCTGTGACATACAGTCATCATAATTAATTCATCACTTACATTTCATCAGGCTAACATGAATGTGTATTGCAAATGTGTATTGCATATCTATGGTGATATACTGGCTTTTCAATAGAGAGAAGCATCATTCTTATAGGATTATATTCCACACAAAAACCTTTTGTCTTATGCAACTTATTGGCATGTGGATGATTAAAGAAATACTCTATAAAGAAGAGTAACCATCAAGAGCAAGTTAACCTGTGTGAAGATATCCTTGTCTTTGCATTTGCTGTTCTTCATTATGAAAATACTTGCCTCATTGTAAATTGCACTGTCCCTAGATGCCTATGCTCTCTGTAGTTACATTTTATAGTTTTCTTTAGTCTTTAATAATCACACAGTTGGACACTACAGCTACATCTATCCTGCACATAATGGTGAAAACAATGGTTGGAATACTGTCTGCAGTTTGTAGTCCTTTGATATCAATTTCATTTTCATGTGATGCCACACAGTACACTGTTTCTTAAAACTCTAATGTTACCTTGATTATTAAAATAGATTTTCCATGATTGCACTGACTGAATACCATTTTTTTAATGATATAATATCGGTGATTGATACCATACACTGTGCCCTGGTCAGAGTTTTGACTGTTGCTTGGTTGGACCATGGCGGAGGCTGGACTGGTAGTAGCTCTCATGGACCACCAAGGCAGGGGTGATGTCAGACACACGCCCACAGCCTTAACAGACACAGACAAGAACACACACTATACAAAACATGTACATGTGACTTACACTATTTCTAACTACATACACCAAGTAAAAATATTATCACTTACTCCTCTCCAGTGTAGAAACTTACAGTATCTACATTTTTTGCAATACATGTATGCAGTTCTCCTGTAGTTGTGACCATTGATGTTGACTTCATTTGTGTGATTACTTTGGTATGGTAAGCAGTATAGTTCAGTTAATACCTCACAGAAGATAAACTTGCAGATTGAGTAGAGGCTTTCTTCCATGCACAGGTTCATCACAAACCACTACATCCTTCTGCATCTAGGCTAGTAAAATTGGTACAATAACCATATACCAACTACATGTAATACAAAAACAGAACACACACATAGTTGTTTTGCACTAACCTGACAATGCCATAGCAAGACTGAACTCTTCCTTCAGCATTTGAAGCATCTCCTGCACACCTTCTTGTCCCTTAAAGGAGTGAACATAGAAGTGTGAAATCGCAACATTAAAAAAAATGTGAGTAAAACTGACTTAGCCGAGCAAAAAAGGGATCCAGTGCTTAAAACAAAATGGAAACAGTTTGCCTTGATAAGAATCGCTGTGATTCTCTCAGGAAGGAGAAAGTGATGACAATATTACCTTGTATGCAAGACCCCAGAGTACAGGCCTTCCCACAAACACACACCTCGCCCCTAGTGCAAGGGCTTTGAGCACATCAGTTCCAGTTCTGACACCACCATCCAAGTACACCTCAACCTGTCCATTCACTGCTGAAACCACTTCTCTTAGGGCATCTATCTGCAAAAGTATTTCAAGATTTAGCACAATTAATAAGAACAAGGGCTGGGTAGAACATTTACAAACATTAATATAAACAATTTTGATTTTAGCATTTTTAAATGCCAAAATCAAAATTAAAAATCAAATAGAGAAGATTATCAATAAACTAGAAAGGCCAATATTTGCTAAATGGAGCAAATATAGCGATGGGTTCACCACATTTTACCACATGGCAGGGAAAGAATGAGAAACACAAGGGAAAACAATGCTTTACATTGATATAACTATAGTATGAAGTAACATACAACTAAGACTACAACAGTTGGATAGCTATTCCCTACATTATTGGTTAGGATTGCATAATGCAAACTGTTGATTTTCAAGATAAAAAGAAGCGTTCATAGCCCGCATTCCAATGCTGGAGCAGGAAAGCTTAAAATACCTACCAAAACACTTGAATACAGACATACTGTCAGTATGGCATGGCTCTGTGCAGGTGTAAATGAAGTTAAGCCAGTTAAATCCCAACAGCCAATCAGCAAGGAGAATAGAGGAAAGCTGCATGCCTATTGGTTGATGCCTTGCATGCCATTGTGATGACTCATGTCCAAATGTGGTAAACACTGCACACTTACACAGTAATACATTAGCTATTACACAGCCAAAAAACTCAAATAAAACCATTCTTAAAGCCTGTATCACAATAATTTAAAAAACGCCTAGGGGTATTTGCCCACTGTACCTCCATACCAAATTTCAGGACCTTAGGCCCTAAAATGAAGAAGCTGAATCCATTTAAAGTATATGGCAGGAGGAGGAGGAGAAGGAGGAGAAGGAGGAGGAGAAGAAACATCAGAAAAAGCAATATGGTTTCACCACACCACTTCGTGGTGTGGTGAACCCATAATAAGACTTGATAGCAACTACCTCAAGCATCAAAATTTAGGTCAGATACACCACAAAATTGGCAATATAAATGTTTTGCAGGCTGGAAGGTAAATTTTGTGATATTTGAACAATCATGGGTGAGAAGAAAGAAAGGATGAGAGGGAGGAAAGAAAATGATCTCACTGTAGCAGGAACTCCATCCAGTTGCCTTGCTCCATGGTTAGAGACTAGGATCCCATCTATACCATGTTCAACAGCTTCTCTGGCAACTTCCGCTGAAGAGATAAGAAATTTCCATATATAGATACTGACAATCTGCAACTATGTAGCCAGGAAACTGCAGTACAACAGTAATGAGCCATAGCTATCAATTAAGGCAACATGCTATGGAAGCTCAATTTGGCTGACAGTTTTTTTCTGGTGGCTCTAGCGTGAAATAACCAAGTTTAAGATGGATAGACAGGATACAAAAGGCACAACAAATTATTGAAAGGGCAGGCAAGACAGACTTGAGGTCGAGGAAGATGAAGAAGACTGGAAGAAATGAGGCCTTCAACTAGAGTCTACCTGGGGAAGATGTAAAAAGACAGACACTTTCTGCTTCACCTGTGAGAACTCCTTTGAGAATGATGGGCAGCTTGGTGACACTTCTGAGCCAGTCTACATGCTCCCAGCTGAGACTGGGGTCAATCAGGGACGCCACGTAGGCTGCCAGTCCAGAGTCGCTGTCACTCTGCACACCCGAGGATCGAACATCGCCTTCTGAGAAGTTGGCAAGCCTGAAATCATATCAATTTTTTCATGTGACAAAATACATGTACATGTAGTCTATATTGACCATTCAAGGGGCCATCATCACAGTGATTAGTAATAGGTATATTATTATATTTTAGTGGTTATCTTTCTGTCTTCTTATTGCTTGAGTAAATGGAAAAAAATAATCTAAGGCCCAACCAACAAGTGGTCACAATAACCAAATGGTCCTTATATAGACGAGGTCACTTATAAAGGTTTGATTATAGAAGTACATGTAAATATCATCTTTGCAAACTTTCAGTATTGCCTGAATCTCAGTATTCAAAAGCAGAGGGCTCCTTTACTATACTGTACTCACCTGAGATGTGCTGGAAGCTTGAACTTGTTTCTGGTATCCTCTAGACGTTTGCCGAGGATGGGTGTATCTACAGTGAGGAAAATGGCCTTGTACCCGGCCTTCTCAGCTCTCTCCACCAGGTTCCTGGTCACCTGTCTGTCCTTGTACACGTACAGCTGGAACCACCTCAGTCCACCGGCTGAGGCCTCGGCAACCTCCTCTATGGTGGACGTGGCCCAGGAACTTAGGATCATCCCCGTGCTCATGGAGGCAGCAGCTGAGGAAATGTTAGGCAACAAACACTCAGAATTAGACATGCCAGTGTGTTCCCACTGCAAATACATGCAATGTGATCATGAATATATGCTCTGTCTTGCATTGCTATGCAACAGTTATTTCGGCTGCAAACTTAAAACACTGCAAATGCTTGCCTCCTTTAAAGTTGCCCTCCAGGAAGTAGTCCTAATGCAAAATTAAGTTCCTGAAATACATTGTATGTGGACAAATCATGTAAACTGCCTAGGTGCCAGCCTTTGTAGTTACTGCTGGCTCCCTCTTTTCTCTGGCTACTACCATGGACAGCCAGTGAGAAGAGAGAGCCAGTGGTAAGTATGAACTAGGGTGACACCCAGTCTACTGTCTAGTGCTAGTTACAAACCTCTGGCTGTTGCCACTTCTCCATCTGGATGAGCCATCCTCTGCATGGCTGTGGGAGCCATGGCCACGGGGAAGTCCAGCAGCTCACCCAGCACTGTTGTTGTTGTGTCTCTCCTGGAAACATCTCTCAGGAACCGAGGCCTCAGGCGATACCTGAGATAAAATTTGACAATTCATCAGTGTGACTTACAAAGTAGTGTGTTGTTACAACATGTGCACATTTTCCAGACCTTGGTGGGATAGGACTACAGTCATGTGAGGTTGAGCTGGGCCCAGCAAAGCAAACTTGGTCACACCAAGGACATTTTATCCTTGCAATTGGTCACACCTGGGAGTTGGGCTTCTCTTATTAAAGTTTATCTCTTGATAAACAAAGCTCCTTGTACATGTCTCTGCTAACAAAATTATTCAGGCCTCTCTAACAGGAAGTCTCTTGGACTAAGGTTATCAAAAGTTTCCAAGACATTGCAAGGTAAGCCTGAACTTGTTGAGGTGAAGCTACTTTTCCAGATACTGCCCTATTAAAATCACTGTGTGTTGCATTGTCTTGTTTCTGTGTGCAAGCTTACCGCATTACCCTTGAGACTAAATTAGGATGTAGGATAACGGTGGTACAGTACGATCGATCTCAACACTATAATAATAATGATATACCTTTGAAGAAAGGCCATAGGTCAAAAACTTTTTGAGATAAAGCAAGGTGGCCACACGTAAACGTTGATAGTACAAGAAAGTCTGTCAGAATTTACCTTCTAAATGCATCCACGTTGTCTCGAAGTGTTTGTTCGTTATTTGCACCGCTATTGTAGTAATTCAACGCATTTTTGTCCAGCGATTCGCAAGCAAACTTCTCAAAATCTGCCAAGCACACAAACTTGCCCGCCATGATGGCTTGGACTGTACCAAGTATGTTGAGGGGTGTCGGTGATTCTTCTTCTTCTTCTTTCTGTGTGCCGCATTCACTTTTTAATAAAAGAGGATTTTTTTTCCTCCTGTGCCTATTATACCCCTGTTTATGTATATATCAAAGTTCACACCTGTTTTCTCCTATATTTCTCTCCTGCTCTTTATGTCGCTTTAATAATCCATAAACGTCATCGTACCTGCAGTTCGATAGTTTGTCGCTAAGGGCCGCTCGCGTACATTGGCTCTCAGTGCAAACTAATCTTGTGTTAGAGCAAAATTATCATTTATTAATAACATTCTCTGCATGATTACCATTCAGAGTATTGAAAAAATAACAAGTCGCCATCGGCATGCAGTCCCAAGCCTGTTGTATATAGAGTCCGGAGCATTACCTTATGATAGAATCATGTATGGTTCATCAAGGCTTCTGTTGGTTTAATACTAAAGTTCCTCCTGTCCTTTCCTCTGTGCACTGACTATTGGCATACTAGTATCAATCTTTGGCAGCAGAGAGTCATATTCAATATCCCTGGGCAGGTTACTACAGGTCATCCATTGACAGGTTTTACAGGCTATCCTATCTCATCAACCAATCGAAGAAGGGGTCGGGGGTCGTGTTTGTCTATTCAGGTCTTCCGTTTTACCTGTCTAGATCTTGTCAGTTCCCGTTCCAACGCTGTACAGGACAACTTCCTCTTCGTGGCGACAATACGCATTCAGTATGAAGTTACTCGTTTTTCTGGTAGCAGCCTGTGCTGTCGTCTATGGACAAGAACCCCAACCATGCAGTGAGCTTTGTTTTTACTTTACCTGTCACGATCAGGTGTGACGTAGAAAGCCTGTGAACGCCTGAGAACGCCAGAAAAAGAAACATTTAGATCGCTGATTACATCGTTGATCGACTTTCTGAAGTCTCAGTGAGTGATGATATGTGATATGTTTCGTATGCTAGTTGCTATGCAGTCGTCGAATATTGAGACGGCAAACCATGAATCAAATCTAACTTGGTGCCTAGTCTACCTGACCAGTGGCGTGCAAAACTTACATAACACGTGACGCGACGTAAAACACCGAAGAACAGGTTTGATTATTCACGGCATGTTGCTAAATAACAAAATGGATGTTAACGTTACGTTACTGTTGTGAAACCAACGTGCAATCTCTTCCTTATTTCTATTCCCTATTTGTTTATTTCTAGTTGCACCCAAGCTCTGGGAAGCCAGGATGTCACGGGTGAGTTGTGGTTCAGTATGCAAATCACGTAGGTAGAATATTATAGATGTCATTGCGTCACACCAACAATGACACTGCAGAAATTATGTTATGTTATTCTGCCCAGCAAATTATACTGTTAAGTAACTATCCCTCTGTAGCTATCCAGTATAAATTGTGAACCACCTGTTGCATACTGAAAGAAACTAAAGCAGGTCGAACTCGAAGCGTAATGCATAACACTTATCCACAGCTCTGACATAGTGCAATCAAGAGCACCTGGTTACCCATGCTCTTGTTGAATAAGTCTGTTTGGTTCTTTTTCGTGCAGATTTTCGGGGGCTAAGGCCTGAAATTACCCCATATATACAACCATACAATGTACGATAAATAATAAAACTAAATTTCTTATATTCATGTCACCTCTGGCTTTTGGTATTCATTCATGCATTGCTTTTTTTTAGATTGACCCCGCCAAAAGGTTCTATGAACGTGCACGTATTTCTTATGACGCCATCAACCGACGTGTTCGCATCATAGAGGAAGTCAACATCAAGGAACAGAGGGACTTCTTCGATGTCCTCTTCCTCCATGAAGTCGTAAGTCATCTTCTCAGATTTGCCTCCCTTTCTATGCCTTACCTGAGTCTACTTATATATAAAAAACGACCTTTGTATATTTGGTTTGGGGAGAGCTTGGAAAGATAATTTGGATAACGTGGAGGCTTTCCTGCTGGTCCAAATGTTTGTTGATAAGAAACACACTTTTGTTATCGGTAAGGTTGTTATACATTTCTGGGGACAAATGGATACGTAAATCTTCATGCCAGGGCAAGGAGTATAAATTCAACCTGAGGACAAAGGAGTGCGCTGTGAGTGCAATAGCCGAGCCGTTCCGTCCGTTCGAAGTACCCCCGAATGCCACCAGCTTCGGCGAGTCCTACATCGGGACGGGCGCCTTTCCCGGTGAGGGCGTGCTCATCACGCTGTGGGGAGGAGAGGTCGAACAACCGGCAGGTGGGTTCGTAAGATCACTCATTACCCACATATTACAGAAAAAAGGTGGGGTCTCTACTGCCTTCGTCTATTTAAAAAAGTGTAGTAGTGACAACTGACCGAGAGCTTCAGAGGTTTTGCCCCAAAAGCGCTCTGTGATTCTCAAAGCTCTGTTGTGACCTTTTGTTTGCATGGCAAGTTGGTGTTTGCATGTTTGATGCCACCGATTACGTTTGTCCTCATTCTGTCAAACATGTTGACAGTAACAAACTTTTAGCAACACTGTCCAACAATATCGTTGTATTCTTTACTGCCCTATGAACAGGCAGGTACATGGCTACCTTCACCAACAGCGGCTGTGTACCCGTGGAGGACGGCTTCTGCACCGAGCGCTTCGGATGTGTCCACACAGCGTGAGTATAGGCGTTGTCTCAAGTTATTATAACGGACATAAGATGTTATAACGAATGAACTAATAGCCTGGTGGGCGGTGTTTTTATATTTAAAAAAAAATGATACTAGTATATAGTACTAAATGATACAAGTTAATTTCAACCCCTTCAGAACAGTCAGGAACGTTTGAGGAGTTGCGTAAGGTTGAGGTTGCCTAATTTCATGTCAAAGCTTATCTGACTTCTCAAGTCTCACGGCTTTTCCTTTGTAGGTTCTACGACGTTGTTGCTGGGATCTCCGACCCAAACGTCTTCATTCCTCCAAGAGAGTGCGAGTAGGAGGGGCCCTATAAATGTCTAATGACATCAGTTCTTGCGTGTCAGTTAATGCTATGCAACCAAAATATAGATATCGATGTGAGCATTAATTGTAACATTTTTACTGTTGAGTAATAGACAAAATAAATAAAAAATTACTGTTTAATTTCACTGGAAATTTCACAGAAAATTGATACAAGAAAATAATCACTTTTTAAGAAGCAGTACTAGTTGTCTCGTTTAAGAAATATTATGTTTGCTGCAAGGCAACCGACTCACTTCCCTAATATCTCTCCGTGATGATATAGAGATAGCGAACCAACATCGATATAGTGGGGCAACCTTTGACTCTTCTTGCTGCTACCATGATTGTTGCTTTATAATGACATTGTCGACTTGAAACATCAACTGATGTATGGTGGGTGATTGGCATCTAAATGTAATCAAGCTGAATCTATTAAAAGAAAGCGATACATCGACTGGTTTTATTGTCTCTTATTGCCAAGTATCTGGCGGGCTTTCCCACCCAAAAAAGTCGGGAAGTAATAAACACTGGATACTTAAGACTACCTTTCAAAGATTCCTTTCCTTCTGTACGTTGTTAGAGTGATTCAGGAACAATCTTGACTGTTGTGTCCTATATCTTACTTCTGCTCTATTATCACTCTCACCATAGGGCACAGAAAGAAATGGCACAAACGAGCCAATACAAGTTTCAGCAAAATATATTTTATTCCACATTCATCCTTCCTATGATAATGATAACAATGATAAGCATGGAAAGCCTCGCTCAATGGACAGCACGTAGAAATTCCCATTACTCAATCTATGCAAACGTTGATATCACGTCCTGCAGCGCTCTGTATGACATAAAAATACGTGAGCTGCGACTACCTTTGCCGAACACAGGATTCATTTATATAGATATATAGATATCAGATTTTAACAAGCATTAATGCTGTACGACAATAAATATTATAGCATTGCTAGTGACTAAGCTGTGGTGCTAGAGGGCTACAGTTCAAGACCACTGTCTCACTCTGCCATCTCATCATCGCCCTCCGCACTATCAATGTCCTCCTTCCCATTCTCTACTGCCGGTGCCTCGGCAGACTGGACAGGCACGACTTTCTCGGCAGGCGGCGCCTCGATGGCCATCCTCGGGGCCTGGATGCTCAGCACTCCGTCCTTGGACAGCACGGACGTGACGGTCTCGGGGTCCACCCCCTCGGGTAGGACAAACTCCCTCCTCAGCTCCTGATAGCGGAAGCTGTGGCCGTTCTGGTCGGCGTGGCGCGCTTCGTGCTTGCCGTGGACGCGGACTTTGTTGCCGACGGTTTTGACGCTGATCTCGTCAGGAGAGAAGCCTGTCACGTCGAGCGACACCTGGTACTTCTCCGGGGTGGCTTCGGTCTTGGTCTCCGTCTCATTTCCTTCGTCGGGTTTCTTCTCAGCGGCCTTGTTCTTCTGTGTAGGCGGCCGGCATGGGCACTGTGAAGGGCTGAGGAGTTGGTTGAGGAAGAGCAGTCCATCTTGGAGGGCGGCGTCTATCTGGTGTTCCATAGTGTAGAGTGGAACGTCTGTGAAAACAAAGATCTAACGTCAGTATAAACGCGCCTCGGGGTGCAAGTCATATACGGTGTCAAAGACGTGTTTGTGTGGCAAATCATATCATGATAATAAAAAATATAATTATACAAGATACAATGTATGGCATTTTCTGTAAGTTTAACTTAACAGGAAGTTCTCAGGCTATGGAAACTACGTAACAAGTAACGTTACACGAGTACAGTCTTCTTGTCTTATTTACAATGCGGGGACGTGTCTGACATAGCCCTGGCGACTGTTGAATACTACATCCCTTGCTTGCAGGCTACTTCGGACCGTAAACTGTACCCTGTTGATATGGCGCTACAAAGCGGATATTTCGCGGGAAGAAGGTGGACTTACCATTCGCAACTCCCGGGAAGCAGCGGGGCCGGGGCCGCACGGTTCGGCAGCAGGGTCTGCTCGCGTAGAACGGAGAGAACACGAGAGCCATGGTTCTGTCTGGTGTCGGTCGCGTCGCTGTTGTGGTTATCGCTGGAAAGATGATGCTGATATTTCCGTCGTTCGGAAGAGTCTGGTGAACCCGCCAGCGTCACCCATTTTTATATTCCAACATGGAAGGGAATAGATGGTTCCTGAATCTTCCAATATGATGTAGTTGGTGAGCAATGTGTAAAAATACATGACTTGGTCGAGTAAATTCTCGAAACATCTCAAAGCTTCCAGTGACTTCCGGGTTCCACAGCGCCTGCGCAAAATCGTAAACCAATCAGATAGCACATGACATTACGGCGGTCCACCGGTGTCTTTGTAATCACGCCTATGATTGGTCAGATGTAGATTTTCTGGGTCACCCTGGAACATTCGCGTCGTCTGCTAGGAATGACTTTGGGAAATTCACGTCGTCTGCTCAGCATGAGTTTGGGGAAGTCAGTGGAACTTTCGCGTGGTCTGCTAAGAATGACTTGGGAAATCTTTGTCGTCTGCTTAGCATGACTTTGGAAAATTCATGTCGTTTGCTAAGCATGACTTTGTGGAAGTTAGTTGAACATTCGCGTCGTCTGCTAAGATTTTTTTGGGCAAAAAACGACTAAAGGAAAAATGTTAACCGTAGTTGTTTTAGGCAAGGGTATGGTTGAGTTTTCCTTGCTGGTGCAGTAAAATGTCTAGCTCATTTTAAAAAGTCATTACGCTCAATGGGGAGCAGGAACTTTGGATTCCTTAGCTTACCTTTTTTACCTCCTGGGAAGGAGATACCCCTCTGTGTGAAGGTTTTGTTTTGTCATGTTTGTATGTTCGCTGCTGTAACTCACGTTGAGTTTGATAGATTTCTTTGATTTCTTGGTGTATGATTAGGTATTGGGTCCAGGTGATGTGGGATTTACTAACGATACATCTGTATTTACAGATATTGAAATGAAAGAATTTAACACCCCAGTGCTGCATGTGATGTAGGGTCGTCTATTGTGATTGTCTTAAACAACAAAGAAAACAACAATTTACTGTATTGATTGGCTAATGAGCAATCTGAGAAAATGGGTACCCCAGTACATAAAAATGATCGCTACTTTAAGAACCAATAGTCTTAACCGTTTAAGAAAGATTTATTGTGTATGGTGATTGCTGCTAGCCAACCGACTCATTATCCTAAACTCTCTCTTATAACTTAACAATAATAATGAAAGCACTGGCATACCGATCTAGCGGAGGTACTTTTACTCTTCCTGCTGCTACCATGAGACTTGCTTTTTACATTGCCGATATATCTAAAACAGAAACTGTTTTATGTTGGGTGATCGGCATCAAGCTGAAACTACTAAATTAAATCGAGAAATTAATCCATTGAGTTGGTTCTTATTGTCTCTTAGTATTTGATGGGCTTTCCCACCCAAAGTCAGAAATTGATACTTTCCTGAAAATTCCTTTTCCTTCTATAAGTCGTCAGAGGGATTTGCAATAACATTGATTTCCGCATCCTGTCTTACTCCTGCTCTATTATCTTAATCTCCAAGCAGATCTTTTGGTGGGGGTAAGACAGTATCAAATTGGCCAGTCTGTATCCATTTCCCCATCTTGGGTGGGGAAATGGATACAGACTGGCCAATTTGATACTGTCTTATCCCCACCAAAAGATCTGCTTGGAGATTACTATTATCTAGCTCCATGCTAACGGAAAACAAAGTTTTATTAATTACGCCTACTACTAGCTATTAGGCCCTGTCTTCTCTATGGTGTTGATGACGTTGCAATTATATCCTAGTCAGGGTTTCAGACTTACGCTTTTATCGATCTAAGCAGCTGCTAAAAGTTGAGGACTAATTGGCATGTGCCTCCTTCACCTTCCATTTCACAATCTCATTAGAAAGGATTGATACAAACAAATCAATACAAGTAACAGCAAAATACACTTTATTCCAGATTCACCCTTCTTATTACATAAGAATACACATACATGTAACAATTACATATTGATCTCCGCTTCGTACAAATGACTTTACGATAAGCACGGTATATCGGTACCCATACTTGGATAAATACGGTTACTCTTTATAGTTAACATGAGGAAACTTACATGACATTAAAATACGGAAGCTAATATTGTATAAATCTTGGTTGCATGAACACATGATACATTCAAGTAGATATCAGGCTTTACCAAACATAACACTGTACGACGATGAACATCGTAGAATTATCAGTGACTAAATACGGAAGTTGTGGTGCTAGAGGGCTACAGTGCAAGACCATTGTCTCACTCTGCCATCTCATCATCGCCCTCCGCACAATCAATGTCCTCCTTCCCATTCTCTACTGCCGGTGCCTCGGCAGACTGGACAGGCACGACTTTCTCGGCAGGCGGCGCCTCGATTGCCATCCTCGGGGCCTGGATGCTCAGCACTCCGTCCTTGGACAGCACGGACGTGACGGTCTCGGGGTCCACCCCCTCGGGTAGGACAAACTCCCTCCTCAGCTCCTGATAGCGGAAGCTGTGGCCGCTCTGGTCGGCGTGGCGCGCTTCGTGCTTGCCGTGGACGCGGACTTTGTTGCCGACGGTTTTGACGCTGATCTCGTCAGGAGAGAAGCCTGTCACGTCGAGCGACACCTGGTACTTCTCCGGGTGCGGGGTGGCTTTGGTCTTGGTCTCCTTCTCATTTCCTTCGTCGACTTTCCTCTCATCGGCCTTGTTCTGCTGTGTGGGCGGCCGGCATGGGCACTGTGAAGGGCTGAGGAGTTGGTTGAGGAAGAGCAGTCCATCTTGGAGGGCGGCGTCGATCTGGTGTTCAATGACGTAGAGAGGAACGTCTGTGAGAATAAAAATCTATGGTTAGCATGTGCAAATAACATACTACTACGTTATCAAATCATGTCATCACAACAAGATACAGTGTATGGCAACTTCTATGTTACAACAGTTTTAATAGGAAACTAAACTACAAATAAAACTATGGAGACTGACGACTGTATGCTGACAAGTCTTAATGGGATTTATTAAATTTAGAGAAAGTTTACTCAGAGAGTTTCTTGTGTACTGTCTTCTATCTATTATGCAGTGATGTGCCCAACATAGCCTTTAGAAATAGCCACGGCGACTGTTGCATGGCTTCTCTTGCTTGTTACGGGCTACATGACAAATCAATGCGGCATGTAATGTAGGAAGTTCTATCAGTCTAATGCATTACTAAAGGGATATTTTATGGGAAGAAGGCGGACTTACCATTCGCAACTCCTGGGAAGCCGCGGGGCCGGGGCCGCACGGTTCGGCAGCAGGGCCTGCTCGGGTAGAACGGAGAGAACATGACAGGCATGGTTTTGTCTGGTGTCAGTCGGGTCGCTGTTGTCGCTGGAAAGATGATGCTGATATGTCCGTCGTTCGGAAGAGTCTGGTGAACCCGCCAGCGTCACCCATTTTTATATTACATCATGGAAGTGACCAGGTGGTTCTTGAATCTTCGAATGTGATGTAGTTGGTGAGCAGGGTGTAAAAATACATGATATAATGGAGAAAATGCTAGAAAGTTCTGGAAGCTTCCAGTGACTTCCGGGTTCACCACAGCGCCTGCGCAAAATCGTAAACCAATCAGATGGCACATGGCATTACGGCGGTCCACCTGTGACTTTGTAATCACGCCTATGATTGGCCAGGTTTGAGATTTTCTGGGTCACCCTGGAACATTCGCGTCGTCTGTTAGGAATGACTTTGGGAGATTCACGTCGTCTGCTCAGCATGACTTTGAGAAAGTCAGTGGAACTTTCGCGTCGTTTGCAAAGAATGACTTAGAAATATTATATTTAGATAGTAAACAAAAAAACCTAGCTATCCGTAGAAGTTTTAGCCTGGGAAATTGAGACTTTCCTAGCTAGCTGATACTGATACGTATATAGTAAATGAGTAACATATCGAGCTCATTACGATTAAAGTAAAACATGATTTTGCATGTTGTAAAAAAACGGGCGTTTCGTTTGAAGAAGGCATTCTCTACTGCCATTGGGTACCTGTAATGACAATGCAAACAACGCACCTTTCTCTTCCGAGCTACTGAGTCCAAGGTCAATGTTTGCACAGCCCGTGTGACTTCTCCATTGTAGTACTGGAGCTCACGCCATGAAGACTCTCCTACTTTTCGCCGCCGTCTGCGTAACTGTGGCCTACAGCCAAGTGCTGGAGCCATGCTGTAAGTCATTTACTTCTTTTATATGTACAGCAAAGCTGTCCTTTAACTTGCGGCTCCGGATACGGGTTTTATTTTGTGTTTCCAGTACAGGTAACGTGTAGAAAGCTGGGTTTTAATTTGTGTTTGCAGTACGGTTGTAAAAGTTCTATATGGTACG
>NW_017804242.1:2929921-2950168 GCF_001625305.1 Branchiostoma belcheri | reverse complement strand
GTAAAGTTCTATACGGTACGTGCCATACTGCACGATTGCTGCGTGGAAAATGTTTCGCGAGAATCTGCAGACATTCACATATCTCTTACTTAAAGTTTATTAACGTACGATGTTGTTTTTCCATGCACAGCGCCACCGCCCCTCTGGGAGGCCCGAGTCTCAAGGGTAAGCCAGCCTGGGCAGTATTCTTTAGCTATCACGTTAGTTAACAAGTGGCTCTGTCTCAGTCATACAAGCACGTACTCTATCGCTCCGGGGTATCAAGGTTGATCCAGTCTGATAGGTGTTTATTTCGTTATTTTGATAGTCACGTACAGACTAGTAATATTCTTTCCATAATCAGATGACCTCATCCTAATGTGACTGCAGAAGTTGGTTTTATGCTGACATGCAGTGCTGACTCGTACAACTCGTGACTGCAATAGCTTATGCAATGATGTCATTTTAAGATGTCGACCTTTGGCATACAGCGTTACAGCAAACAAAACCAAGTGGCTATTGTACAGTAATCTCTAGTAGATTTATTGTGTAGCTACAAAAACTTGCCCAGCATTCAGAATTAGTAATTTACCATAGAAGTTAGCTGGTCATCGACTGACCCCTTGCAAGGCCTTACTTAACTGTGTTTCATTAAATACTTCATAACTTTCTGTGTTTTGTCACATGTAAAATCAACATGAACAGATTGACCCAGAGAAGCGGTTCTCCGAGCGCGCCCGGATGTCCTACGATGCCACCAACCGGCGTGTCCGCAGGATCGAGGAGGTGAACCTTCTTGAGCAGAGGGACTTCTACGACGTGCTGTACATTCACAACACCGAACCTGTAAGTGCTCCAACAACAGCACAACCAGTCCTCGAGTAGTCCACTTGGAATATCTTTTTATAACGGACAAAGGTCATTGCAATGACATTATATAGTAACCATCCTTGGTCATTGTTATCAAGGTAATAATTGTATTGTACACTCAAAGCATGGCCTTAATGTACATCTCCTAAACATTTCAGGTCCAACTTTCACATTAAAATGATTATCAGCAGCTAAGGTGATCATGCCGTTCCATGGGTGTCAGACGTGATTTCTTAATCTTGACTTTGATATTTCCTTACAGGGCACCGAGTACCGTCTTAACCTGAAGACGAAGGAGTGTGAGAAGAGGGAGCTTTCCGAGCCTTGGCGTAACTTCCAAGTCCCTCCCAACTCCACCTTCCTGGGCGAGGGTTACATCGGGACCGGCGCGGTACCCGGCGCAGGCGTCCTGACGGAGCTCTGGTCAAATACGTTTGAGAGCGGAGGTTAGATTTATTATTTGTCAACACGTTTCTACCTTGATCGTGATTTCCATCTCCTGTCAGTTTGATTGTATCATGCAAATTGGGACCGGAAAGATCTTCTGGGCAGTTTTGAGAATAGAATGATTGATTGCCTAGCTTCGGAGTCTGTGTAATAAACCATACATAACCGGTCATATGCATTTTCTTTGTTTTTGACAACTAGACAAGTACTTCGGTGTTTACACCGTCGTGGGATGCCTCCCTATCCAAGAGGAATTCTACAGCAACCGCACTGGCCTCGTCTCCACATTGTAAGTACTGATGAACACTGTGGCTATGCGAGGTTTTAATTTATAAGTGTGCACACTGCTCATACAAGTATAACAAATAGAGAGCCATCACCGGGTGCCATTATATCCTATGTAGCTGTGTCGACGGCCTGTTCTGCTGTTATCATGTTGCTAGTGCTGGATCTAGACTCAGAGGGAAGCGAGGGTCTCTTAGATTATAGGCTGTTCACATCAGACCGAACTGACCTGTTGCTGTTCCACAGTTTGAATGTAAAAGTTACTGAAGAATAAAGGCCCGTTTTGGTATCCAATCGTCAGCTATCCAGATTCAATATGGTGAGGAATGGGAGAGGGCGTTAGAATTAGCTGGTAAATGTTTGTTTATGTCGACAACGTAGGCAATATAATCACATGTGAATTGTTTGATTATTAACAGGTAGGACTTACCGATGATTAACAATCCCTTGGACAGGCTACTGGGGAGTCAGGGCCAGGTGTTATACATTCTCCAGTAAGAAGTGAAACATATCCTTACTACAGCGATAACCTAGTACATGTGCAATGAATGTGAAAATGTTGAAGGAATAAATGTTGAACTTATGAGCTCTTTTTTTTTTTGCAGCTTCTTTGACGTGACAGGCGGTATCTCCGACCCTAACGTGTTCATCCCACCCAGAGAATGCATGTAGTTACTGCCGGTGTCACCTGGAACTGAAGTCGCGCAGGCTTCGCAATTAAAATACAGAATAAATTTGCAATAAAAGCTTTCAGAAGAAAGTCGTACAACATGGCGTGTATTCTTGTAATTTGTACTTAGGTTGCAAGACCTTAACGATAACGAGAGTTTGTACGTTTGGTACAGTTTGTCCTGTAAGCGTTTATTCTGATTTCATGTAACACGTCTCTGTATACGGTTGTCGTTCTCTCGCCGCTGGCCTCAGTATTGGCAAATATATTGTATTGTCATCTTACTGCAGTGATGGCAACCGGTAACTGAATTGAGTTGTATTAAAACTTTTCTGGTGCTGAGTTTAATACTCTGGTGTGAAATGTCTCAAGTATCTGTGCGTTGGAGGTCAAGGACCGCCTGATTCTTTAGTTTAGGAATGAATAGTGACCTTTATCATGACTTCATGTCACAAATAGGCTAATCATACAAACTGCGTGTTTTATAACGAAGATAACCAATTCTGCCATTGGCCACTTCTAATGGCAACGCAAATATCGCAGCTTGACCACCAGATATACGGACCCCACCATCAGCACAACCCTCGTGACCGTTTTCATTCTAGACCCAGTTCCTACTTAGAGACACGCGTCAGGCTCTACTGAGGACCTCGAGCTCGCAAAATGAAGACTCTTGTACTTTTCTTCGCCGTCTGCGTGGCTGTGGCCTACAGCCAAAAGCCGGAGCCATGCTGTAAGTCGTTCAATTCGTCATCAATGTTTTACACGAAGCGCTCAAGAGTTATAAGATATATTTTTATGAGATGCAACAGAAATGCATCAAACTGTTGCAGTAACGTTAGATGACAGAATATGACTAACACATGATGTTTTACCATACACAGCGCCACCATCTCTCTGGGAGGCCAGAATCTCCAGGGTGAGTCAGCGGTTACATTTATCTGTGATACAACACGGCTCTGTTTTCAAACCACAGCGTCAGGATCATCTTACTACTCCACGATATCAATAATTGATCTGTACAGGTACATGTAGGTTGGCTCAATGGTAAAGATCAGGTGATTTTATCGATTAGAAACGTCGTCGTAAAATATTCAGACTGTGCTCAGTTTGGTTCTTTTGTAGCCTTACCTATCACAGATGTAACAGTAGTTTTAATCTCGTGACTACCAATGCTTATCTAAAGCCATAAAAAGACCTCGAACTTTGGCACGTGTGACAAGCAAAGCCCATGCATCTGCATGTTGTACAAACATGCAGCGTATATTTGTTGAGACCTGATTGTAATACATGATGTCTTAGATAGCGCCTTCAATCCCAGCCTATCTGTCCTTCAATTCAATCTACCATGATATATACTAAAAGTAAACGTCTGCAAACATTCCAAATCTAACGTCACAATAGGGTACGTCCAAGATGAAGTAAAGGGTTCAACAATTGCTGTTTTTAATGGTTCAGAATGATTGTGCATTCACGTGTACCTTGTTAACTATTAATTTCTAAGATACGTTAACGTACTTTGCCTGATAGATTGATCCAGAAAAGCGCTTCTCCGAGCGTGCGAAGATTTCCTACGATGCCACCAACAGGCGCATCCGCATCATCGAGGAAGTCAACCTTCTTCTGGAGAGGGAGTACTATGACGTGCTGTTCATCCACAACACCGAACCCGTGAGTAGCAAAAGCTTTTGTAAAACTACATTTGATTGCAACAGATAAACATTGTAGTAAGTTCATCCTGTCATTTTTGTGTGCGTGAAAACTGTATTCGATCCTTCAGCCTCACATTAATATTTCTTGTCATAGGGCACTGAATACCGCTTCAACCTGAAGACTAAGGAGTGTAATAAGAGGGAGATCTCTGATCCCTGGCGTCCCTTCCAAGTCCCTCCCAACTCCACCTTCCTGGGCGAGAGTTACATCGGGACCGGCGCGGTACCCGGGGCAGGCGTCCAGACGCAGCTTTGGGAGAGAGGCTTTGAGGGCGGAGGTTAGAGTTTGTTTGTATCCTCTCGCAGTTTCTGTAACTTTCATCTCCTGCCAATACATACATATATCATTGATGCCATCATTCAAAGCTGGGTCTTGGAATGAGATGAAGTATTTGTTGTCTTGCCGGCTTACCAAATTGAACCTGAGTTTTTCTTATTCCCACGACCAGATAAGTATTTTGGTGTCTACACCGTTGTGGGCTGCATTCCCATCCAAGAGGAATTCTACAGCAGGCGCACTGGCCTCGTCACTTCTACGTAAGTCGTGAACACTGGTGTTTATATACAATACGGACAGGGGAAAAATAGAAAGTTATATTTCGGATACATGGAGATACGTGTAATGAAGGCACGTCTCGCTCTTGTGGGGAAAGGGTCAATCATATTGACGACTACAAGAAAGAAAGAAAAAAAGCCTAATTATCGGCTGTGCACATCAGAATATGTTGTGATTTAACACCCTGAAAACTATGCACAAATGAAGTCAAAATGTCAACGTTATGATTATACATAAAATATATTTCTATGTTTTTCCAGCTTCTTTGACGTGACGGGTGGTATCGCCGACCCTAACGTCTTCATCCCACCGAGGGAATGCGAGTAACCCGCGGTGCGCAGTAGTAGTAATTACGGTGCATAGATGCTTTCAGAAGCTTATGAATAAGAACGACGAAACAGATCAAGTCTCTAATAATACTTAATTGGAGAAATTCGCGTGTTTGATCTTGTAAGCGTTAACTTCTACTAAGTAATTTCAGGTAACATGCAAAGTCTACTTATCACAGGTTTGTCATGTCGATATCATGTCCACGTGGATTTTGTTGTGTGTAGTCAAGCACCACTCATAGTACTACAGCTATACCTGCATGTGCAAAACGTTAGGTCACACCCTTGTCTATTTCAGCATTTATTATCTCCACACACTGTAAGGAAACGATCGTGATCTTTTATACCATTAAAGACCTATCTACTCATGTCAAAGTGTGATCACTCCCCCTGTCTACGTTTCACGTTACTGCATCATAGGTTACATGGCTCTGTTCGGGGTCAGAAGTCAGTGACAGAGAAATATCACGTTAAAGTTACTGAGTTTTGAGTCGTTTAGGCTTAGCTGGATAATCTATAGACGTATGTGCACAGATCACGCTTCATAGACTGCAAGAAACCTTGGTACAAAACAAAGGTATATACGTCGATTCACCGAAACATTATCGTGTTTGCATGGATTAAAACGATGGGCGTTCCCGGCTTTGGAATCACATATTCAGTGCTGCAATTGGTTACGTCTGATGGCAACGCAAATACCGTAGCTTGATCATCCGACACACAGAGTCCAAGGTCTACATTTGTTCAACCCTCGTGACTGACCTGACGTTCTTCATTACCGACTGACCTTCTAGACAGACAGAACAGAACAGAACAGGTGTCTCCGTCGTGCACCATGAAGACTCTCCTACTTTTCGCTACCGTCTGCCTGGCTGTGGCCTACAGTCAAGTACTGGAGCCATGCTGTAAGTCTTTCGCTGCTTCTGCATTGAAATGTGTCATGGTGATTTGCAGCATTAAATTTATAGCTTACCGTGTTTGTAATATCGGTGCATACCCTGGGGATACATGACGTCAATATCGTCATAAGCTTTTCTCATGGTAGGGGAATAACTGACAGCAGCAGGGCAAAATATAATTTTTTATATACTGCATAAACACTTGTAACTGTTACGCATTTGCAGTAGGTTAGTGTTACTAACAGACAATGTTTTGCAGCGCCACCGCCCCTCTGGGAGGCCAGGATCTCCAGGGTGAGTCAGCTATTTCAGAGATAGCATTTATCTACGGTACCAGTTAACACGTGGCTCTGATAGCGCATATTCCATTGTTCCAAGGGATCAAAGGTTGCTTTAGACAATGATTGGCTATTACTAAAGATAACAGAGATTAAGCTACTGCGCTCCCGTGTAATCGAAATGATTTAACAGATTCCGGGAGACGTTACAAAATGATATTCTAGATGCAGTCTGGTGTCTGTCGTCTTCTGAAGCTAAATGCAAAATGCAAGTGGATTTATGACTCTAAGAATATACTACCTCGTGACTATTGATATAACGGTGTCATTAATTAAAGCCGTCGACCTTTGGCAGGTATGTAAACATGGCTGAGCTGCGCCAGGGGGCGGTGCCCGTACAATTCACTTTAGCCGTTCATAAAAGTTTATTTCCACACAAAAAAAATGTAACAATGAAAACACAACACCATGTTTGGATACTTCTGCATCAAGTGTCCCATTATTGTCGTTTACCGCCAATAGCACGAACGTCTAACGTCAATATGCGATGTGTTAAAAGGGTTAACCATGATATTTGATAGTGCCATGGTAGTAACTTTCCATTTACCGTGTTTTGCTAACAAATCAACGCAAATTGTCCTGTAGATCGACCCAGTGAAGAAATTCTCGGAGCGTGCGAAGGTTTCCTACGATGCCGCCAACAGGCGTGTCCGCAGGATCGAGGAGGTGAACCTTCTCCAGGACAAGGAGTTCTTCGATGTGCTGTACCTCCACAACACCGAACCCGTGAGTAGGACTACAGCACAAGCTGCTGGAAAACTCATTCAAACATTTTCAGAACAAGTTGGATATAAAATGTTGTTTCTGGCCAAAAACTAGTGGGAAGAATAAAGATTGACACAGCGAGAAAAATACACCTATTCTAGTAGAAGCATGACTAGCATTCACATTCAAATGGTTATCAGTAGTTAAGATTTAGGTGTTTAAAATTTACTGAACCTTTTCATTTCATTCCAAATGTCTTGACAGGGCACCGAGTACCGTCTTAACCTGAAGTCAAAGGAGTGTGAGAAAAGGGAGCTTACTGAGCCTTGGCGTCCCTTCGAAGTCCCCCCAAACTCCACCTTCCTGGGTGAGAGTTACATCGGCACAGGGGCAGAACCAGGCGCAGGCGTCCTGACCGAGCTGTGGGAAAACACATTTGAGAGCGGAGGTAAGATTTTGTTGTATCATCTCTCGTCAAAAGTAGGTAGTCTATCACTTCTAGCCTCCTTAGCAAGCGTACGAGTTGGGCTTTTTTTTAATTTACTTATCGTGAGCTGTTTTCTGATTGTATCAGTTCTGTCTCTACTCAGTTTCAGGCGTCGGCAAACTGAACCGTTCTTTGAGCCAGTCTTTGAAAAAGAAAAAGAAAGAGTTTGCTTTGATATTAGCTACGCCATACATACGGTGCATAACGTCCCATCACCACTGTTTCCCCAATCTAGACAAGTATTTCGGAGTCTACACCAAGGAGGGCTGCATTCCTATCCAAGAGGAATTCTACAGCAACCGCACTGGCCTTGTCATGACATTGTAAGTAGTGGACATCATAAAGCTAAAATGCGCACATGTTGTAACTGGGGATCTATATTAATCAATGTGTAAGTGCTTCCTCTATGAGACTAAAAGGTCCCGTTTGCTGTCTAAGAGTCAAAGTTGTTAAAGTTTGTGACTACATGTTGCTAAAATGACTGCATGTTTTTCAGGTTCTTTGACGTCACAAGTGGCATCTCCGACCCTAACATCTTCATCCCACCGAGAGAATGCATGTAGTTACTGCTACTGTACGGACACAATAGCAATCATTAGAGGACAGAATAGCAATCATTAGAGGACAGAATAGTAATGAAAGCTTGACGAAGAATAACGGGTTCTAACGGGGCATTCCTGTACTACCCTGGAAAATCTTTACCACGACGACCTTTTCTTTCCTGGTGTAAACCGCAGCGTAACGTATTTGTACTACAATGTAAACGTGTTTGCTCCCTAGGCAACAGTTTTGTCTTTTGTACGTTTTATATTGACTTTAGTTGACGTATTTCTCTACTCTTTCTTCCGTCACCATGGTAAGCATTTTGTTAGGCTTTTGGTGCATACATTCGTCTTGCTATATTAATGTTATCGTCTACTTTATTGTCTGTGTCTCTGACATTATATGGAAATGATTGTGAATGAATTAAAAACGATGTTTTAATGTCATAAAGGCATTATGAAAGTGGTCTTCTTAATGATAGGTCAATCGGGTGCGTGTATAACACTCATCGACTACCCTTGTCCTGCGGAGCTCATATATGTATCATCATCATATATACTTGCACATACAGTACCATCTATAGCGCCCTACATATGTACGATTTGGGGGGTATTTCTCGTGCAACGCATCACACCGCAGCAAAACGCAACGAATGCGGAAGTAACTACGCCACCGCAGGGTAAAAAAAGTCAAGGGCCTATGACCTGATTAAGACATCAAATTTTTTGAAAATACTGTGTATAAAATGCCATCAGGACAAGGGTTAAACAGAGTTTGCACCCACGGTGCGTCCGCGGCCGATGTCCTTGGTGCTGAAATGGTAGTCCCTAACCTCCGCCATCCTGGGCCGGCGGGAGAGCGATATAAGAGTGTCGAAGAAGTTTGGTAATTCGGTGAAAGTGGGCGGTCACTCCGATACAGGGTGGGTAGGCACAGAGGCGCCCAGATGTGAGGCATTTCTGAAGAAACACTCACAGGTGATAACGTACCGTAATATGTGCGGGGAATATCTGGCCGCGTCGATGCTAACTTCGTGGAAACTGACCCGCTCACGGTCAATCCTCTGCACGGAAAACACCCGGAACACTTATGGAGAAGAGTGAGGCAGTTGGACTAAGGAAGAGCGAACCCTGGCGAAGCTGCATGGCACTACCAGCTGTCGAAAAAAACGGTGACAGGTCACCTCATTCGGACGGACGGTTGACCTTAACCGTATTGTTTGCGTATCAATTGTTTATCCAGTCTTCATTGGTAGCGACTAGTAAGCGCGCGTGGACTTCGTTCTTAACCTCGCACACACCTAAACATACGGAACAGCGTGATTGTAGGAGTGCATGTCGCGAGGTCTTCATAGTCCCAAGTACAAAGTTCCCACACCTCGTGACTTGTCCTCTGAGTTGAGCTGGCGTGTGCCCGGTACCGCCCACCAGTCCCACCCCAGCTGCTGTTCAACTCGACGCGTGGAAGACGAGCTCGGAAATGAAGGTCTTGATTCTCCTTGTGCTGGCGTCAGCTGCCTACGGGCAGGTGCCTGAACCCTGCAGTGAGTCCGTGCATGTTTTGTGATGTTCTTATTTGTTGTAGTCGGAAAAACGTATGTAAAAATTAACTCAGCGTTTGCAGGAACCCCTGAATGGTTGTTTTGAAACCATGTACCCACCCTTCTTCATTAGTGACAGTGTTGCGTGATAAATATGGGACGACAGTTACAGCAGTCCACTGTCGTACACGGAAATAATGTTACAGAACCTCAGTCATATTCGAAATGCACTTGAGCTTCACACACTGTTGTTCTCTATTCTTTTCAAACCCCAGGGACGCCCAGTGTCTTTGAGTCTAACGTTGGAGTGGTAAGTTGGAATTGAATCTAGGCCGTGAAAGTAGGATTTAAACGGCTCCTGTAGTTCACATCAAAAGTATTGTGTAACGCTTGGCATACAGACGCTACATCTAGCCTCTTGCACCGTACAGTAGTCAGCAGACTGGGGGTCACCAGGTCATTGGAAGTTCGACTATCAAATCACATAATGATTTAACTTATATAGAACCAAGCGATGTTGCTGTATAACTGTTTGCCTCAGAACAAAGCTTCTTCCTAGGTACTATCCGTCCTGTGTGTTACGAATATTCTGCGTGCTCACCGGATTAGAAGGCACATCAGTATTACGATGTGCACGATGTCTTGGCATTTCTTAATCAAATCGACACGGGTCCGTATCTTGTCTCCATTCTTCACCTCTGCTTTTGTAGCAAGACTTCGAGAGAGGGATCTTCGTGCGCGCCAAACTGTCGTACGACCGCTACAACATGCGCATCCGCAGGATCGAGGAGGTCGACGAAAGTCGGACGGACAAGGAATACTATGACATACTGTACCTGCACAACACCATGCCGGTAAGCGCTTGTTGACTTCCTTTCTGATGCAACTTGAATTTTCATGAGTACATGAACTGTCGCACATTTCAAACGTACGTTTGACGACACGTGTTTGTCTCTGCAGGGTAAAGAGTACCGCTTTAACCTGAGGACCAAGCAGTGCGAGACCAGGGAGCTGAACTACCCCTTCCGGCCTTTCGAAGTCCCAGAGAACGCCAACCACTTTGGTGACTTCACCGTCGGTACCAAGGGTGCCCCGCACGAGGGGGTCGTGGTCAGCATGTGGGGGGAACGGAACCAACAGGAAGGTACGTAAGGACTCATCATAATAGTTTTCCTTGTACGTTTTGCGGTATGCTGTATGTCGTACAATGTGCACACTGGCAAGTCACTTACCGATAGCACTGGTACAGCATATGGTATAACTGAGTGGACATTCTCATAACTGTGCAGGCGTGTACGCCCAGGAGATTTTAGTCTGGGCGATTTTACCTGGTTTGTACATGAGGTTTCGGGGTGTGTGGGGGTGTGGCTATATTGATGCTACCTCTCCATCGTCTCTCTGTATTCCACAATAACTGACGCCACGCCTCTGTCCATCCAGGCACTGACTGGGTCGGTGTGTTTACCTACACTGGCTGTGTTCCCGTCAACGACATGTTCTACAGCAACAGGACTGGCAGGGTGACGACCGAGTAAGTATTTCACCAGTACAGCACTGACCGATCTGTACCACGAAAATACGTAAAACACATTTATCTGAAAAAGTGATTCGATTGTATTGGTGTAAACTTGAGGTACCGGTATGCTAGCGAATTTTACTGGAGACTTCTTGCCACTGATGCCTCACGGTTTGTGTCCTGTAGGTTCTTTGACGTCACCCTGGGTCTCTCCAACCCCGATGTCTTCATCCCCCCGAGAGAATGCATCATGCCTCCTCCTCCATATTAAGTACCATAAACTGTCCATCTCAAGGCCTACCTGATGTAGGCCTAGCTCCATCTCATATCTACATGATATAACGTTACTTTATTTGTACTTGATATTTACAAAATATGTCATGCTGCGCTCGAGATGTAAATCCTATAGATTTGTGTAGAATGAATGTAAATTTCCGTTGCAATGTAGTTTTACTACATTTTCAAATGTAAAAGCATCTCCTTGTCCAGTTAATGCCTTTTTTTCCATCTCCACTGATAGCAAATATAACGCAGGTAGAATCCCAGCGTTAACTTTAGCTTTTCTAATATGAGTGATACATATTCAAATAAAATTCAGTTTATCTAATTAAAGGTCTCCTAAGACTTATTTTTCTGCTTTGTCCGTGAGGTGTGTGACCTATAGGGTAAGCGTCTGTTTATAAATGATAAGCAGAGTCAACTAAACGACTCGTGACCAAGGTCCTTTCTGGGTAAACTAGAGCCTTTCACCTTGGGAAACGAGTGTGCGCTCATGATCATAGACGCAGATTTAGATAGACCATAGGGGTGAAACAAAGGTTAGTTCAGTTAAAAGTTAACGTGCTAACGGATTAGAAAAAATCTGAAATAAAACTCGGACATGTCGTTCTTCGGGAAATATATGAAAGTAAACATGTGGAGGCCAAATCTCTGTCTGACAAAGAGGACAGCTTCATTGCGGTGGGGGATAGCGCTTCCTAATTGTTTCAGAACGCGACCATCGCAAGACCGACCATGGCCTCTCTAATAAGCCTCATTGCTGAACACAGGGGAATAGCTACAGAATGGCAGCATCTATTTTGCAAATTTCACATAACGTTTCGGCGTTAACCAGTAAAATGGCATTCCTGTCCCTAGCTAGGGTAGCTCTGAGGGATTGCGGCGACATCAAATGAACTCAGTGGAAGGGTGAAAACACGTTGACCTAGCTCAGTTAATTTAAGACGCGGTAGCATCCATTTGCCTGATAGCAAAGAACATGTGACATGGCCATGTGATTGTACTCTGTGATCAGACGTCCCAAGTCCGAAGTTTTTGCCTGTTTACGCGTCTGGAGCCAGTGTGTACTAGGCACCGCCCACCAGTCCCACATCAGGCGCTTTTGGACAAGACGTGTTTGGCACGAGCTCCACCATGAAGACCCTTCTGCTCTTCCTCTTTGTTGCGGTGGCTGCCGTCTACAGCCAAGTTCCAGAAAGATGCGGTACACGCACTCGTGTCTATTCTGTGCTTGTGTTTATTAATGATTTTCTCTCAACAGTAGTCCGACCCAGCGAGCAACGACGCTGTGCTACCATTGCCCTCCACTAGCTTTAGTTATACGCTTTCAACTTGGTCGCCAGCGCAACTATTGTCTAATAAGCCAAGGCACGCTACCAAATAGTAAAATCAATTTGTCACTACTTGGGTAGATGCTAAGATAGCACATTTTCTTACCATACAATTTCTTTTTTAACCACAGAAGCACCGCAGGCGTTTGAGTCCAAAATTGGAAGAGTGAGTCACATTCAATTTTGTTGATTGAAAACGACAGTGCATAGATAGGAGAATATTCGAGTAGAATGCCGTTTGATTTTAAGTGCCCCCAGTGTTCTGCATTACCTGGCACCGCACAATCCTAACAGATCAGGCAAGCTCAGGTGGTCGTTGAGAACAAAGACCAAAACTAATATACTCTACAACTTGGCTAGAGTTCGAAACATAAAGGGGGCGTGGCCGAACAGCACTGTTTACCCGAAAAATGTTCTAACCACGCCCTACAGCAAACTATTTAACAGCCTCCGTTTGATTCAGACATTCGTATTTTCACGGACAATTTCCATATTTATTTCTTTTGGACAGCTGGACACGATAAGGGGGTTCTTCCTCCGTGCTAAGGTGTCCTACGATGCTCGCAACATGCGGACCCGCGTGATCGAGGAGGTAGAAACCAGGGAGGAGAGGGACTACTATGACGTGCTGTATCTTCACAACACTCAACCTGTAAGTAGTAGCCACTTAATCTCCAAGCTCAGTCTCTGTGTCATGCAGCATTTAGTCCACCCAAGGAACTTTATTGAAAAACTCCAAGATACGTCTTCATAGAAGTGTAACTTTTTCCTACTCTTTGACTTCTAAAAATAAAGAAAACAGAAAATTAACCATAAATCGCAAGACCTAGAAAATGGTAAATAGAGCCTAAAACACACAAAAACTAGACCCCGTATTTGCTTTAAGATTGGCATCATTGTGACTTGGTCCATTCAAGGACTTTGGTCCATTGGTTATGACTGCGTTGCTTTTCTATTACATGTACTTTAACAAGTTTCAAACCTTAACACAGGACAATGTATTACTGATCACTATGCTTGCCACAGGGAAAGGAATACCGTTTCAACCTGAAGACCAAGCAGTGCGAGACCACAATGCTGAACACCACCTTCCGCCGGTTTGAAATCCCAGACTTCGCCCGTCCGTTGGGAGAGTTCACTGTGGGGACCAAGGGCGAGCCGGGCGAGGGGGTCGACGTGACCCTGTGGGGAGGACGGACTGAGGATGGGGGTAAGTTTTCTTTATAATTGGTCACAGAGTGACAGCAATGTCAAGCACATAGGATCACCCAGACTTCTTTCAAGTAAGGGATTCAAACATATGATATCTGGGTTTCAAACCTGTGTGAGAAAAAGGATCACACACTGTTACTACATGTATCTGTGTTATCTTTAGTCTGTAACTGCTAGGGATGGACAGGTCTAGTGTAGTGATTTGTAATGATCTGCGAACTTTGTTTTAGCTGATTGGGCTGGCGTCTTCACCCTGGCGGGCTGTGTTCCTGTCAATGACCGCTACATCCGCAATGCCACTAGCTTTGACAATATAGAGTGAGTATTCAGCATTTGCACAAGCCTTCTTAGAGAGGTCTTTTCCTGGCCTTCTTTGACTTATTATCTTGAAATTCACACTAACAAATTCCTACAAGCTATGTTTTTTTTCAAAACCCAACTCCTCCCAATGCTTCTAGATATTTTGGCAGTATTTGACGTGTCTTCTTCCTCCCACAGTTTTTATGACGTGACCCTCGGCATTGCCAATGCCAGTGTCTTCATTCCACCACACGAGTGCATGCCCTGAGCATCTGAAGCAACCAACACGACTCTACTGCAGCTGCAGAAGCAATGTGCTTAAATCTCTAGTGACAACCACAATATCTACCTTTCTTGTCTTTATTACCATCACCACTGGTGTGGTTTTTCATACATAACCTTTGAGTCCTTATGAACATGCATTAATGAAGCATTATGAAGTATTTACAAATATATACAAATGCATGTGTGACAAGCTTAATTTTTTGCTATGTGCAGAGAAATAAACTAAATTTTCCCCACTCATTTGCCTTCATAGTCTTCACACTTCTCATAATATCTACCAACAATGTACAGGTGGTTGGTACTTGTAACACCCAGGTATGCTTACCGTATGAATTTCAGCATGGCCAAATGGCAAACATAGAAAGCTGAACATATAGTCTGTAATAGCAGTACAATAGCCTGACTGGAAGTTGCCAATGACGATGTGGTTCAACTCTCCTTTCCCATAAAGATGAATTACCTAATAGTAGCTTGTTCCTCATCTTGTAGGCTTAATTTTCTCATGATAGACCTTATAACTAATGTAAGAATCTGTATGCCTTTTTGAATGTGAGGGAAAGGTGTTTCTAATGTTACCTCACAAATACTCTCATTACAACAATCTCATTACAACGAGTTCAAGTAAAAGCACAGTGTTTTACGCATGTTTTTGACACTTTTTGTACCCCTTTGTGGTGGCTTTTCTCTCTTCACCTGAATAGGAGAAAGCAAATAGCAAAAACAAATGTACACTACTCCTGTTGAAAAAAACAAAACATGCATATTAAAGATGCTTAGACTGAGCCAGACCATTACAACTGCTTGGACATTATTCAGCAGCAACTCAGGTACTGAACTTATACCCCTCATAAATATCATCAAAGAGACTCTTGCAGGACAGTTTGGCCTTTAGCTTACTGCACAGCAGGAATCCGCCGGCCATCTTCCTGTGCAGGGAGTACGTTTGTTCTGGGGGAGGGGTGAGTCTGTCACGTAACATCACAGGCAGCAGCTGGTGGATACGCATGGTCGTGTCCTGGGTTCCGAAGTCAAAAGGTTCCGTCTTCTGGAAAGGTTCTCCCAGGATCATAACTGCATCCACGTGGGCTTTCTCAAAGGCCTAGAAAAGAGAACAGAAGTGTTTTGTGGTTAAGAGTTGTGTAAAAGGCCTGTTCTTAATAAGGATACAGCTCTGCTGTGGGTATTAAGTAGTGGAGTAGCTTGAGCTTTGCAATTTATGGCTTTATGTTCTTGCAGCATAAGATACTGTAATTCACTTTATGTTCACGGTAGCAAAATTTCACGGTCTGAGAAAAATGGACATGTTCACGGAACTATATGTTCACGGTGGTGACAGGTGTAGGAAAAAGAAAGTCCAGGAATTATTTGTTAACTGTAATGATAAGTTCACTGTACAGAAGCAACAGTGAAAACAGTGAACTTATCAGTACAGTGAACAAATCAGGAATTACAGTAATATAAGACAAGCATAATAGAGATTCTGTAAGGAGCTTAATTCTGGTAAAGGTAACAAAAATGAGATTGTGGATTTAATTCTCTGGTCACTGGCAATTTGGCAGAAGTTTAGTACATTTAAGAGCCTACCTTGGACTCATAGCCAGTCAGGAAGCCCAGCTCCCTGGAGAAGTTGAGAACCTGCTCTCTGTCTCCCATGGCTGCACCTTGGATCACCTGGGTCAACAACAGGTTGGACATAATAAAGGTGTGAGTAAAAATTAGACTACTACTGGGTAAAGCATGTACATGTATATGGCAATTTTACCTTTGGGTTAAATTTTTCTTGTTTTCACCCGAGTGGAGTGAGGAAACTGGTGTAAAGAGCCTTTCCAAAGGCATAACATAGGGACCTGCTTGGGACTTGAGTGCAGAACCTCAAAAACTTAAGATTCTAAGTTAAGAGCACTAACCACAAGGCCATCTAAGATGCTAGCAGAGATGATGAAGCACGTAATGTTGAGAAAATTCACCTTGATGTACTTGTCAACAAAGTGGTCCTCAAACTTCCTTGTAGCTCCGAAGTCAAGGAGGTTGATCTGTAAGGCAACCATAACAAATGCCCATAATAAATAACCATAATGATTTCACTTTATTGAGGTTCAGTTAAGGTTTTTGATCCTTCACGGTAATTGGTCTCCTGATACCAAAACATGTGAAAATTGCCGTGACATTTTAACACTGATGGATCTTATCTAATATTGGTAGTTTTTCTTGACCCACCTTCCCATGGACAGGGTTGTAGAAGAAGTTGGACCAGTTGGGGTCTGTCTGCATCAGCTTCCACTCAAACACCTCCTTCATGCACAGTCTGATGATAGCCAGGCAGATCTGTTGGGCAAGGGCACACACCATGTCAAGCAAAAGCTATTACACGAACAATTATATTTTTTGGAGCTTGATTGGAGTTTAGTTTGATTTTTAGCTGGCTTTCCTTTAGCATACATTTCTTTCACAGATCTAGGGGAAAAACATTGCAAAGCAACATCATCACAACACACTATGAAACAACTTTTCTGTCATCAAGTAACAAATCCATAACAGTAATTCAGAACTAATTAGAGCAGACAATCATTACAAGTGAATTCAGGCTGTCTTATACAGCTCTAAAGTGTTTTCCACATGATTGTGTGGCAGTAGGATGGAAATATCCCCCAGGAATGTGAAGTGAGTTTGTTTACCTCATTCTTGGTGTCCTCGTCCAGCTCCGTCGCCTGGTCCAGAGTCATGCCGTCGATCAGCTCAGTGGTCAGCACTTGGGGAGTGGACAACTCTGTTATCACCTCGGGCACGTAGAATATTGGGTCATCCTTCAGCAACTCCCTGTAACCAGTTATGCAGTAATGTTACCCACACAGTGCTAGTACAAATCTATCTGATGTATGATAAGCTTAAAATATATCATGAGTTACAGCCTTAACTAACCTATGCTATGGAAAGAGATAATAAGCATAACACATAACATAACACATAGATTATAGGCACCTGCTTCAGTGCAAATTGTAACTTTACAAACATAGATAACTTTCGTAAGGACGGATCTAATAGTCAAATCATACTATTATCTATACAAGAAGGAAATTTCAGACAATGGGTGGCTACTGCTACAGATCAGGAATCAGTCCAGCCATACCCAAACGTTCTGGTCATCTCTGCCTCCCTGATATAGTCCACTTCCCAGGACAGTTCCTTCCTTGCAACGTCCACCAACTTGTCCACATACAGGCCTGAGGAGGGCATGGTCATAAGTACTGACACACATGAAGGGTAAGTATCTAATGAAAGAAAACTGAATGCCAAACATTTACACATGTTCTTAAATATAAAGAGACTTAAATTTATAGCAATAGATTTGCTACTGCTACAGGATGTGGATTCAAAACAAAGTTTTTGAAGCTGGTTTTGTTTGCTGAACCATAGAAAGTCTGTAACACCACCTAGGAATGCATTGGTAAGTACATGTACCAATATCTTACTGCAAGCTAATCTTCCACACAAGCCACTAAATCATATGAGACAAACATTATCAATACCTTCTGGTAAGACATTAGCCACACTCAGGACTGTCATCAGGTTATCAATGTCACTGTTGATTCCTTTGGCAACACCAGGGTACTGTGTGGACAATATTTACATTGCACTTTGTTACAGGGTTAGAAGGTCTATAATGGAAACTTCAATATCAACTAGAAAGGCCGACATTTGCTTGGGAGCAAATACAGCATATTTCAGTCCATCTCCCTCCCACGCAAAAGTGGACTATTCCAAACTTACCCCAGTGCAAAACTGGCAAAGGTTCTCAAATACAGTCGAACCGCAGGTCACCGTAGAACGCGTTATTCTCTAAGATACGGCATTTGCCGGGTCACGATTTGACCCCGTTGCATGGGTCTAAACAACTGCTTATATTGTAACAAAAATACCTCAGACCTACATAATGTTTATACTTTTTCATATCTGCAGGATTTGCCGTGTACAACCATGTAGATATTTCGTGCATTGCAAAATGACAGCGAGCGCTACGGCCTTCCAAAAATTAGCAATTTTTGGTCATTATATTTGTGCTTGTCTTTTTTACTATTTAACTGGATCCCGTTAGCTAATACCACAGTGTGATAGCCCACTTCTTTACCTTTACATTGATACCAATGACCCCTGGCAAATTTTATGGCAAACGGGTTTGCCCCCAAAAAAACTATGACGATGCGCACATCGCGGTGGTCAAATTTAGCCCAGTTGTAAGCTACTGACACACACCATCCTGAGTTTCCGCTACATTTTGATACATTTCGCGTAATGTCATAAAATTTGTTTCTTGGTATGAGAAACTGTATGAATGTGGCTACCACATGCAATATAATAAGTGATATGATAACATTCAATTATATACAAAAAGAGGAATTTAATACAAGGTTCTGACCATTCAAAAATCGTCAAATTTGAAGTCAATCGGTTTCGAACTCCTGCGTTCGATCCATGGAACCTAGGCAGGGCGTTCTATTTTTTGCGCCGCCAACAATGTTGCAACTTTCAACCGCTGTTTGCGAAAGTTCATAAAAAGAAGTAATCAAGTTTTTTCATCACAAACAGACTTTCTGAAACCCAATCCAAGTCAGACTTATATCATGAAGACGCTAGAGAAAGTGGGATTCATGTGCAACTATACCAATGTCAGTACATCTGCCCGATGTTTGTATATTTACAGTAACAGCTCATAGTGTCCGATTTCTCCTTCAAAAATTAGGTCATGAAAAATCAACCTGTTGTTGTATTTGTTCATGCCCAAATTCATTCTCTTCTGTTTTCATCCGTAAAGTGGGTATCGTTTTGAAGCTTACTATTTGGTCGATATTCTTTCACTTTCATTTTTGTTCTATATAACTTTTAACTGAACATTTTTTAAGGCAAAAAAAAGTAAAGAAATTACACCATTTCTCAAGGTCGAGCTGCAATACACATTGTGCAATTTCAAAACTAAGTACACAGGTGTCAAGCCAACATAATTATATTTCAGCCACATCTTACATTACAGGTGTATTGGTTAGAACTAGTTGCAAAAGCTTGAGATTCGAACAAAAATCGTTGAGAATTCGACTGAATGAGCTCAACTTACTATCGGTTACTATATTTAAACAACTACAGGATCCCAAAAGAAACAACACACGATAGATGAAGGAGGGTCTATACTTTATTAAACAATACACCAAATCGGCGATGAAATAGGGCAAACGGGTTTGCCCCCAAAAAAACTAAAGGGTACCTATCTCGAGTGGAATGATCTCCATCATACACGGTCAACTTTGAAACCTCGTTTCTCCAACAAACACCACCGGTAATGTACATCTACGACCTTGAGCGTGACGCCGGCCCTTCTTACATCTCACATTAACGTATGACAAGGAAACACTTACGCAAAGCGGAGTTACAAGCGAAACAGTAAACAGTAGCAAACTCTCGCGGATTCTCGCGGATCACATTACCTTGGAAAAGAAGCGCGAGATTTAAACGAGATCTTAGAGAGAGCTGCGCAGAACCGATGCGCATAGCGGTCTGCGGTTCGACTGAATAGTAGCTATATGAGAACAAAGATGCAACAACAAGTAACGTTACTTTGGATCTCGAAAGCTTTACTAATCTTATTACAGGTATGCAAAAACTAACAATGATGAGATTTGATACATTTTGAAGGTCTTAGGCACATAAAATTGAATGTGTGGGTTATTACGCACCACTTAGGTGCAATGTGACCTCAGGTAACCCGCAATGGAACACATGTTCCATGGATGGAACCGGCCATTCTTTAGATAGAACATGGAACGGGTACAGCACTTTTGGCCCTGTTTTTGCTGAAAATAGCCATTAAAGTCCCCCAAATGAGTCATTTGGAAGTGGTGTATGCCAAATATGTGACTGCTATTCTGTAGACACATGTTCAAGGTACCCTTATACTGAATTTCAGTATCAATTTGG
>NW_017804242.1:2918806-2929901 GCF_001625305.1 Branchiostoma belcheri | reverse complement strand
AGCAACTCCCTGTAACCAGTTATGCACAGTGCTAGTACAAATCTATCTGATGTATGATAAGCTTAAAATATATCATGAGTTACAGCCTTACCTAACCTATGCTATGGAAAGAGATAATAAGCATAACACATAACATAACACATAGATTATAGGCACCTGCTTCAGTGCAAATTGTAACTTTACAAACATAGATAACTTTTGTAAGTCTAGGAGAGATCTAATAGTCAAATCGTACTATTATCTATACAAGAAGGAAATTTCAGACAATGGGTGGCTACTGCTACAGATCAGGAATCAGTCCAGCCATACCCAAACGTTCTGGTCATCTCCGCCTCCCTGATATAGTCCACCTCCCAGGACAGTTCCTTCCTTGCAACGTCCACCAACTTGTCCACATACAGGCCTGGGGAGGGCATGGCCATAATTACTGACAAACATGAAGGGTAAGTATCTAAATGAAAGAAAACTGAATGCCAAACATTTACACATGTTCTTAAACATAAAGACTTAAAAAGAGACTTGAATTTAAAGCAATAGATTTGCTACTGCTCATTTGGATGTGGATTCAAAACAAAGTTTTTGAAGCTGGTTTTGTTTAGAAAGTCTGTAACACCACCTAGGAATGCATTGGTAAGTGAATGTACCAATATCTTACTGCAAGCTAATCTTCCCCACAAGCCACTAAATCATATGAGACAAACATTATCAATACCTTCTGGTAAGACATTAGCCACACTCAGGACTGTCATCAGGTTATCAATGTCACTGTTGATTCCTTTGGCAACACCAGGGTACTGTGTGGACAATATTTACATTGCACTTTGTTACAGGGTTAGAAAGTCTATAATGGAAACTTCAATATCAATAACATCTGAAATCCGGTTTAATACCAACATCCAATATAGGAGGTTTAAGCTGAGATTTTACAAAGAATACTCCATATTCTATTCATGGGAAGCTTTTAAAACAGTAATCCCTAAGCCAATGAATATCATTTAAATCAACTTCTAAATATTTACCCCTCTCCAAAAGAAACTCATTTATAGAGCCAAGAATACCCAAATTTCACTATACATCAGAAACATGGGATGCAATTTAGTCGTGCTGATCTCCATACCTGTATTTTCATGGCTACCTCCCTGCCATCATGCAGCTTGGCTCTGTGAACCTGCCCTATGGATGCTGCTGCAAAAGGTTTCTCCTCAAATGATGCCAGCTTGTCTCTCCAGTCTGCTCCCAGCTCCTTCACCAATACTTTCTATGGTTGGAAAAAAAGGTCCAAAAGGTATGATGCCTGAGACTAATTCATTATCATTACCAAAAAGGAATTTACTATCTCTGGAATCAAGGGACACCAAGAATAAACCAGTCATTGTTATATTTGTCTAGGATATCTAGATGACACCCTGGCCTACCTCCAACTGCCACAGAGGCATGAAGTCTGCACTTTGTCTGACCCGCTCAAAAATTCTCTGCAGTTGTGGGTTCATCATTGAGTTGTCTGTAAAGTTAGATTCAACATTACTGTTTCTACAGGATACAATAAATGACTCGGTTCAACTCAAGTATCTGCCAATTTCACAGTACCTGACTGATTTCTAAGGGCATGACTTTTTACTGTTACTATTAGCAACATGAAAACTTTGCACACACAGATGTGCACAATCCAAAATCAATCTTGCCACACACCATTCTAAAAAGTTGCTTCATATCATTTCAAGTTTGTATACTTTAAAACACAATGTTATCTTCCCTTAGATATGAAATGTAAAGAAAAGGAAAATCACCTTGGATACTAAGCATCTGTCCCAGTTTGAGTGCAGCCCCGCGAACTCTACACAGAGTGTCCACAATGCGCTCTGCATTCGCCTGTGTGAGGAAGGGGCTGGAGTCTAGCAGGGCAATTCCACCTTCTGCAAGAAAAACGTCAGGGCCAAATTCACTTTTAGTGTATCATGATCAAAACTGATGGATAAGCCGTGTTTTATTAACATAATTGTAGTTCTTCCACACTTAGGGTGAATGAACTACAATTATGAACTCCATGATCTGTCAAGCTTTATCAAACCAGATAAATCAAAATTGATGTAAGAAGAGCACAGTTACTTACTATTGTCAGACAAACCCAATCCTCTTCTTGTCACTTCAGCAAGGGCCCCTGCACCCAACCCAGCTGCAAGACCTGAAAATGCAAGAGCATCACAAGATGTATAATTCTGTGTCAAAAATTGGTTTGATATACTAGTACATTTGTATACTCTTTGATCACATACAAAGAATTTTGCTAACTAGTGACTATGAGACTGTTGTAATGAGATGATCTAACCTCCGTAGCTGACCAGTCTGCTGATCCTGCTGGCAGGTACAGCCCTGGCCTTGGCCTGGTCACTCAGCTGTAGAAAAATGATCATACATGTCACTTCAAAAAGCAACAAAAAAGTTCATTCTAATAAACTACACTTCAACTGTCAACATTATCATAGAAAATTTTGAAATCGGAGATACAATATACATCTACACCAAGTTTGATACCAGATGGGAACATGCATAAAACAGAAGAATAGCAACACTTACAGTTTGCCTGGCGACAGACTTGAAGACTTTTGGTGCTACTTTGGGTCTGATGGCAGATAGCTTGGGTTTCTTCTCCTCCTTTTTCTGTTCACTCTTCTTTAAGACATCTGATGTCACTGGTGGTGTGGTCGCATCATAGTGGAAGCCTCTTGTCGGCTGACTGAAGTTGGCTGAGCCATTTTTCTGGGAGAGATAAAATTGATCAAACCCTAGCCCTGATGACACAACTTACATCCATATCACTCATCCTTTGAACAATCCATCTCTCTTACAGCTTGTGTTTGTTGCAAACATAAATTATTGAGAAGATACAAGATTATGGCCTTGGTCAGGGGGGCATGAAGACTGCAAAAGTGCAAATGTAGGGAATACCAAAGAAAGCTGACCTCTACATTACATATGCAGAGCACTATAATATAATCTTTGAATAAAAACTTACATTGATACCAGCAGTGGTACTATTAAAGTTGCCTGTTCTGTTGTCGGTTGCTGGTTCTGCAGTTGGTGGTGGTGATGTTGTGTCGAAGTCTGCTGTATCTGCTGCCATGTTGAACTTCTCTCCCAGGTCTGATGTCTCTATGTCGTCCATCGTTCTTCTGATTGTAGACTGAAAAAGGAAACAAGTTTGTCATCACGTTTCATCATAATCCTTCACACTTCCAACTTCATTGAACACAACAAATATGGCAGCATCCAGCCTGATTATCTGACCTATTTTAACTCCCAAGTCTTGCCACTGATAGTTGCGGGGGATAAAGACTCGGGAGCTAAAAAGGTCTGGTATTATAATAAATAAACCAAGCTATGTATCATCAGCAAACCTAGTAGCTGCTTCACATTTTCAAACCCTTACCCTCACTCCTTCCTGTGTTGATCTCGCCATGCCCACGGCACCGTCCACCTGTCCTCGTGCCTCTCGCAGCAGCTGCTGCAGACTGCAGGTGTTCCACACCTGGCGCAGGTGCACACGCTGAGAGGATCCCAGTGCCTGGCCCACCTTCCCCAGGCCTTCCAGCACCATCATGATGTCCTTAGACATGGTGGGGATTTCCTGAACAACAGAAGGGGGAGAAACAAGGTGACACAGTGAGGTGACATTTATCAAGCTGTTCAGTACTCTACACAAATGATGCTATCTGCTAATCATGCTTGTTCTATGCCATAGTCCCGTCAACCATAGGACACTTTACTCTTGGTGTCTTAAACCCAAACATTAATGTAATAATGTAATAGTGTAAAGGTAAAAATGTTAACATTGTGGCCACTGCTAACCTAATGGTATTATGTCCTTGGAAATGGTAATTTGATGACTCAAAGTGCTGAATTAAAGGAGGATCAAATCCATGGTTTCTGACCGGTAATACAACGGATGACCAACTCAAATCTTGCATTATCTATTTCCTAACTTTACCCATCCAAATTAACCTTTGTTCATTGATTCTGAGATTCAACACTGATATTATACATCTATCAGTACATACCTTGAAGGGTAGATACCATTATAGAATCAAACATTTCTAGATTTAGCTGGTTATGCAAGTTAAAAGATTTGCCTTGCATAATACCTTTGCGTGAATGTCCTATATGGTTGACCTTGTTTATATGGATAAGGTCATTAAAATCATATAAGGATGGAACGGAAAGTGGGTCATGCACGTTGTGTAAGCTAGGAATTGTGTCTTTTATAACAAGACCATGCACCTTTAATATTTCGTATCAAACGCATAAGAATTAGCTTTAGCTATGACCAAGGGCATTATGCAGTAGTATAAATTATGTCCTTGCTATGAGTATGACCAAATTGGTTCCTATTGCGTAACACAGCCATTTGTTATTGTGTAACACAGTTGTGGATATGGGTCATGCTTGTCGTAGGATGCCCAGATGATCATAGTAAGTACGTGGCTATTGACACACTCGAAAACAGCGAAACTTGTTGAAGCCAAAAGGCGACTATAGTTCTTCAAAACCCCACGTAAACAAGTTTAGCAAGGAGGTTCAAGGAAAGGTTAGGTTTACCTATTTTAAACTCAGCTCAGCTGAGGTAAACAACTCTACTCTAGCCTAGACCAAACAAATTCATCAACGAATACTCACCTTTCTGCCTCGGTCTGTGGCTTGATGGTTTTAACACCTTGTAGAGCGAGTTTGTGCAGAGAAGTAAGCCAACCACAGCTTGTACTTTAATTTATAGCCAGGGGCTCGGGTGGACGACAACGTGCTTCGTCCCAAAAAGGATGCTCTCAAATAGCAGGACGATACCACTTGCTAAATACCCTTAATAGAAAGGCCATAAAAGTGGGACATTGAAAATAATTGGATGCTATAATTACAAACATATAAAAATTTAGAAAGAATATCATGTAAAAATAGGCTATAACAGAATGATACTGAATAAATTCCTGAGGTACCAAGGGCCAGGCCATGGCCGTCCGGCCAATCCCCTATGAAGAAAATAGTTCCATCTCAATATCCCAGAATCCTTCTCTCTTGTTTTTTTCGTGCTGCATACCTCTTAGCTCCGATAGAGGTCGCCATTATAACATTCAGACCGTACAGGTGCGAGGGGGTTGCTCCCCTCTGATGCCAGATCAACTTCGGCGGGTGAAAACCGTAAAGGGTGAGCAAAACGGGCGGGAGTTGCTTTCAAACACCCTTCAGAAACTTGATGCCCACACAGTGAAAAATAAGACAGTGTACGGTACGATAGCCTTGAAAGATACATACGTGACTTCCCAGTTTGCCTACGTGTTTGCCACTTCATCACAAGTCGTGAGTTTCCTATTTACTTCCAAAATTAAGTACTGTTGTGGAAAGGTTTGCCACGTTCTGAAACAATGACTACACACCCAACCTTTAAATCAACAGTGAGTATCCAACAGCATTATCATTTGAGAAAACGCACGCCCTTTTCATGCAGAAATGGGTTTATGGGCTTCTTGGAGGGCCTGAGGATGTTCAAATACATGCTGGAGGAGAAAATTACAATAAGTTTATTGGAAAGAAGAACTACTAGTAATTTTCTTTGCCCGCGCGTTTTTCAGAAAAGAGAGGCTTTTTGCGTTATCCCCCGTGAGATGATGAGCGGTGACATTCTCAGAGATTCGGATGCGCACCAACGCACTTGGAAGTAGGTCTTGTGACGCAAACTGATCATGAGATGTAATAATCTATTCCACCCCTAACCTCTCACATGTGTTACGTATGTGTCTTTTTTACAGACAGTTCCGGGAAGCTTTGTTAACGTCAAACCTCCTGTAGGACAAGGCCAGTGTTAATGACTTTCGCGACTCCTCCAGGCGCAGGTGACCTCGCCCGTACCGAGCCGGATACGCGTACGAGTCCCTTAAGGCTTTACGCAACTAGGGTGTAGCCTCCTAGGAGTGCTGTCGTTTCCGTCATGACCGCATCATTGGTGGGGTAGATGTTAGCCTCCTGTGCAGGCCCCGCGGCGGTGGGGAAGAGTTTTTAACGCATTATTTTAATATAGCCGACCATCCTACATAGCCACCGACAGAAGGTTCCATTCCCCCACCGCCGGGGGGCCTGCACAGGAGGCTAGGTAGATGTAGTATGCAGACGTCACAGGAGGTCTCACTTTCAACTTGAAACCAATACCTATTATACCGTGACACCCGCGGGCGTCAAAGAGTCGCGCCAGTTTGCCTGGTAAAACACACGGCATGCATCGATTAAGTTTTCCTTACGAACTTGTTATTGTGTGAACGGACAAGTATTATAATGAATGAATGAATGAATGGATGGATGGATGGATGGATGGATGGATGGATGGATGGATGGATGGATGGATGGATGGATGGATGGAGGGATGGATGACCTTGCATTGCTTGTCCCCACTGAGTTGTGGGAGGATCTAAGGTCTTCTCCCTGTTTTCCGGTTCGCCCCCAGATCACGTCGCTTTCACACACTCAACTGATCAAACTTCGAAAACGCCTTAAATTAAACTTTGAATAAGGATTATAAAGGCCTCCCTTGGAGTTGGAGTCGCCTAGAAAAACAAATCGCAGATACGTATGCTTTTAGTTTGATGAATAGGCACAGGGCGTGTTGTTTTTAAGTTCACATCTATCTATGGCATGTTTTTTTTTTTACTTCACATGTAATGAATATCCATTTCACCAATGAATATTGTATTTTACATGGCGAGATAAGGACACACTCTTAATCTTGTACGTGAAATGCATGTAAATCTGTACATGCCATCATCATCGGGATGCGGGAACTTTTCCTTGCTAATCTGATAAACACTTTCCAACTTTCCTAATTTCCATGCAGATATGTTGATAGAACTTGTTTCGTCACAACTCTGGGGGTCTGGTCACAACCAGTAAACAAACTACAATTTCAGTGAAGACGTACAGATTATGAAATGAGGTAAAGCAACAACTCTGCTTAGAATACCTGGGACTAATTACTAATCATGCATTTTTTTGTGCGAGCACACACACAAAGGAAGAACATATACATTGTACATGACTATTTCTGAGTATGCCAGTATCAGGTAAATACGTATACGTAACGCTTTGTGTACATTCTCGCCGTGAGTTTATATCGCTTACAACTCAAGACGCATTTCCGGTAGGTTTGCAACTGGGGCAGTAACCCAGTCTTCCTGCGTTTCCCAGAAAACGGCAACCAAGTGGGCAGACCATAAACATGCTTTTGGGCGTTATCTCAAACATCTCCGAGTGAGTGGCTCTTGCATTGATGCACACTAGAAGAAAGGGGGTTACTTTAGTATTCACCTATAACCTCCTTGGGCGCAGCAAATAAATTCAATGGATGACATCATATTTATACGAGAGCGCGAAAAGAGTTGGGAGTGGGGGGGGGGCGTTGAAGATACACGACGTTGTACGTATCAAGAATTGAAGCGACAAACATGGCATCACTGCCAAGTGCCAACACGACTCTAATTTATTATACATTCAAGAAGTGCATGCCGGCGAAAGTGATACAATGTGGTAGTTATAGCCTAGTATCGACTACACACTAGCTACATAGTCTCACTTCTACAATTTCACCCAAGGCTACCTCACTAGTGCCACTTCAACAGCTCAAGAGGAACGAAATTTCTTTTTTTTTTTTACAAAACGAGGCGAAAATCAATGCGCGCGGATGTCATCCATAAAATTTACAAGTTGTGGCCGTGTATATCTTTTGTGAATGAGATCTTATGCCTGAAAAAAGCCTAGAATACAAATGTAGGTCATCATTTTATCAGTAACAGTTACGCTACTATTGTCAATATTGATTTTACTCGAAGTGACGTCATTCTCACGAGAAGTTGTAAAACCATTAACATACTGAGATGCACCTCGACAGCATCTCTATCTCCTCGTATCCACATATGAGTCACACATGCTTCCTTCCAGCTCTAGCAAATTTGCAGTACCCGGAGGAGCTTGGACCAACAACATGAAGACGGCGAAGGGTTAGTGACGTCATTCGTCACAGCCGTCCCCGTTTTCAACCGTTCGTGTAACTTCGTAGTGGGGATTCTTCTGCTCCGGTGCACATTCCGCTTTCTTCTACGATTTATTTCACATAAACATGGTTGATATCCGGATAAACCGAGCAGAAAAACAGAGGCTTGTCATTGGTATTACTATTAATTACCTAATGACGAAATTGCAACTATGGCAACGAATTAGCGGAATGTGACCTGACTACCTGACCATACGGGGCAAGACAGCATCTTAACGCCAATAATATTTTGAAATAAAAGAAATATTTTCATTTATCTCGTATCTGTTACATAAAAACGACAGAAAAATACGTTTTAAAAATATTTTATGAATCTATATTTTTTCGTTTGTCTACTAATATGCGTCTAACGTAATATTATTTGTTATTTGCTAGTTTTGTTGGTGTTGTTTGTTGGCGGTGCAGCTGGGGTTGAGAATCAGGAAAGCGTGGGACGATAGCCTTGGGCAGACCCTGGCATTTACTCAGACTACTCGGGCCGATTTCCCGTATGGATTGCGGTCCTCTATCGTCATGGCCCACTATGACGTGTCCTCAAGGTTGTGTCACTACCGGTTAGAGGTCTATGTCAGTTAATTCAGGAAGGAGTTGGAGAATTCGCGGCGGTACCGGCGGTGTTGCTGTACCCCCAAGACTTCGCTGCTGCCAGTTCAACTGATCTGAGACTCACCGAACACGTCCGTGGTGCCTTGTTTACACTCGCACTGCTCGATTTCTGCGGCCCATCGCGGCCAGATACGCCTCTGTAAGTAGCCACATAGGTCAGACATTTGTTCTACTCGCCTCAGGGGCCCAGATCAGGCCTGGGAAAAGTACCTGTGCCCCAAAGTTGTGTCCAGTTCGACGGTGCATGTTAGAGTGCCCCCCTGCCGAGAGGACCATTCATTCATGTCGTCTGCCATTGTTTTTGACGATGGCCAGCGGCAGGAGTGGCAGAGGTGTTACCGACAGTAACTCTGAATCCGACCTGGAATCTCTGTGCAGCGTGCGAAGTAGAGACCACAAGCTACACAGGACCTGCTCAAACGGGGACATGTTGGATACGGACTCGTCCAAGGGAAAAGGTAAATTTGTGAACACCGGTAAGGCGTGGAAGAGCGTGGATGACTGCAGTTTCAGCGAGGTACAGTATTTGGCAGTACCAGTTACCAGGAGGAGAAGGAGCAGAACATTATCAGAGATGGCAGAGGGGAGTAGACAGACGACTGGTTCATCTCCATCAGCAAATTGTGATGCAGGGTCGACCTGCGGTTTGGCTATACCTGCAGAACATGAAAGGCTTGTACGAAAACTTTCCAATGAATCGGATAAGGATGCAGGGTATGGCACAGATCCGGGGAGTCCAAGCCCCTGCAACTTTCTCAACAGCAACAACAAGGATTCTAAAGCGAACACTGTCCAAAGCTGCGGTGATGTTGTTACGGATGTACAGAATCACACGATAACAACAGACTTGAACGAATCGGTTTCAGAATCACCATTGAACATGTCCCCCAGCGAAATTGTTAAAAAATACGTTGGTACGGACTACCTTGATCCAACGACACCACCAGCTACTGTGAGTTTGGAAAGAAACTTGACTCTGCAAGTAGATGGAATCATTGTTAATAACGACCAGACTCATGTAACTCCTGAAGTTATCATAAGCGACCACTGCGGTCCAGATAAAGACACCTGTCAGGTCATCACTGATGGTCAAAACTGGGGTGTACATGTAGATTTAAACGATGATGACATTCCACCAGACTATGTATACAGGAGGAAGTCTTCGAACACCAGCACAACATCCTCACAGTTTGATGACACAGAAGACGACCTGAGTGACATAGAGCTTACGTTTCCCCAACATGACGAAGTTCCCCAGAAAAACAAGGTAAGTACACGTAGAGACCTAGAAAATTGTCAAGTCCAAGCACATATTATGTAACCTTGGCTTGTTGCTATATACCAGACACGTATCCGGCCATGGGAAAGGTTCTCGCCATAACGTGGTACCTTTCCTGTGGCAGGAGTCAAGCTTGGTTTAGCAAGGCTACACATCATTCAGACAAGCTTAACCAAAGTTGTATTGCAGGCCATACTACGTTACTAGTAATTGCCAGAGGGCACACCCGGCACAACTAGCAGCTGACAGGAGACAACAGACAACAACGTCACCCCTCCCCCCACATGTAGCTGTTGATATGTGGTGACCATGATTATAATATGATGATGATGATGACAAAGAAAGGAATCTTAAAAGTTAAAACACTAATAATCTTTATTAACTTAAGGGTGTTTCAACTTTTTGATGGAAAGGGTATACTAAGAGTAAGTATCTGCTGCCATAATGACAATATGATTTTTTGAACAAAATTATACATCAGGGAAAATTCATGCTGGTTTGCATGACAAGTTCGGTCCTTTTGTCATAGCTGTACATGTATGTGTACATTTACAAATAAAATTGAAAGTCTTCTTAGATGTTTTCTTGCCCTGACCCTGAATCAGTTTACTTTGGAGAAAATTTGTTTGAAATTTTGTTTGACCTATTTCTCATAATTTTGTTATGTCTATACCTGTATTGTCTATGTTGCATTTATATTGGTATGTATTTTGTAACTTTGTTGGTGCATGATGACTAAGGGGCGTGTACTGTAGACTAGGATAGGGATTAGGATGGTGCATTGTGAAGTTAAGTCTGCAGCGATAAGATACTTAGATAGTGCTGTCTGTGTGTGATGCCAAGTCTATTCTAGGCCAATCTGTAATGCTGTTGGGCTGGTTATTCCTGGGGCAGCCCTGTTGGCCTGACAATAGTACAGACAGTGGGGGAAATGTCAGCATTTTAGCTGGCTAGTGGACTGTAAATCTTCAATTAAGTAACTTGTCTAGATGCAAAGTCATCCAATATAGATGTTTCAAATCAGATAAGCTCTACAATTCATAAAAGATGAGTATTCTGATGCAGTGTCACTTGTTGCAGTGAAAACTTGTTTCAGTGGGACATGGTTCTTTTTGATTAAAGAATAG
>NW_017804242.1:2915921-2918786 GCF_001625305.1 Branchiostoma belcheri | reverse complement strand
AGTCAAGCTTGGTTTAGCAAGGCTACACATCATTCAGACAAGCTTAACCACTTTTACTTGTAAAAGTTGTATTGCAGGCCATACTACATTACTAGTAATTGCCAGAGGGCACACCCGGCACAACTAGCAGCTGACAGGAGACAACAGACAACAACGGCTCCCCTCCCCCCCCACATGTAGCTGTTGATATGTGGTGACCATGATTATAATATGATGATGATGATGACAAAGAATGGAATCTTAAAAGTTAAAACACTAATAATCTTTATTAACTTAAGGGTGTTTCAACTTTTTGATGGAAAGGGTATACTAAGAATAAGTATCTGCTGCCATAATGACAATATGATTTTTTGAACAAAATTATACATCAGGGAAAATTCATGCTGGTTTGCATGACAAGTTCGGTCCTTTTGTCATACCTGTACATGTATGTACATTTACAAATAAAATTGAAAGTCTTCTTAGATGTTTTCTTGCCCTGACCCTGAATCAGGAGAATATTTGTTTGAAATTTTGTTTGACCTATTTCTCATAATTTTGTTATGTTTATGCCTGTATTGTCTATGTTGCATCTATATTGCAGGGGTTAAAATACCCGGTCTCGCAGTCTCGCCGCGCAAGTAATTTTTTCTGTGCGAGACTTATTCGGAAAGCCAGGTTGCCCGGAGCGCAAGTTATTTTTACAGCGGCTGGATTTACGGCCAGCGGCTTCTGAAAATATACTAAACAGTGCCGCCGTCCCGCCTGATAACATCCCGCTTCGGCCTGCCGGCCTGCACGTGAGCAGTCCCTCTACTCAAATAACAGCGGGTGTTGATCGGCGTTTCGCCTCCCTTAGCACGTGCGCATGGCGTAGGGATTTAATTCCAATATTTCCCCGATAAATGTGTTCGTCATTCGAATTTTCTTCGGCCGAGCGACGTGGATCGAGCCGCTATCCTGCCGGCTGTGCGCGTGCCCGACCGCTAGTTTTCGGCGGTTCCGCGGAAAAATAATCCATCCCCAGAAGAAATGATACGCATGAAAATAACAACTATACCTTAGTTTCTCCGTTTTATGAGTTTTTGAGGCCGTAAAATGTTTAAAACGGTTGAAATTTGTCAAAAAAACCAGCTCGAAAGACTGAGAAATAATGGCCGACATGGCCGACACATGTTGACAACAAAAGCGGTCAAAGGTCAAGTTAGCATCCAAACGTACAAGATATTGCAATGTGCTAAAACGATACTTTAAACGCATGAAATTTTTCGGCATCAACAGAAATAAAAATTCACTTATATTTTTAGAAGGTTAATTTTCAAACATTACTGTGAAATGTTTCAAATTTATTGGTTTCTAGTGTCAGAATATTATAATAGTTGTTTCTTAGAATGTGCGGTTGGATGCTGTGAAGGACTTGACATATATTAGAGATTTATAATATAAATTATATGATCATGCCTACCAGGCGGTCCGAGTGTCTCCCAAAAATTGTTTTTGAGTAGGAGTCTATAGACATAATCACATTTTTATTTGTTCAGCTGTGTCAATATGTGATTTTGTTTGGGATATGAATATGATTGGGTTACTAGCTTATTTTAGTTAGTTTGGCTTAGTTTTTAATATATTAAGGTTAATGTCGGTACCTTTGCTCCAAGTTCCAGGTAGTAAATACATGTACATTTTGTATCATGTATTTTTCACTTGTTGAACTTGTAGAAGCACCGTTGGCCCCCGGTTAGGGGTCATCCGGGGAACCTATGCCCAATTTTTTCAAAATTAAGGGTGCTAACAGTAGTTGCACTGCTGTGTCAGAACCAGTGAATAAACAAGACAAGCTTGAGTTTATTTCAATCTTTCTGTCTTTGACTCTTTGATAGAAGTCTTTGATAAAGAGTTTTCATCTTAATTTAGCCAAGTTGCTTGAGTTATGCTGGTGTAACTGCATTCAAACATGCCATGGATTTAGGTCCGGAATCATAAGGTCCGGACCTGAACCTACATGTAAACCTCTGGTCATGATCATGAGTCCGGACCTGAACCTGAACATGGGTTAAGGTCCACATCCCTAGTACAAGGTGGATCGGTCATATTGAGAGAGCTCTAGGTGTTTATGGAAGAAGGCCCAGACAGGACGAGGTAGATGATGAAACCAGCAGTTCTTCCGGCTCAGAGTCGGAGATGTGAAGGTAGCATTTTTGAATAAATGAGGATGGTTGACAGCTGTTGTGTTTGCTACTTGATAAACAAACCTATTAAAATTGATAAAAAGAAAGGATAATGGACATTGGGTAGCAGATTTGAAGAATCCAGTTCCTTTGAAATGGGGCAACCTGAAATCCTGATGGGGCAACCTGGCTTTTGACCCAGGTTGCCGCCCGGGCAACCTGGAAAAAAAAAGTATTTTAACCCCTGTATTGGTATGTATTTTATAACTTTGTTGGTGCATGATGACTAAGGGGCGTGTACTGTAGACTAGAAATCAGATAGGGATTAGGATGGTGCATTATGAAGTTAAGTCTGCAGCGATAAGATACTTAGATAGTGCTGTCTGTGTGTGATGCCAAGTCTATTCTAGGCCAATCTGTAATGCTGTTGGGCTGGTTATTCCTGGGGCAGCCCTGTTGGCCTGACAATAGTGCAGACAGTGGGGGAAATGTCAGCATTTTAGCTGGCTAGTGGACTGTAAATCTTCAATTAAGTAACTTGTCTAGATGCAAAGTCATCCAATATAGATGTTTCAAATCAGATAAGCTCTACAATTCATAAAAGTTGAGTATTCTGATGCAGTGTCACTTGTTGCAGTGAAAACTTGTTTCAGTGGGACATGGTTCTTTTTGATTAAAGAATAGAAATAGCACAAAATTATTTTTTTCTCTTTTAAAA
>NW_017804242.1:2914005-2915901 GCF_001625305.1 Branchiostoma belcheri | reverse complement strand
GGCCAGTCCTGAGTTGTATATCTGGGAGTGAAGTCGTCCCTCTCTCTCGTGACCACGTAACATCAATTTGCTCAGTTAACAAAGAGATCAGAGTAGGATTCTTGCATTACTAATAGCTATGAAATGTATATGGAATAAAGTATACCAAACACCTTGCAGGCTGCTCCATCAATTCTTCAATTCAGAACATACAAGTCTCTAAGTACTAAAACTCGCTTGAAAGTTTATCTGGGTTGGTACTTAACGTTACATGATAAAAATTAAAATTGTACCAACACAAAGCAACTCCCTCATTATTTATGGCCATATAACGTCCAATTAAATTTAAACCCAGCTGTCATGTTTTAACAATGAACACATGTGATAACATAAAAAAGAACCCTAACAACACCAACCTCGTTCATGGAGGGAAGATGTCTATTGCTTGTTTATACCTGTATCTTGTACCAAAAATTGCTTGTTTACATTTCCACATTTCAGGAGGGCAATAGCAGCAGTGGCGCTAACAAAGAGAATTGCCATATCATTGCAAGAAGTTGAGGAATAAAGTTTTCCTCATGTAATGTTTAGCTCGTTGTTAAATTTATTATTTACGAGACATGAGGCAGAGAGAGGTAATTGAGGGTAATCGTTGCCTAGTAATATGGAACCTATTGACGTCAATTCTCTAACCTGCGGGGCTTTAAGAACAAAATTAGAATATTTGTATACTTAAGCCTGTTTGTTCTCCAATGGATGAACTTAAGGTTACTAGGGAAACTTGCTTACTGCTCTGGTCTCATGGTCCAGCCTGGTTTGGGTTACCCTGAACAGGAGGTATGTTTCAACTGTGTCAACATAAGGTTCCCTTTGGGTTTTTATTTTGCTAAGCTAGGTTCCTTGGCGGTTTTGCAAAACTGGAAATCATAAACTACTCTAATACCTGCATTCATCTGTGAGAGGACGCAGATGTGCCCGGAACAGGTGAGGATGTATGATTAGCTGAGCAATCATCTGACTTTGATTTACATAATTATGTATTGGATAATTATATATGATGTAAAGCTATATGAAGAAACAGGAAACTTAGTGCCACCTGTTCTGTTTAAGATTTTGACATTTAATCCCCTGGAGTAAACCTGTGGCATTCCAGCTCCAGAATTCTTGAGGAGTCATCATTCCCTGGGAGAGTTTAGAAGGTGGAAGTATTCCTGCACATGTTTAATGTTCGTCCCACACAGCTGACCTCTAGCATCTACAGGCTGACACAGGTCAGCTGGTCGGGCAACTATCTAGGATAGAGACATCATGCCTGCAGCTCTGCTCCAGATTCTGTAAATCATGGAATATGTTTACTGTTTTCCTAGTGAGATCTCACTGCATACTTATCAAACCAAAAACATGTAGTCTGTCAAAATTCAAATGCAATAATTTACTCCTTTTATTGCAGGATTCTAACTTACTATTAGTTCTGTATTACGTCTGTACTTTTTTTGGGTCAGCAATTACATATACCAACCAAGGCTGCCTGTACTGACCTTGTAATGACATGTATCATTGCCAATAAATACAAATACATTGTACAAGTATAATATGCTACCAGGGTTGATTCAACTGCAAGCTGTTGATTTTCATCTTTCTACACAATTTTAACTAAATTTAAGTATGAATTTATGATAAATACAGCGCCCAGGCCAACATGAAGGATTCTAGGAAGACATCAAATAGGCTAACAGTTGAACAAGTTTGTGATTTGATCAATCAAATTTCTATTCTATTTTCAGAACAGGAAATCAGATTTTCAGCCATGCCAGAAATAGAGTTTCCAGTGTAACATACATACAAACAGTGTCAGGTTATTGAAGCAAATGTCAAGCAGCTCTCGAAGCTGTTTTCATGGTGCTACAGAATTGATTG
>NW_017804242.1:2831922-2913985 GCF_001625305.1 Branchiostoma belcheri | reverse complement strand
ACGGGTTATGACATAATAAATTAGAATGATAGTGCTTAGACTAGGTATAATACATTCAGCGAAATGTGGATCCAATAAGAGTTCAACTGTTGTAAGTTACTGCTGAGAAATGTCTAATAATATTACATTTTGAATCAGGTGCATTGTTGTAGCCTCATGGTGATTATCACTGTGTTTTTTACCTGCCTTTAATAGGTATTGCACAAGAGTAAACATGCAGCCCGTCGAAAGGTGAGGTTGTGTTGATTTACCTGTGAAAAGTCCCTCCCAACCACGTATTGTTTTACCAGCATGCCCCCCTGTATTGCCGTTACAGAAGCTTCCTTTGTCATGTGTGTTGCATGACCATGATCCCTGACCCCTTCCCTTACCATAGCATGGGCATGTGTTCCTGTTGGTTCTTTACTTCAGGAAGAAGCATGCTGGAATGAAATGGTTCATCTACATAATGTACCTGTATAGTAGCAGATACCACTTGTGTATTTGAAGTTCAAGTTTGTCAAAGAACATTTCAGGTTTTCCCTACACACATAATGAGAGTTAGACACGTTTGCTGCACTGTTGCATGTAAGAGCTGTAGACATTCTGGTTTGTGTCTGCTTTGTACAGTCTACATGTACCTTTTTTTAAGAATTATATGGGCACTGTCTTAACACATGCAATTTTCAACCCGTGGGGAACCACAATGTTATGAATGTCTACTGAATATATGAAAAGAGAAATTTCCTTGATATTTTACAGGAGTCACTGTTACAAAGATGAATATTTCAATATTCATTTTGCTAACTATATTTAGCTTCATGTTGTTGTGCATAATTGATACAATGTACATGTGCATGATTTACAGAGCACATTCTTATTATTATTGGTCCAGACAAATTTCAGTCGGTAAATGTAGAGACCTTTCCCCAGCTAGGCTGTGATAAAAAAGTTGATTTTTGTTCCTTCAACTTATAATATATTGGAGTGAACTGCAATTGAATATGTTTTCTAAGTTAACAAATGCCTACAGGCTACCAATGACAAGGAAGAAAGGAGGCATTTTCCTTCAGGCATTATTACCCTGGGGTCATTCGACTTTTCAAACATTTAAATGAGTACAAGCATTAGAGATACTAGTACCTGCAACATGACAACTTTGGACCTTATTTATACCTGTATCTTGTACCAAAAATTGCTTGTTTACATTTCCACATTTCAGGAGGGCAATAGCAGCAGTGGTGCTAACAAAGAGAATTGCCATATCATTGCAAGAAGTTGAGGAATAAAGTTTTCCTCATGTAATGTTTAGCTCGTTGTTAAATTTGTTATTTACGAGACGTGAGGCAGAGAGAGGTAATTGAGGGTAATCGTTGCCTAGTAATATGGAACCTATTGACGTCAATTCTCTAACCTGTGGGGCTTTAAGAACAAAATTAGAATATTTGTATACTTAAGCCTGTTTGTTCTCCAATGGATGAACTTAAGGTTACTAGGGAAACTTGCTTACTGCTCTGGTCTCATGGTCCAGCCTGGTTTGGGTTACCCTGAACAGGAGGTATGTTTCAACTGTGTCAACATAAGGTTCCCTTTGGGTTTTATTTTGCTAAGCTAGGTTCCTTGGCGGTTTTGCAAAACTGGAAATCATAAACTACTCTAATACCTGCATTCATCTGTGAGAGGACGCAGATGTGCCCGGAACAGGTGAGGATGTATGATTAGCTGAGCAATCATCTGACTTTGATTTACATAATTATGTATTGGATAATTATATATAATGTAAAGCTATATGAAGAAACAGAAAACTTAATGCCACCTGTTCTGTTTAAGATTTTGACATTTAATCCCCTGGAGTAAACCTGTGGCATTCCAGCTCCAGAATTCTTGAGGAGTCATCATTCCCTGGGAGAGTTTAGAAGGTGGAAGTATTCCTGCACATGTTTAATGTTCGTCCCACACAGCTGACCTCTAGCATCTACAGGCTGACACAGGTCAGCTGGTCGGGCAACTATCTAGGATAGAGACATCATGCCTGCAGCTCTGCTCCAGATTCTGTAAATCATGGAATATGTTTACTGTTTTCCTAGTGAGATCTCACTGCATACTTATCAAACCAAAAACATGCAGTCTGTCAAATGCAATAATTTACTCCTTTTATTGCAGGATTCTAACTTACTATTAGTTCTGTATTACGTCTGTACCTTTTTTGGGTCAGAAATTACATGTACCAACCAAGGCTGCCTGTACTGACCTTGTAATGACATGTATCATTGCCAATAAATACATATACATTGTACAAGTATAATATGCTACCAGGGTTGATTCAACTGCAAACTGTTGATTTTCATCTTTCTACAAAATTTTAACTAAATTTAAGTATGAATTTATGATAAATACAGCGCCCAGGCCAACATGAAGGATTCTAGGAAGACATCAAATAGGCTAACAGTTGAACAAGTTTGTGATTTGATCAATCAAATTTCTATTCTATTTTCAGAACAGGAAATCAGATTTTCAGCCATGCCAGAAATAGAGTTTCCAGTGTAACATACATACAAACAGTGTCAGGTTATTGAAGCAAATGTCAAGCAGCTCTCGAAGCTGTTTTCATGGTGCTACAGAATTGATTGCCTGAAAACCTGAAAACGGAAACGCTTGGTTGACTGTGAGACAGCTGGGTACCTGAAATGCAGGAGAGGCTAGTTGACCCTTTGATCTGGCATGCATTGGTGATATATAATGGTGCACGTAGCAAGAATCATTTACCAGTATTACTTACTGAAATTTTATTGTCCTCGGTTATCTTCAAGTAGCGTGTGCCAGTTGAAGTTGCAGTGTCTAAGATTGCATACTTCATACGTGTGTGTATTTGTCATATATGAACTACGGTAACCTATTACCAAGCTTTTGGTACGTTGCAGGTTCTATTTTAACTTGTGAGGTACTATTTTTACAGTACGGTAGTTTTGAACCTTTTCTCTACAAAAATGTCCATCCCCTTTCTTCAAGTGAACAAACTACTGCCCGTAGAAAGGTAGGGCCAATTATCCTGCCAAAAATAGCTGTCACTTTCAAACTGTAAGCTCCAGTCAGTACTTGTAATGATACTTTATACAAAAGGAGCTGAAAACCTCCAACTTTAGGCTTAGCTGCCTTTACCTAGCCTTAACAAAACCCATGTCTGAGTCCCAGAATCTATTTGCCCAGCTACCTTTCTATGATACTTGAACCCAAAGGGGTAGATTACATTCTTGTCCCTGCGAGTATACCCTTGACATTTAGACAGCAGACAGGAGGGCCTCTTACATACTCAGACTTTATGCTTGGTGCATTGCCAGTATTAGGTGCACATGCCTCAGGTGTCATGGGTGTCGCTAGTTATTTACAGCTTCTTGCTTTAGTAATACTTCTGTTCGATCAATCCAGAACGTTTTGTAGTAAAGCCTAGCTGCATGCTACAGTTGATCATGTGTACACCATGTGGATGATTGATGTAGTGATTGGTGTACCTTTGTTTTGCGAGTGTCAGTAGAGGTGTGTGTGCTACCCTGTGGTGGTGACTAGCAGTAACTGGCTGTCATTTTCTACTGTATCAAACAAACAGCAGAAGTTGTGAAGTTGGTGTCAGCTGATGTTTATTCTGGGACTGCAGGCTGTTTGTTATGGTCCGACCTTCGCGCTGGTGACGTCAGAGAGAGGCTCAGTCTGCTTTGTTCCTGGACCCTTCCCTTCTCCACGTTTCCCTCAAGGTCATCTCTGTGCCACCAAAACTGGCCAACAGGAGCCTGAATTAAGCTTTAGAAGCTGGTAGGGACTTTCAGATTACAGTACAAACCACATGAACAACATGCTAAACCTGGTTTTAGAATACATCAACATCTGCACTTTGTCACAAATAACATGCATGACAATTAGTCTGTCCAGTAAGGGATGATGATGATGAAGGGATAATTGCCAGTTGAAGGTATAACCTCCTCATTGAGAAGTTACTGGCCTTAATTTTCAGTAGGTTTCAAATGTTATAAAGATGTAAGTCTTTCCCTTGCCAGAACAAAGGACTCAATGATACTCTTTATCTTTTGTTCCATCCAATCCATGACACTGCATTTATTGCCACCTGGGCCAGGTGTTCAATGAATAGGACCATGGCACAGCAACATTCTGTATTATTAAAAACAAAGTAACAAAGTTTCCACCTCCTCCACAGAATTTCCTGAAAAGTAGTCCTCAATTGTGAATAACAACAGCAGCGAAAAGTGGCTATAACCTGTCTAAAACTAGGCTTTGTTATATTTGAGAAGTTGTGCATCATGTATGATTGTAATCATGATCTTAGTATTATTAGTTATTTGAAGAATATAGATCTATGCAGGCTTGAAATGTCCATTTGCAACCTGTAATCTGCAAACAAAATGTTAATTCTAATGTATATGTATGTACTAGACAAAACTACATTGTAACAGTATAAAAGTTTCTATACCTATAAGGTTTTTGGACTAGTGGCTCACTAATAAATCTACTAGTGTTTGTTCATGGGTTAAGTTGTTTATTTACCAAGTCCTTTTCCACAACTTTCTTATACAGAGCCTTTACAAACCATTAGAGAAACTCATAGTCATTTAGTGTACTACGATTACTGATACCACATGCGTGTGGATTCAAACCCCAACCTGGTTTCAGCATGGACTGTCTGTTTGAAGTTTGGTAACTTTTCATGTAAGTGCTAACAATGTTTGTGTGGCCTTAACCACTTCAGCACGGTGTTTGACATACAACAATATAGACCACATTTCGTCAGGGCAGTTTGGACAGACTGGAATTTTTTGAAGGGCAAGGAGAGGTATCAAAACAACTAAAGGAAAGCAAGAAGGGTGGCAGGGATTAAAATGCTGCAGGAGGCAAGAAAATATCTGGACCGATCTTTGACTAGAATTCATTATTGAATCTGAAGTAAAGCTAAGTTTAATCTGTGTACTTTGGTAGTCTGTGTTGGAGTATTTACACTTTTTTTATTATAAGTGTTTATGCAAGTATTAGATGTTTGAAATGTAAAAATTCTACTATTTTGGATTTGAAAACACATGGGGTAAAAATACCATATATTGAAAACGTAACACAACTCTGACATCAGAGACACAGAATGCACATAAAACGCATTTCATTTTCATTTTGCATTCAAAGTTACATGACAAAAACACGGTATATTTGGTACCATCATAACAATTGTTATATGCTGGTACACTTGAACTTCTGAAGTTCAAGGACTCTGAATCCTTTAGGATGGAGGATTTGGACTGTTTTGTACACGGTACTTTACGTGCTGAAATTTAAGAGCCTTGGCTTAACTTAGAACATTGGTATTTTTCGTAAACGTGTCTTTACTTTGACACAGGCAAGCTGTCATCTTGTAGGTCAATAACAAGCATGTTAGTTGTGACAAAGGTATTGTATCTGTAGCAGAAAGCTTACAGGTATTTAGAATGAACTTATACGGAGAAGCAAACATTAGCAATAGACATAGAGACATGGATATCATTGATTAAAAGTAGAGCAGATTTCTTGTACTCTTGTAGTCTTCAGATCTTAGAAAAGGTGCAAATGTTTTGTTCGTCCTTGGCTTGTGGCGATATACCGTTTGACAGGTAAGTCAGTCCCAGTTTCCGTGACAAGGCTGTTATGGTGATGTAACGATCACACCTACGTCAGGGTTTTTAGTATCTGTTGTTTGGAACACAGTTTAATAGATAATGTACTAAAAATAGGCTAATGCCAAGTTAGTGTTGATAAAAGCCCCCCCAGACTCAGGCCTCCAGGATGTTTTGAAGCACTGTCTTTGCCAGTTATCTAAACCGCTATGACGTAAATGGCCAGAAAATAAGCCGCAATCCATGATCTCCGACGACCCAGACTGATAGTGTAGTCAGAAATAGTGTTTATGTGGTCTGTATGTGATGATAGAAACTAAAAGGAGGTGTAAAGGACCTTGCCTCAGTGAGTTGTGTGTAAATCAGTGCTCGATGACTATCTCGACAAGACCGGTGTGCTTGCCAAGCTGGCGCATTCTCTCCCTGGATCCTGCATGTAAATCTATAGCTTCAGTGACTATTGAGATTACTACTTCAACATTGAAGCATACCTGTTAGTGTAAGTGTTAGCTAAGGTCAGTAAGGAAGTGCAGGAACCACATTCTATGATATCACAAAGCGTCACACATTTTCACATCCGAATATAATGGTAAAAAAATCAAATTCGTCAGATTGTATGAAATTAGAAATAGATTTTTGTTGGTACACCATTTTATTGGCATGTTGCTCATGACCTGATGAAAATTGATCCAAGGCAGATTGTTTGGATGCGGTGTTGAACTATTGGAAGGCACAAGATGGTTCGTACATGTGTACATCTCTGGACTTTTTTAGTTATTATTTATGCAAGGTTTAATGTGTTCTGTTCTTCGTAAATTAATGTATTTTTGCCTCCAATCCCATCAGTATTATGTTTCTTGAATCACGTTAGAACTGTGCACATGTGTTTGTTTCTTGCTAATTGCTTACTCCTGCAGTAGTTGCCATTTCCCTGTTTGAGAACTGGGAACAGCTACCCAGTTCCTGTCTGCAAGGAAGGGCTTCCTCTACTACCTGTACCAGGCTGTTGTGGGATTGTTATATATTTAGCTGTACACAACTTGTCAAGTGTATGATACATGTACTAGTAATGTGGGCTAAGATATAGTAGGGTCTATGATTCACCCCATCCAGGGGAGCTTGCTAAATATAGAACCAAGGAAGTACACAGGGTCAGTGGACGTGTAGGAATGTGACTTGGAAGGGAACACCTCACATGTTGTAGAGGGATGTCAGACCACTTGAATTTATTCCAGGTTTTATACACCCAAATTCCCAGTGATATGCCCCCTCACTTGTCAACTTTCAACACAGTGTTAATCCCCTGTGTGTACATTGTACCGGCTGCATGTGCAGTGATGACTAATGGCCTAGGTTAGTTGGAAGGTCATGCACGCAAGTCACCTCCCCTTGGTCACGTTCTCCCAGCTCTAAGGATTTCCTGCTGGGTTTCTATGGCTTTGGTTACGTACTTCCTTGGCTGCTGTGACATCAGTGGTACAGGCAGTTCCTCTGATCCATGGCGCTGTGATGGTGACCACTGCCTCAGATCCTGTTAGTGTAGCCAGAAGATTTCAAGACAAGCTGTGGAGGCACAGAATGCTCCCAATGGTTCAAAAGATGTTCACTGCTTTGCAGTGTAGATATCAGGACAAGCAGGTAGAGATTCTTACCATTTCTGGTGTTGCTTGTGTATGTTAGATTTTCCAGTATTGTGTTTAATTTTGCTTAGCAACTAGGTTCTCTCTTGGCTTTGTGTGGAGGTGTTTGGAGATGTCTTGATAGAAGGGGTGGTGCAGGACTCAAATTTTCCATCTGTCAAACTGCTAAAAGAAGAAAATTGAGCTGAATTCAAGGCATTTGATCAGATATCTATTTTACAAGAATTGCTCATATTTTAGTATCAACAGGTTCTCATCAGAATATCTGCAAAAGATGGATCCAAATACCTCCTGCTATATGCGGGAAACAGCCCAGTTGAATGTGGGTATGTTTACATGTTTCACATAATACAGGTATATACGTGAAACAAATATGTTAAATCTGCTTGTACATGTATGTGTAATTCTTTCATTTTGATCAGACGTACTTGAAATTTTTCTGTTCCCTACAGTCTCTACAACAATGGAGAAAGATTCGCAACATGGTCCACTGGTCACCCTTCCTTCAGTGCTTCAAGAAGAAGTACCCCTGGGTGCAGCTGGCAGGACATGCAGGTGAGATATGGGGCATGGACAGGTCAGGTCAACCAGGTTTTTCCTGATAAGAATGGCTGAGCAAGATCTTGTGCCAGTCTTGTGGAAAAGAAATACTCCATTCAACTGCAGAGTGACATTGCCGCTGCTACCATTTATAAGACTTCTGAACGTCATGTAACATTATGTGGAGTCATTATGCTGGCATGGTGTGTGTGTGTTTCTGTACATACATGTGTCTATGATATTTCTCTCCTATGTGTACTTGAATGACTGCGGGACTCAAAGTAACGGTTGCCAGTTGTGCTGCACAACCACGTCAAAATGGTTGGTGCAACTTGTTGACAGACTCAACTGATACTGATAATCATGATGTTTCTTACAGGCAACTTCAAGGCTGGGGAGGGGGGTACCATATTGAAGAAACACTGCAATCGAGAGGCCAAGTGTCTGAAGAAGCTGATGGGAGACCTGCTGCGATCCTACGTCCCAGAATACAAGGGAGACGTGGAGAGGGATGGAGAGAGTATCCTTTCCAACTGCTTCATCAATTTCAGTGTTCACGTTATAGCTTATACGATGTACTTGCTGGAATTGCTGGAATCAATTGTATTCACAAAAGGATCATGTCATCTGGACATTTCAGAGTAGCATAAAGATGGTTGCTTTGATGACTGAGAAAGCTCTTTGATATACACATGGCAGATGTTGAATTGACCTTGTTATATGGCCACATGTGTAGCTGCTATGGCATGTGTGACCAAGGACATACAGGGAAAAATAAAATGTCTTTGAATGTTTCAATGTTTGGGAATGTTGTTTCAAAAGATCCTTGAATTTAAAAAAAAGAGATTGCTGTTACCCAAGTCTTGACATTTTCTGGCAATACCTTTTTTGTGAGGTTGTTTTTATATACCACATACACATATTTCTTGATAAGCTTTTACATGTTTAAGCATGAGAGTCTTACAAGATTTACAGTCCAGCACAAGACCATCATATCCTATCACATTGATCTTGCCGTGGATTCCTTGATTCGTTTGTTCAGAATTCATGGAGATGGAGGATCTTCTGGGAGACTTTGACACCCCTGCTGTCATGGACTGTAAGATGGGAGTCAGGTATGCCTACTACTGTACTGTACTGTATCTAGCTATATGACCTCAATCCTAGCCCTGAAAGTAATAATGGACTTGACTGAATCCATACACCTATTTATATTGCAGGATCTTACTCTTCGCAAGACAACCAGAGGGCTTTTACAAGACATAGTTTGTAATCGAGTCCTTGCTGCTGTCCTGTCACAAAGCAGCAAGGACTACTGTAGTAAGGAAGGTAGCCAAAGGGCTGCCAAAACATCTGCAGATAAAGTCCTTTTGGTTGTGTTGATAAGAACCTAGTATATACTGTGATACATGTTATGAGAATCTTAAAGCCCTGAGGAAGGTAGCTGAAAGGTTACAAAAAGGTCGGCAGATAACATTTTGGCTGTTGATAAGAACCCAGTATATACTGATTTACCAACCTGATGAAACTATTTATGGCTGTAAAATATTCTTCACACTAACATATGATTTGAGTGAGAAGACAAGAGGGCACTGCATTTGGTCAATATCCTGTTAATCCATCTCAGCAGTCACTTACATATGTTCTTGTTCCCATCAGGACTTACCTGGAGGATGAACTAGTCAAGGCCAGAAGCAACCCCAAGCTGAGAAAAGACATGTACCAGAAGATGATCGAGATTGACCCCACAGAACCGACCAAGGAGGAGAACGCTGCCAAGGCTGTGACCAAGCCTCGCTACATGGTGTGGAGAGAGAGCATCAGCTCCACATCTACACTGGGCTTCAGGATAGAAGGCATCAAGGTCAGCTGTGTGTGTGTGTGCACAATGTCTTACTCTGTCTCATATAGGAGAGGCTTGACTATAGATAAGCCATAGCAAAGCTGAAATGCACTATCAGCTATTGAAAAAGCACTACCTTGTTTCAAGTTCAACCAAATAGAGAGGAAGAGAGGCATTTGTTGTCATTCTAGAATCTAGATTTGTATTCAGTGTATACAGTGTACTATTATTTCCATACTCACAACTGGCTCAGTACACATTGGGTCACCTGTGATAAAGAGCACTGTATCATGTATTGTTATACAACCGCCTCTCATGAATGTTATTGTCATTTCATCGTTCACAGAAATCAGATGGTCAGTCCAGCAGAGATTACAAGATGACCAAAACAAAAGAGCAAGTGGCAGAGGCCTTCAAGTTCTTCACTGATGGTAACCAGTCATTACAGGTAACTTTAATGAACCTGCTGGTTAATGTTGAAATCAGACATGGTTCCATGTGCAATGTAAATCTGGTGTAAATCATCTGACATTAGAACAGTCAGAGAATTCTGTAGATGTAAGGCATTTGGCAAATGATGGAAGAAATTCTGATTTCCAAGCAGATATTTGAGAACAAAATAGTAACAGTTTTTGAAAGTCCCCAAAAGTCTTTGGGACCTATCAGAAACTTACTGTTTGACCCCCATCTGCTTCATTCTGCCCCATTTTACATCATGGAGAGTAACTTCACTCAAGCAACACCTCCCCATAAGTCAATACAGATCTGACATCTACAGGTCATCTGAAAACAAAGTAAAAGTGAAAAAATAAACACATAAACATATTGACCAGGAATTAAAGGATATTGTCATAAAGGAGAATAAAGTCTGTGTGTATTATATACACAGGTATCCTTTGTTTGGAGGATAATTTGTGCATACAACAAATCCTATTGCATCTTTTGGTAGTTCGTTAAATGGAAAAAAAATCAATGAGATCTACCTGTCCTCTGTATTTCAGTTTATATTTGATTTGCGAGAGCACAAATTCTGTGGGAAAGTTTACCTGGATTCTGATTATTCTTGTGTATGTGAAAATTGCAGTAAGTAGATTTGTTGTGCAAAGTTGGAAGAATTGTCTGCATTCTAATGTGTTTATCTCTATGTTTGTACTTAACAGAAAAAGTATGTCCAGAAGTTGATGGCACTGAGAGCAACACTGGAGAATTCTACATTCTTCCAATCACATGAGGTAAAATTTTTCTACAGTTTCCTTTTTTGTGGTGATATCAAGCATAGATAAAGCATATATGAGGTGAATGTTTGATTGTTTTTACAGTTACCCTGTATCAGATTCAGAGACTTTGATACTGCACTTTTGTCAAGAGATAAATTGAAGCTGACAGGCTGATATTGACACAACTACATTCACAACCTTTTATTGATGTTTTGGGCTGATACGGGTCGTGGCCTTGTGTAATGCCCAGGGCTGTAACACTAACAGGTAATATGTGTGAGAGCTATGTGGTAGTGTTTGCTGAGAACTACAAGATCATAGCAAGAAAGAAAGAGAGCTGTTGAGAGATCTTCATTCATGTGGTAAATGAAAAGCTGGGACGAGTATGGAGAGAAGTGATGAAAATGCAATAAATAAAGAATGCAGCAAAACTGGGGAGAGTCACAAAGTCCACCACTACACTAATAAAATATAAAATCAATACTGCAGCTCTCCAGGGCTGAACCATAACAGGCATGAAAATCAACCTTTGACTTTTGGAAGGTGAAAAACATGGGTTATTTTTACTTCAGTCAATTTTGGGGCCAGTCAAGGTTACCCATTTACCTACTGGTTGGGCCAAATTTTGAATGGCAAATGTTTTGAAAAAATTGTTTTACAGTTTGATAAACTAAAGAATGATTTGCTTTTTTCAGGTAATTGGCAGCTCACTGTTGTTTGTCCACGACAAAGAAGGTAGCCATGTGGGGGTGTCTCTGATAGACTTTGGGAAGACCATGTCGATGCCTGAGGGACAGAAACTGGACCACAGGCTGGCGTGGAAGGAGGGGAACAGGGAAGATGGCTACCTGTGCGGCCTGGACAACATGATCGCTGTGTTCAACACTCTGGCAGAGTGCGAGGAACAAAATCTGGCCGAGGAGTTCTAGCTTTGCGAGGAGGACTGTTTTCACAGGGATTGTACCACAACCTGAGGCAAAGACTGCCGGCCTCATGTACACAATGAACAGGACATGGTTGTTACAGGGGGCTGGATGTACAGTGAATAAATACAACTTGCTGGTGGACAGTTCAGCAGGAGTTTTACATCTATTGGACATTTTAACAGCTTTTTCTACAGGTCGCTCTGCTATAGACAAAACGGTGTAACCAAGTTTGTATAATTGTCGGAATCTTGAACTAGCAATACTACATGTATCTATCTCCTTTAGTACCTGCTGTTGCAGGGAGGGGGAAACTGTCAGGAAGTGGGAATAAATATGAAATATTTCAGTTACCTGGGGATTTGTTGGTACTACTGCTGGCTCTCAATGATAACCCACCTGATACTTTCACATTGCTGGCTGTGGCTGTCACAGATTGTGTATAGCTGAAGCATAGGGAGCTGGCTCCTTTGCTGGCTCACTTTCCTCCCTCTTTGATATAAGGTTCTCTGCTGACAGTGTGGAAATCATTTACTGGCATTGAATAACCCTGTATTACCTGGACGTTACATTAACTGTCAGTTTTATGGAAGTAATAACATTCAAATAAATATGAATTCCATGTGTTACTGTTACATGAAAAATATACTATTTGCTGATAGCCTTTAATATGTTAATATATACTGTATCTTAATTATAGCTCTGGAAAATGCAACGGGCCATTATACACTGCAAACTCATTATGATATTCTAGGTTCAAAGATTTACCCAAGGGAAATTGTAGATTACTGTCAGTATTAAATCCAGAATGGAAGTAATGATATGGCATCTACTTAATTAACCACAAGATGTTTTTGATCATACATGTTGTGATGTCGGTGGTTCTTTGTAGAGTTATCCGTTAACTTGCTTGTATATGTAATTTTGTTAATTTGAAAATATATCAAGAATCATCTTACTGTAAAAAGTTGTAAAAACATGACAGTAGTGACATATTCAGTAGTGTTTTTATATGTCAATTTGAATTACATTTCACATTTGAAGAAGTGCTAACATGGTGTTAGTTGGCCATGTTATGTACTAGTAAGCCATATGCTCTGTCTGTTGAAAAAACTGAGACTAGCAACACCTTGCAATAACTCCACACCAGTGTGCTTGTAAAGATGAGTATTTCTAGTTTCTGCCGTCTTCATATTTTTTTCAGCAAAGTTTCTGTTCTCCCTCTCTCAGTGATGAAATTTATTGTGGACTGGCTATTAAAAAGAAGCATTTTGTAATTTTCAAAAACACATAGGATACTTTTTGATCAATTCCCCATTAGCTTGTAATATGAGCACCTGCTCTAAATGCCAGCAAGGCCTGAAGGGCACTGGCAAACTTAACATCTAAGGCTGGGTGGATTGGTGAGGGTTGTTGCCTTATTCACACGGCAAGTAAAAGTTGTTAAACAGTAGCCCACTTCTTCATTACCACAAGTTCCTGATACAGTTCCCACAAATAAAGACAGAAGTGCAATTAAAGGCTTATGAATCACACACCTGCATTCCATATCTTGCTGCTGTTCTCCTGTTCTCCAACAGTAGATACAGGTATTGTTTATTTTTCTTAATCCTCTTTATTATTTTGTTCATAGGCCTATTTTCTGCAGGCAGTGCCTCTACATAGAATTTCCATATCATTTCCCATATGTACATAAGCATCATGTACAATACTTTCATGTACAACATATTACAAGGAGTATTAAAACATCAGGTGTAAATGGCTCTTTGTCTCCATTATTTATGAGAACTTTTATTATTTCATCCCCGTGAAAATTTTCAATATATCATTCATATTTATGTCATACATATACATGCTTATAATCATGTACATGTATTACCATATACAATGTATTACAATCTTTTGAACAAAAGCAGTACAGCCTGTCAGGTAGAGCCAGAGCAACAAATTTCCAACAATCTATAGTGAGGCTCCTTCCGTCTGAGTAGACGATGGGCTTGGCACTGGAGGGGTAGAGGTCATTTATTCATCAGAGCACAACTAATAATGTTAATATCAGGATGGAAAGGAATCCAAACATGTCCAGCCTTGTGCCTTATATACAACTTCCAATAAATCAACTCTCAGTTCACTGTCTCATTTGATTGAGTGCTTCTTCAAATCTTATTGAAGGCCAAGCAAACCCAGTGGTGCTAACCCAGTGCCACAAGTACATGAATACCAAGCATATGGTGGTAGGAGTTCATTTTAAGCTAGACATTTCACCCATTTGTCAGCCAGTTGCCACCAGGTGTACTTAATAGCATACCAAATTTTTCTTTCTCATGGTAAATGTTCAAGATTGGTCTTCATTAGGAAACAGTGCCAAGTCTTCTGCAGTTCAATAGGCCAAGAAGTGAAAAGTGCTTCAAGCTTTCCAAACTGCTATAACTGAAGGTGACGTGCTGCCTCCTGCTCCAGTCTGTAGAGTTTGGCCACCACTGGTTGGTCCCTTCTTCTTCCCAGCACCCACCACCAGGATGGACTGGGGATGTGGAGTCAGGTCATTAAAAGATGCTGGAAAAACAGTAAGAAACGCAAATAAACAAATGAAAATTGAGGGAAATATATGAGCGCGGGCAAGACGAAGAGTGAAATGATGAATATCAAGAAGGTAGTGTACACTTGATAAGAGTGTTTTCAGTGTATTGGCTGAGGAGTTTACACAACAATGAAGTGCCTACATTGTGTAGCTTTCTACAAAAAAATTTAAAAGACATGCATAAGAACAAATGCATATAGAAGATGTGGCTTAACATCTGTAAATCATACTCATACCAATAATTGTGGAAAAATCATATGTCTTATTGCCATTTGGAACTTCAAATGCTACTGTACATTTGAAAGGTGGCATTTTCTTAATCTATTGCCAAATACCTTACTGATGACGCAAAGCTGAACAATGCAAGACCAATTAATTTGGGACTGTATGCGTCAGCGCAACATGCTGTACCCACCTGAATTCTGTACGCTGTTGAATGACAAGAGGCAGCGAACATAGTTCTCAAACAGACTGAATAACCCACACAGCTGGTGACTGGCAGTGTTCCACACCAAGACAACACCAATGCCTGCACAGAACAGACACATCCACAATACTTCAGCATTGCTGTTGACTGTCAGGCTGGTATATATGTATTATGTAGTATCTGTAAACATGTATTGCCTACTCTTTATTGTTCTTGGGGATTCCACTGGGTCCCAACCTATGCCTCTGGCATCTTAGCCTCCAGACAATTAAGCCTCCACTATGAAGTTGGGCTGTTTGGGGGGCCTACTATTTATCATAGGTAATTGTCATAGGTAACGATATAAGATTTTCTGTTTCTCTCTCTAGGGAAGGCTGTATCTATCATTGAAATGCCAAGCTAGTGCTGATTAGAATTCATGCCATCTTAAATCAGCCACAAAATGCAAACTCCAAAGCCCCATGGCAGAAGCCTGTCTGGAGGTCGTGACTGTTGCCATTCAAGGGATAACTAATAATATCTACCCTTGTCAGCTGACCAGGGTTACTAAAAGGCACTTACAGCTGTCCAGCTAACAAAAAAAAAATTCCAGGTTAATCAAGCAAAATCATGATGGTTCTGTTGAAATAGTGATTGTCAATACTTGTTTGATCTGCTAGATGGCACTGTTGATCATACCTTACACTCCATCCACATGACATGAAGCTGAAAGGTTCTACTGTGGTGCCTTTCATACCTGTGCCAACCCAGACCTGGCCACGTGAGGATGTCAAACAGGTGATGGTCTCATCCTGCATCTTGTCGATGGGTGAAGAGGAGCAACTGTCCGACAATCTTCTCACCTGTGCACCACAGTCGTACCTACTGTCTTTGTCTGCAGTTATGGACACACCTTTCCATCCTACAGGAACCGTGGGAATTAGAGATTGGTAGTTGTTACCTTTAGGTTTTATTGTACCCACAAAAGTTATGTAAACCTGAATACTTTAATGCCTTTTTTTAGCATATCAATTTAGGCACTTCGACTACTGATAACCTAACTACCTAACCAGTCATTATATTAATGACTAGTATACTTTATAACTTGTTCTGGATGTTACCTGTGACAATGCCACCACTCATAGTGCAAACAGTCCAGACCCTGTCCTCCTCATCACAGCTGTCCATCAGAAACACCTCGTTTAGCTCATTCTGTAGGAAGAAGACGACTTACACAGTCAAGAAACAATCCCAAACTTTAGAAATGACATCAAACGGACATATGGAACTTCTACCATCTGTTTTTTTTAATGCAGAGAACAATTATTCACTTAGATAGGATGATCAACATTGTAACTCTAACACAGAGGTAATGTTAATGTTGACACTATAGACACGTTTGCTCAAAGTTCAAGGCAAAAGTGAGAGGCTGAAGTTACCTGGTAGTTACTACTGCATGTAACTAGTTTTATTTCAATTGACAGATGACAAAAGATAGAACAGCATTTCAGATCACACAGCATTTCCCAACCAGGCATGAGAGATAGTGAAAGCCAACCTCTGTATCTGCAAGGAACTCCTTTTTACATGTCCACTCAGTGGTCGTGTACACCAGGATCTTATGACCTGCTGCCACCCACAGCTCATCTCTTACACACACCATCGCCTTGACTGGTAAGGGGCCATTTTTACATGAGGTCCAATGGACAGCAGGTCTGTGTAGCAGTTCTGTGTGTAGACAGCACTTGATGGTCCCACTGGCATGACCAAAATACAGGTGAGAGGATGAGCAGGCTATGTTCTGTACCAGACTTGGCATGGTGTACTCCTCCAGTTGCCGGTGTGTCGCCGCATCAAACACATTCACCGTGTCACATGTCTGTCCTCTAAAGCTGATCACAACACAGCCATTACAGTACACCATGGTCTCCACATATGCATCTTCTTTCTTGATCACGTTCTCTTCGTCCCAATCCTGTTTGGCAAAGTTATAGATGGCAATGGTGGTTCCCTGCACATTGTAACAGCCCAGCCAGACCTCACTCCAGTCAGTAACAATACAGCCACAGCGGGGACTCTGCTGGCAGGGCAGGACCTTCCCATCCTCCACAACTTTCAGGCTATCATCTGGAGACCTCTCCATGTAGTTTCTCTTCCTCTTAATTAATGTTACATTTTACACATCAGGGGCCTCTGACCTATGATTGAATATATCAATATAACGTTACATGTATGATCCAAACTATTTTGGCAGCCATTCCTATGTCAAGTAGAAACAAACAAACAAGCAAACAACCAATTTTTTTTATTTACAGGCTATTTATGAAAAATAAACTGGAACTGAAACATGTAAGGTAAAAATGTTGATGCACACCCCACACTACTTACTAGTATCTTTGTACATGAGAACTTCGTTGACTATCCAGCTATGTAGAAAGGTAGCATTCTCTAATAGTCTAAGATGGGTTGCCATTTTCTGGTTACTGAAACCCCACGGCCCGTGCGTGAGGATAGAACACTATGTCCGAGGACATTACAATGATTTGGTATTTTGTCACCGAATACATGTATGCTAACAGAGGATTAATTTGCCCCTTCAACATTTATGGTGTACTTACATTAAGGCACTTTCCGTTGACTTTCTCCGCCGCACTTGCTCTGTATTTGTCCCTGTTTAGGGGGCGTACAATCACTCACGTCCACTAACTTCCGTGTTTTATTACGCGCCAAACAGATGGTCATACGCTATCGTAAAACGCATGCTGATTGGTTGACTGAAGTTGGGAACGGCAAGGCTGATCTATTTGCAACTGTTTGTCGTCATTCGCCATTCTCTGCTACTAGATTTTGCAACACCTAAGATGTTTCATCACATTTAGTAAAACATTCAGATAATGATTGTAATATGTACAAGTTCTTAAAGTGGATCTCTTTCTTGTTGCTTAAATTGCAGCTCCACATACGTATGTATAAAAAAATATTCCCGATGGGTTTAGCCTCTACTTGGAACAGCCAGAGTAATGTCAGAGGTCAGCAGCTTTCCGGCCGGCCATCTTGGTGAGGGGACAGCCGATAGTAGCGAGCAAACAACGCTCGGCTGTTACATTTCAAAGTCTTTTCCTCTGTTTATATTGCGTGGTATTGATCATTTCCACGCCCGCACATGTAACCAAGCGTATGAGGACGCAAGTGACGATATACAAGTCAACGTGAGGAAGAACAACAGACGGGAGAAGGCCCGAATCGTACCGCTGGTTGTGTCTGGATCGCACCTGGCACAGATCGGCTGCTGAAGGTGGTATCCAACCCTTAATCATCAAAGTCGGAATTTTGCTGTAGACCCTTACTCACATTTCCTGTCTACAAGACCTGCAGACGACAGACGTCTTCAAGCTCGTGTCGCCTGGTCTTGATTAGGGTTGGAACTGATCAAGGTTTGTGTCTGACAAGAAAATTATATCATGGCGGGGAAGGGGAACATCTCCGGGAGGAACAGCGTGATCGTCCGGCCGACTAACGAGATGACCGACGACGAGCTGCGGAGGGCCGGGCCGGAGGATGTCATCCGCCGGCTCCGAGCCACCGAGGAGGAGAAGGTGAAGTTGATGTCCGAGCACGGGAACCTCATGAGGGAAGTCAACAAACGGATGCAGGTCAGTGTGTACTGCTGCACTTTGTCTGCACTCACAGGCGCCAACAGACATTCAATTGCAAATCCTGCCTGCTCATCGAGTTGTATGGAGTTCCGCAGGGGGTATACAACATCGGGGTCAATTGTAACACGTTCAGTACATAAAAAGAAAAGACAGAAAGCACACCATCACGGATAATCCGTATTCAAATAACACCAAACAAAAGGTTCTTGGCACATCAACCCCAGGGTGCCATCCATTATACATAGAAGATAAACATTTATACATGGTAGGGCTCAAGAGAGTTGATCATCATCAGGCTATTGTGAAAGCTGATGGGAGTTGACTAAAATCTGTCAATACTCAAAATGTTGTTCATAGTGCTACATCAGCATCTTTCAATGCCTTCCATATACAATGGTAAAATCCTGGATTGTAAATATGATTAGCAGTGTCTCCACTTATGCTTTATCATCTATTGCGTTAGATGTGAATTGACCCAAATAACACTTTACACCTCCGCTATCACAGGTCCATCTCCTGGAGATCCGCGGGCTGAAGGAGGTGAACCAGCGGCTACAGGACGACAACCAGGAGCTGCGAGATCTCTGTTGTTTCCTGGACGACGACCGCCAGAAGGGACGTAAACTGGCCCGGGAGTGGCAGCGGTTCGGCAGGTACACGGCGACGGTGATGCGGCAGGAGGTTGCCGCGTATCAGACAAAACTGAAAGAGCTGGAGACCAAGCAGGATGAACTGATCCACGACAATATGGAACTGAAGGAACTGTGTCTGTACCTGGACCGGGAGAGGGAGGGATCCCGGTCCTCCATCTGTTCACAGTGCAGCGTGCGAGAGTTGAACGGGAACGGCAGCACGGCCAACAGAGATCAGGGAGACGGGAGCAGCAACAACTCGCTGACACCCGAGCATGACGCGCAGGGAGGAATCAATGGTTTGAATGGTGGGTGGAGCTGTTTTTTTAATCAAAATTTATACTGATTAGTTTAGTTTTCCCTTGACAACCAAACAGCTGGAAAATCAGTTTCTTTGAAACCAGAGAAAGTGGTGACATCACCCAGTGTAAATGCCTTCAAGGAAAGACTAGATCTACACATGAAAGGGAGAAACTTGATGTTCGACTACAGAGCTCTGGATCACCCTCAGAGACCAGAGATGTCGGTGCACTAAGTGATGAGCGGCCTAAACTGGAACCCAAGCTCCTACGTGGCCGAAGAAATCTACTCTACTCTACTCTACTCTTGATAATAGGTGTTGTTCTAATGCATAATGAATGACTAATTGAGCTGTTACCCTTTTTCTTGCTTCCAGAAAATAGGAAAACATTAACTGAAACTCATGAAATCACTTCATCCTAACAACAATTAACAGAGTAAGAACATGATAAGACAGCTGGTGAGAAAATCTCTGCAGAGGAATTTCAGGTTGTTTAAATTGAAATGTCATTTAAGGATGTCAGAATATTGACAAGATAACTGGCAAATATCATGAGATATAGGTCCCCAAGTGTAACTTGAGAAGTGAAAGTTTGGTTTAGATCTGGTAAGGCTGCCAGGGCTGACATCTGTATGATCCTTTGAGCTCTGACGTCTTATCTAATATCAGCTGCTGCTATTTTTGCCTGGTAATGACGATTATATAGTTAATCTCTTCGCACAGACTAGTATTCAGTTGATCTTCTCCCCACTTTTGATGGTGTGAAGCGAGGTAGATGACGAGATGAATGACTACTGCGTGTGTACCAAATGAGGATAGGTTTATGGCAAGAATCCTGTAGCACTACAGTAGTACTACATCTGGAGTCTGACTCCAAGGGACAGGGAGTGACTGGCATCACTCCAACAGGGTGAGGGATGAAGACAAAAATCGCCTCAGGACAAACTGCCAGAAAGGCGCTCCTTTATATCCAGTATAATCGGGTCGTGGGATCTGTTGTGCAGGCATCCACATCCAACCACAACCCCACACAACTATTCAAGCTTGGGGTGAGAGGGGAATGCTGTTCCTTTTTATTTTCACAATAATGGAACAATGAAGTTCAGCCTCCTAAGTTCATGTCCAGCAGTGAAGGAGAGACAAAGCAACTGTGTATTTATACCATGTCAACACTCTTGTGAGCCTGGACAATAAAGCCCTGTGGCTTTTGTTACCCTGTGTTCAACAAAAATTTCATTGACATGGAAGATAGCATATCTGAATGGAATGCATGTTTGTTTGTGTGCATCTAATGTTCCCTCATATACTATTTAGAGAATGCTTTGGCACTGGTACAGTAGCTGCATACTGCCTAAGTACGTGGCTGTCAGCTTTGGCATGTTTTGTCGAGCTCAAATGATGGATAACTCGATTCTTCCTACTTGAGCTGTGGGTTTATGGACTGTGAGGTCATATAAGACGCACATGTATACATCATGGAAGTTCATGGTGTCCAAAAGGAAATTGAAACACAAAACCAAATGGGATTGAAAGCTGACAGTCACATGAATCTGCATCAGTCAGTAAATAATGCATGTCTCTGTAAATTGTAATGTGATGTTTCTTGCAAGATACCCAAACAGAAGGACGAGGTTCACCCAGTCTTGTATTACTGGTTAGTAGATTTAGACATGGTGTATCCTCAGCCTTTCCTAGAACAGATCTTATTTCTCTTGCCAATGTGCTGTCCCAGAAGACTTCTTGCTGATAGAGTTTACTCTGAAAACATCTCCAGCAGTGGCAGCACCACTGGGTATTTGAATGTAGACTGACCATGTCTTGTTCTTTGGATCGGCACTGGTGGGTGTACATGTACAATGTAGATCCAGGGTGCTCCAATGTGTGGCATTTCAGACCACATTTTAACACTTTGAAAGGAGATAAACAGAATCTTTGCACACCAAAAGTGTGAAGAACTATTTAGTGTCAAGCAATTTGCATTTATCCCAAAATTCTTGGCAGAGCTAGAGAAAGTCTGTGATCACACATTTTGTGATGTTCTAATTTAATCTAAAGGCTTTAAATGTTTTGTCTGAATCTTGTCAAAACACAGAGATAACCTTGGCTGTTCTGACCATGTAGATCCAGTCAATCAGTCATTTAAAGTGTTTTCTTAAGTCTCACATCAAGATGTCTGACTGTATTTATCAGGAATACATTGTCGCAGCTTGGTGGTAATTGCCATTCCAAGGCAGCATGTTTGTCCAGCTTAGCTGAAGAGACTGCACTAGTGATTGGCTGCGGCAATCAAGGATGTTCTTTGCTACAATATAGAGTAGAAGGCTCAGTGTATATAGTACTTGGTTACTCAGCTATGTCTACTCTTAGTAATTACCTTTATCAAGAAGGTTATGTTTTCAGTAGCATTCATGTGTGTTTGTGTCCCGATCTGCATGTCTATCAACACAATAACTTTGATTTTGAGCTCCCTAGTATTGTACATTCTGTCAGGAAAGACACAAAGAAAAGGTCTGCAAATGCATGTCCTCCTTGTAGTTTTGTTCGTTCTTCAGTTGCACCAGGTCTGGTGGAAAGAGTTTGGTGGAAAGAGTTTATCTTATCATGTAACTTACTGTAAGAGTGAACCTTTTCATGCTCTCCAATTATGGAGACTGAAGACAGGCAGCAGAGCTCTGCTGAGCCTCATTAGTGTATATACCTCCCATGTTCTACTGTGGAGAACTAAAAGGTAGAGGACAGACATCCAGGGGAGCCAGCCTTGGACACAAACCAGATGTTAGATGTCTGGGTCTGCCTGTTACCTCCAAGACTTGAGGTCATTACTTGTTACAGGCCTTCTAGAGTTTCTTTCGTGGAAAAGGGAGGAACCATTTGTGCTGTTACCTCTTGAAATAGCACTGGGCAACTTTCCTCTCTTACATCATGTTATACAGGAGTTGGTCGTAAATTTCTCTAAGCATTAATGATCCCATTCTCACCTGCATGGGTGTCATAAATGGAAATGATACTTTTGACCTTTGGGTAGCTGTTGCTTGCCATGTCCTTGACCTTTTAGAGGTATGTCAAGTGGCCATTTAGACATTCTAAGTCTTACTGATAGAGAGTAATGGACATATTGTTCATATTTTTTGCAGCGAAACACACCACAGAGACTTTTCTAAGCTAGAAAAAGCAATCTGAAATCACAAAACTCCAAGTACAATGGACCTGTAAATACTGTACATAGCATTTGTCTTCTCTGTTATGACTAGTGGAAGAGCTAACCTGGTTTTTTACTTCTGTCGATGTCTGCATCTCTTTTCCTCCAGAGCAAACTCTGCAGTACATCCGCCGTCTGGAGGAGAGGATACGGCTGATGGAGGAGGACAGGAAACAACTGCTGCAGGTAGGCCACACAGCTTCTCAAAACAACACATAGACAGGACCAACATCGGCATTGTTAGACCCCAAACGTTGTTACAGCAAATTCAAGTTCAACTAGTAGCTGCAGATATTTTATGACTTATGTCCAAAAGTTTCATGGCCCTGTCGTTGTAAATAGTTAATTTTACTGGGAAAGTGGAAGGCAGTGTAGTCTAGGTTTTAGGACACACAGTTAGATGATTTTTTTCACGTATGCTTAGTTTCGTTGAGGTTATTTGTGAGACAAGAGGACTGGTAGAAGAAGAGAGATACATTACAGGGATGTATGATGTGCTCTTCTGACATTACTTGATCAAGTCACAGAAGGAATGGCAGGACATCAGGTCAGGTAGAGATGTCAGCTTTCAAGTTTGTCATAGTATGTCATGCATCTGTATGTTTTTTGTTATCCCCGATTGTCCCACATTCGTACATGTGTCAACTAAATCTTTTGTCTTCTCATTGCTTAACAGTTAACTGACACCATTGAATGTATGTGAGGGTTGTCACCGCTCACCCGGTGGGCTCCACTGCATGATCTGTGATTGTGTTGCGTGTCCGTGTGTGCACTGACATGTGCTCGTAGTACATGTATACATGTAAACCTCATGGCTATGTCTAAAGGAGAAATGGACCAGCAGGGCTTGAAATACATTTTGTACCCACCTGCAACCTGCAACGTGCTGAAAAAATGTTGTGAATGCAGACAGAAATAGGATAGGATAGGATCAGTGGCACTGGTATTTGCAGAAAGTTTCTACAAATTGCAGATAAAATTTCTGACAATGTTGCTGGTTATAGAAAAAAAAGTATTTCGATCCCTGAGTGTCCATCCCAGGAGGGCCAGAGGCGCTCAGAGAGCTCTGCTAAGTGCCCCACTTTCTGTCCTACCATAAACAGAAACTGGATAGGGTGGGGAACCTGGACAGGAGGTTTTTTGCCTCCCCCAGGGTCAACACACCCAGCCCAAGCTCTCAGAGAAGTGGATCCGTCACACCTGTTATGAACATGAACGTAAGTACTCACTCATCCTCACCTGTCTTATAACACTAACACTGTAGACACACACTCTCATGTCATGCTGGTGTTATATAACAACATCTCATCGTCAACCCCTGTTGTAACTAATACTCTCTCCACATTTGTTTTCAAAGCCTCAGTATCGGAGATATCAGGTAAGATGCTTTTTCTTCTGGTGACTTGCAGTCAGCATTCCAGCCAGACAGGCACTTTGGTGTCACTGGATGTCCTTTTTGTGGTGGATGCTTTTGTGATGTCTATGGGCATCCTATAATATACATTTGTCAGGACATCAAAGTGTGACAAATGTCAGAGAAACAGATGCATAAAAGCAATGTTTATGGTGTGTTTCCATTGTTTTGGGGGGAAAATTTCCTTGCATTCCAACGTGTTAGAAATTCCCTACACCCAAGATTTCTAATGCCCACTTGAGTTTGAGTTTGACTCCTTTCTCTGAAACAAATTCCCTCTGCAGTCAGGTCTGGCTGGAATGCTGTGGTCACTGTTTCTTTGAACAGATCTTGTCTGGTAGTTCAGTTCTTTTCACACAATGACATTTGTACAGATTATCACAGGTACATGAGGAAACCATATGAACCAGGATCCTGTAGTGCTTAAAAGGGGTGAAGGTGCCTGGTGTTAACGGTATGGAGGGCTAACTGGGGGGATCATCTTAAATCCCCTGTTTGCTTTGGGTATTATCTTAACCTACCTGCAGCTGACTTTGTAAACAGTCTTTTCTACCATTGTCTTTATTTCTTCACTTCTAAGGTTAACTAAGTAAGCCACTTGTATCAGCAGATTATATGTTGACTTGTTGACTGGGGTAACGTATGCCATGCAATAGTGTACAGTGACTCTGTTGTTAAGATCACAAAGGTCTGCATTTCAACCATGTAATTTATTGCACAATGTAGGTACCTATTAAAAGGTGCTTAAAGACAGCCTGTAGGGTGATTGAACAGGTGCATTTAGGAATTGAGCAAACAGCACTGATAAGCATTAAAAGCTGGGGCTGTTAGACTGCTGCAGTTGGTAAAATGGGAATTGTGGATAACCTAATTACATGTAGTTACATACAGAAGTTCTTCTCTCACATGGCTGTTGAAACCTGTACATGTACGGCAAAGTTAAGAAAAGATATTCCGTGCATTCTGGTATGATTAGCATGGAAGTTCACTTGCCACATTTGTTGCAGGGCTTCTGCAACTTGCACGCTTCAATAAAATGAGATGTACAGTAGTAGCACCAGCACTGACAATGATTGGCATGTTGTAGAGTGAACTATATGAGGATGACAGCTTAAAATGAAGAGGCGCTGGGATGTCCCTTTCACTTGTACCAACTCAATGCTGACATTTCTCTACCCTTTATTACGGTGTGGATTCTGTAGGGTTCCTCCTGGCAGGGTGACCACCTCTCCTCCGCGCTGCCACAGAAGCCAGAGGCAGTTGTGCATGCAATGAAGGTAACAACCAGAGACCTTACATGTGATGTCCTCTCTGCTGTCCTGTAACTTCTACTGGAGTAAAACTACACCACGGAATCTTTCACTGTTTTTTGTTTGTTTGTTTGTTGCTAACTTTCCAAATCTTTTGGTGTGGGTGCTGAACTTCTAAGGCTGTGTTATTTGTTGTTCTTTGTTGCACCTGCTCAGCTATTTCTGTATTTGACACACTTAACAAACTTTCAGATGTAAAAAATCCTATAGAAATCTAACCAAACTTGTAATGTAACTTAATGATGTTTTTATAAGTATAGTGTCAATGGGATTAAAGTCTCTACAGGAGACATTTCATCCATTGACCACGGCAGCAGTGGCCTCTTTTTGACCTCAAAACCAAATATATCGGCACTCTGAAACCTTGAACACACATGTAAAGGAGACACTAAATACCATGTACTGATATAGTGCCAGCATGGTTTTGTACAGCCAGAGTGTGGAGTTAGTTTTGCGCCTTATGCAGCTGCCATATCAACATCCAGCCACGGTTCTCAGTGGAATCTGGAAATGACAGGGTGTTTGGATAAAACTGTAATGATTGTTCTAAAAGCGAGTTCCTTACTGTTCTAAATCGAAACACAACTGGTCCATATTGAGGTTTGGAACCAACTCATTTAGAAATACAGGAGTATTGAAGTGATCAACATTTCAACGAGCAATGTTTGACAAACTGTTGATATGTTGCATTAAGATCGATTGCTGTTATAAGCATTAGGACTGATAGTACATTACACCCCCAACATTACAGCAGGGTTAGCAGGGGTGAGGTAATACACAGTGCTGTCAGGTCAGAGGAAGTGTCTGTTTCTGTAGCTGCCCGGCTGCCAGACAGACTGGAATGTAGGAAGCCGCTCCTCTTATGATACTGGAGTAAATAAGGAAATAACCAGAATATCAGCTGTATATTGTTAGAGCCAGTGGAATCAAGTTCAAGTGGGTTTGTTACCCTCACTGCAATATATAGATGAAAGAGCCAAGACTTTTTTTAACTTGGTATCGAAACATTGTAACCTTCTCCCTGCTGCCTAACCCAATAGAGAATTGGTAGCCAAAGAGCTACTTCGGTGTGCTAAAAGTAACTATGTTATTTATTTCTGCCACTAGTGGCTCATGCAGGATAGTTGTAGAAAATATGTTGTTAACAATACCACCAATAATGCACAACAATTTATATCTTATGTAAAGTGGTCTTATATTCAATGTGTCATAAGTGGCAATAGTTCTTTTGACGAAACATGGTTACTATACATGTACCAGGAGAAATATGAGATGCATTACAGCACCAGCAAGGCCCAACTCCTAAAAATCAACATAAGGTCATGTAAGAACAACATAGATACAACATGATTTGGGCATGTAACATCGCTGGCAGGTGCTAAACTCTCATTATGTCAAAACGTGACTGGGACAGATTGTAGCCACGTATCGGGTACATGCTTGTGTCTGCCAGGGTCAGCACCCAGGTCATCTACGGGTCTTTGATAGGGTAACATCTAGATGCAGCCAGACACTATGAAATAACAGATCAAAAACATGGCAATGAAGATATTTCAACATGCTTTTTGTAGAAATGCTTTTCGACGATTTTACATTATCCCTGTGTAAGAAGATGGAAATTGTGGCTCCCGAGACAGATGACGAGCTGATAAATCTTCAACACAAGAATAGCACAAGGCATTCCAGTCCAGGGTCAAGTGTGTGCTATATCTCTGTGCTGAAGGTCGGATACAGTGATCCACGAACATGATTGATCTCCAAGCAGATGTAGGGTCCGGCTCAGTGTTTCAGGGATGTTATCAACTTGTAACAGATTGTATCCAAGCTGTACAATCCAGCTATCGGGCTACCAGCATGCTTTTGTCCCATTGTGAAAATAGACATTCGCTATTCGATCCCTACTTGACCTTGGTGTTCGCCCGGCTGTGATCCCGTGGATTTGCAACTTTATGACTGACCGACGGCAGCGAGTGATCTACCAGGGCGCATCCTCAGACTGGCTCAACCTCAGCTGTGGCGTAGCACAAGGAACTATACTTGGACCAGTCATCTTTATGGCGTTGATTGATGGAGCTCTGCGTGACGTGGCTAACCGATGGAAGTACGTGGATGATATGAACATTGCAGATGTTCGCTTGATACGTCAACCATGTACACTCCAACTTACTCTTGATAACCTGAGCACATGGGTTAGCGACCACAAGATGGCTTTGAACCCGAAGAAATGCAAAGTGCTACAGATCTGTTTCGCTAAGGTTCCTCCCCCACCTGAACCACTGATCATCAGTGAACAGACCCTGTTTACCGTGACATGCATCAAGGTTCTCGGCCTGACGATTCAAAACAATCTGAAATGGGACCAGCAAGTGGACAGTATGGTGAAATCCTCAAATAGGAGACTCTACATGGTACGGAGACTGAAGAGATTCGGTGTGTCAGTTCCTGACCTGGTGTCTGTCTACACCGTGTATGTGCGCCCTTTACTGGAATACGCAGTGCCCGTGTGGCATCCGGCCTTGACCACTAAACAATCTAAGACTCTAGAACGGATCCAGACGAGGGCCTGTAAAATCATCTTGGGATCACAGTATTCGAGCTATAACATGGCACTGACAACCCTGAACCTCAGCTCCCTTGCTGACCGACGTCGTGAACTTTGTAGGGCATTTGCAGAATCCCTGCTGAACTCTGAGTTCCGTGATTGGTTGCCCCCGCTGAGACAGAACATTTCCGGTAGAAGTACACGTAATGCTAACAAATTTGATGTTCCACTCTGTCGGTCTGCACGTCACAAGAACTCACCAATTCCTTTTTTAGTCGAACTGTTAAATGCCAAGTAATCAATATAGTACTTGCGCTCAGACTTCACTTATCTGTCGTGTCTGCAGTACCTTATACACTGAGTGACACAGCGGCACAGACGTCTTCTCTTCTGTGTTTTATGATATATTTTAATTTGTAATGTTATGTAATGTATTATATTTGTAAACGAAAGCGCATTTTACTTAAGATGATTGTCTGTAATCTTATTAACGTTCCCCGAATATTGTAATGAGCAACACAATTCAGACTTAAGTCTGCGAGTTGTTTTAATAAAGACTGAATTGAATTGACATGTTTTCTACAAAGATGTACAAGAAGCCTGAATTGCGTGTTACACTGAGCTGGACCCCACATCTGCTTAGGGATGACCAAACACTAATGTCAAGCTAGCTGCTCAGCTAGAGCACAGATTGTGTAACAGCACATGGTAAAGGAAAACAAATGTTAAGCAAAGAACTAGAACATGTTATTATATTGTTACGGCAAAGTAAACGTTAGCAAAACTGACACTTTCTATGTGGTAATAAGAGATGTGACTGACCCCTCTCTCTCTGATGCCTGCTGTCCCTGTGCTTTTCTTCTAACATTCCAGCTGTCTGTATCTGTAATAAACCTCTCCTGGGCATGTTTTCTCTTCAGGTGGACTTTGTGACCTGTGGAACAGGCCTGTAGTTTCCTGGTCTCAGCCTGTGCTGGGGCCACCACAGGTTTGTCGATGGTGTGTTAGAGTTAACACCTGGATTGTGTGCTCACCTGTGCAGGTGCTGGAGGTACATGAGCAGATGGACAAGCTGGACAGGGAGACGGAGGAATATAATGGGGAGCTGAGTGAGAAGGAGAAGGCCATTGTCAGAGAGATGTGTAATGTAAGTATGGAGATGCTACCCCTTATTTTACTTCCTATCCTGTAGTATTGCTTCAGGCAAGTCCGACTTTCATGGATAGGACATCATCAATCCAATCAGTATTTCTTGTGTAGATGGACAGTTATTATGTAGTCTGTCTTGACCTATGTTCTGTTGACTTGTCACCTTTCTATCCATATGTTGGCATGGGCAAGATGAATTCAAACTCTTCATAGACCTACCTGTATTTTCTATACTTTCCAGTTCAAATCCCAAGTGTATCTGTTTTTCTGTGCTGTTCTATATGCATCTGCATTGTAAACTTGAGCTGGCTGCTCTTGTTTCTTTGTAGGATTCAGACTCAGAGTAATGCGGAAAGTCCAGAACATGGAGGGAAGGTTTGGCTGGTTAAGAACTCCTATAAAAGTCACACCACCAGCTTCCTTATTTTTCATGTCATTCTTCTTCATCCAGACTAATGTGTACAGTTCTATCTTACATACTGAGTTGCCTACAGTTTTGGTAACCATGCAGCTTTGTAGGACTGGGTACATGGATGCCCACAGGCCCTGTCTGGAGGAACACTACTGCCATAAAAAGATGTACATAAAGCTGCAAATGTGTAAAACACTGAAATCAAGCTGGATCCTACATCTCCTGCTGAAAGTGGTTTTTAACAGATCGTGTAGCCAACTTCAGACAAAATTGACAATTTGCATACAGTTTATGTCCAGAATGGTTACTGAAGTTCCCCAACTATTAAAAATTGCTTCTGGCAGCCCCCTCACTGGTCAGGCTCCACAGAACCCTGGGCAGTGAGAGAGTGTGTTCCACAGACTACAGTACACTTGTGGACTTCATGGCTCACCAGTAAGTTCCAGGTTCCACAGCCTCACAGCTTACAGGCTTGTGTAACACATCTCATTCCTCAGGACAACCTGCAGACTCCTGCCCTGAAGACTCACAGCACTTTGGCTCAGATCCTTACAGTTATTGTAACCCACTGTTTGACAATGTGATATCACTCTTACATGTTGTTGGTTCAGTTCTGCTTAACCAATCAATGTCATGTAATCTGCATGCAAGTTAGAAAGTTTTCATACTTTCACACTCTAATGTGCCTGGTTACTGGTTTTTAATCAGGTGTTGTGTACACGTTGCAGAGTGCCAAACATTCAACACCTAGCATTAAATGAATCTTGTTGGTTTTCAAAAATTTGTTGTCCATGTTTCATCCAGCAGGTAAAGTGTTTGATATGTAGAAACCTAACTAGATGTTCACCTGTGTTGCAGGTGGTTTGGCGTAAGCTGGGCGACAGGAAGCCTGCAGCAAATGGGAAGGATGTTCCGGTGAGAGACACAGAACCACCTCCACCCAGGAGATAGACAAACAGCACAGACCAGGTCCCCTGTACATGCAGACTGGTGGACAATCCCAGAGAAGGGAAGGGAGTGTGTATCACAGCTGGGATGTTGTGTTACAATAGCCTGAACACTCCATACTATGCAGAACATGTGTTAATTTTCTCACTCAGATACATGTACATCTATCTGTGGTCCTTCATTTTGATCCAGAGATCTGAGTCTGGTATATACCATCAGTCTGCATGCGGAGGGGTCCTAGCTGAAAATTGCATCGTATTTTATAGCTGCATTTTAAAGCGACAAACAAAGCAGACAAGTTGCCAATGAGTCGACGCAACATAAAGATTTGACAACATTTTCCTCTCAGTAATGTTGGCAAGATTTAGACAAAACTGTAGTTTCAATCAAGTAAAAGTCGAATGAAGAGAATTGGACATGAAATGCTGTTTTTAAAAAGTATGTGTTGTAGAAGTTTTAACTTTGTTGGGAATTTGTCTTGTATATGACAAGGTGAGGAAGGTGGTGTAGTAGACTGAACCCTGTTGAGATGTGCATGCAGGAACAAAGCAGGTTTTGTCAGACTTTGGTAATGATGCACAGAAGGTCCTGGGTTGGCAGTGACAGCATGTGTACAGAGTTATTGTGTAAAATGGTAGATAAGAATGTGAATAACCAGTGTCAAACCTCATGAACTGATGGAACCAAAAGAAGTTTTCACACTCTGCAGTGCCATAGTGCATTGTGTTCAAACTGCAAACAGGCAAGAGTAGAGACATACTGACAAGATTTCTTTTTGAAACACATGAAATGGTTGACTTCAGCAGAAATGTGCTTTCTGTCATAGTATATTGTCAACTGTGCCAATAGTAGGTATTACTGTTTCAGTGTTACATGATACATTTGTTTGACTAGTAGTGCTATACATATCTTAAATGCAGTTGTGACTGTACTGTTCTAAAAATTAAGGACCTAAACTATGTAATGGAGCAACTTGAATCGTCTCTTGTTTGAATTTCAGGTGTTTTAGTAAAAAGTTGTGCAACTTAAATTAATTGTTGCCAAAACTGATAATCTTACAGTGCTTTGTACCTTGAAACTGTGCAGCTAGTCAGCCATGTAGCTGCACTGTCATGTTACTGGTATACCACATTGTGTACTGCAGCACTACATTGTAAATACATTGTATGTATCTTATATAAGGCATAAATGCATTTATCCACCGACATATTACGTTCAATGTATGTGAAATTTACGTAGCCATGTGAAGTTGCAGGAGAAATTTGCATCGTGCTTGTGTTGCCCTGATGTATTGACATGGGACGATTAGCAGACTATTTATACCACCTGTACCAGTAGATACGAGTGAAGGATCTTACTTTGGCAGATGTTTTGGAGACTTGGTAATCTCTGTTGCGTGGCATGGGTTTTGTTGATTTGACAGCTATTTATATAATAATGTAATGGATGGAACTTCCACAGTATTGTAGTATTTATATATTTTTCCTGTAGATAGAACATCAATATTACCTGTTGGTGCATATTTAGAACCCTCGCAGTCCTTTGTGGCTTCTTTGTCATGCCACTACTGTATATTCCTGTCATCAGCATAAACATGCCGGAAATACGGTACAGCATCGTCTTTGCTTATTCTTTACCGTCTCGTCAATGCGTCTCTTTCTAATCTTACTATGGTGACTATGATAACTCTTGAAAGAGTAGATGAAAACAGTTAAGACAACCAGAGAAGCAGGCTGTAAGTGTACATGTACATTTTATTCTTGACCACATAGTGGACACACACGTCAGTGACCTCCAGCTGTGACAGCTAAATTAAATCTGGGAAAATATCCTGCACTCCTTAGCAACAACCAACTACTGCACAGAAATCTCCTGGAATGACAGCTTGCAGAGTCAATACTACTGAACAGTCTGGAAGAGTTGTCACACTTCTTCACATTACTGTGGGGAAACAACTACTACTTCATCGATGAAGGTTAGATATCCTGGTAGAATATAACGTAATATAAAATTCTAACAACTGGATAAATTCTCTGAAAAGTCAGGTTTCAGATAGGTCGTTCTGTCACTGATGAAAGATATTGGATGCTATCTAAAACATACTAACTGAAGAGAATTTATCTAGTTTCTTGACATATTGCAAAACTGCTAGGTTCAATCACTGACTTGAGTGGAGGTGAATTACATTTCTGTCAAATACGCATTCAATACTTAGGTCAGACAAAGCAAACAAGAATCGAGTGACTTTGACACTTTCAGACTTGACAAAAATGAAGATGAAAAGAGTTGCTCTGATTTAAACTGGAGTAACAGGAATGAACTACAACAAAAAAACAGTTTCGTCAGATATAATGTTGGATTATCTGTTCCAGCCTCCCCGTGAGTCTCTCCTATTCCACATGCCGTCCCTGCCTGTTATCCTGATACTGGGCAGTCCTGCAGTCGGGGCAGAGCTGTTCTGGCCTGTGGGGGGAGGGCCCCGCGGGGTGTCATAGTGGGGTCCTCTGGGCTGGAAACTGGAGGAGCCGCCCATGGGTGGGGTGGGGTAGCCCGGGGTGGTGGGAGTATGTGGTGGTTTGTACGGTGTTGAGGAGAACTGGTTGCCATCAGAATACCCCCCTCCTGAGTAGCCACCCCCCTTCCCTGGGCCCCCCTGGTAGTTGCCTGATCCAGGGTAGCCTCCACTCTGGTTGAAGCTGGTGTTGCCTCCAGGTTGTCCGTAGCTGGCACCACTCCCTCCTGCCCCGTAGGCACCAGCCTGCTGGCCAAAGTTTCCCCCACTTGAACCCTGCGCACTGTAGCCTGAAGCACCTGCACCTGATGTACCATAGCCACTGCCTTGTTGATAGTGACCGCCTTGAGTGCTCCCAAAGTTGTCACCACCTTTTGGGCCATACATACCCGGAGCTCCTTGTTGTTGTGCAAAGTTATCTGACCCAAAGTTGGGCTGGCTGGTCCCATACCCCGGCCCCTGTTGACTGTACCCGGTGGAACCACCTGCCCCCATACTGGACCCATCCGCACCATAACTGGAGCTGGCAGACCCCACTGCTGTACCCTGGGAACTGTAACCACCAGCGGAGCCCTGCTGTCCAAAGTTCATGTCTCCCGTACCCTTGGGTGGTAAATAAGTGGTGGTCCCTGTGGTCTGACTCAGAGAGGGGTCAGGCGGTACCCCCTGTGGGGGAAAGTTAGGAGGAGGGGCTGCTGTGTTGTGGGGTGGGGGACCCGGAGGTGGGACTGGGGGTGGGTAGTTGGGCGGAGGGATGCTTGGGGGTGGGTAGTTGGGAGGGGGGTGCCCAGGAGGGGGAAACGCTGGTTGATGTGTGGGGGGAGGAGGTTGGGTGTAAGCCTGTGTTGGAGGTGGCTTACTGCCCGGTGCAGTAGGTGGCATACCCGAGGGTAGAGGGGATCTGTGACGTGAATCCGCTAGCCTTGAAATTGTAAGGGACCTGTTGGTGCACCGAGGTGCTGCTGGCAGAAGCCTGGAGAGTAGGAAGTTGTGTGGAGGTGCTGGGAGCGGGGTTCTGCTCTATGGGAGGATTGGAACTCTCTGATATGCCCATGGAGACCAGTTCTGTGTTAGCTGTAGACTGGGGTTCCATGGGAGAAGACTTGACAGATGAAGTGGAGGAGGTGGGAGCGCTGTGATAGCTCTGTGTGGAGGAGGAGGGGACTGCTTCCTGGGAAGAGTCGTCTGCAGAAACTCGGCTCTCTCTGCACTAGGCACTCCATTAGCTGCAGCTGGGGGCACAGAGGTCATGATTGCTTAAACACTTGGTTGAGCAATCAGACCAGATAAGTAAGATAAACTGTAAAACTGCGAGAAACTGCAGCATATACAAGAACTAAGGGGAATCAACCTTTTGTGACCAGCATTTCCTGGCTCCACTTACCAGAACATACATTCATCCATGTTGTGATTTAAGTACATCTTCATTTCTCCAGTAGCATGGCTACACCTGATCTATTTGCACTTTAAGTCAATATCTTGCCATGGAAAAGGGCCAAATGCATAACCTTGTTTTAAAAGTGATAGTCATTTCAGAAAGACATACCTTGCGTGGAGGGTTTTGGTTCCATCTGGCCAGGAGATTCCTGCAATTGGACAAGAGAAATCATCATCATCTGTCAACCCTGAGGGACAGGGTAATCATAACATTTCCTATAGACTTTAATGGCTGGTAGTGAACCATTGAGACCAACCTACAGTAGTTGCATTATCCACAATATGCCTCTAAAGGAAATGTACAAATGTATCTGCCTCCCCTTCAAAATAGCTCAAAACATCATAGAAAAAGGATCTTGTAAACCATTCTCAAAGACATACAGTTGTTGTTCTGTGATTTAGTCTTTTGTTCCTAGCACTTACTATTCTCTGTCTCTTGGCAGGTCTGGAGGCAGGAGAAGGGGGAGGGGAGGGTGTGGATGTGCCCTGGGGCTGAGAGTACAGGTCCAACACCTGATGACAGATGTCTGTAGGGAGAAAGGATTGAAATACCTATCATCCTCTTAAACTAATACATATTAACACAAAAGCCTGGCATGATTTTCCACTACTGTAAATCTTGAAATACATGTGGCACTTTTATGTTTGAAATCATCCAACAATGAATAACATAGATTTTTTGTCAGTAAATACACTCTGTAAGCAAGCTGTAAATGCCTGATTTCCCCCTATTGCGAAATTGATGTACAGTACTGGTACCTTCCAAAAGTTCCAAGGACACATCCTCTTCAAACCTGTCCCACCAGTTCTTGACAGGTTTGTCAGCGTTGGACTGCACGGCCCCCAGCATGTCAAACTTGGTCAGTCTGCCTGCCAGGTGCATGATGGCGATGGCAATGATCTGTGGTTCCCACTGGAGGCACAGGGTGGTGCACAGGCTGCAGGATGGGAAAACATCTGTTACTATGGTATCTTCCGTCAGTCTTCTGTCACATGAAGCAGATAAAATATGAGGTATACGAAACCCTCATTATACGAAAAATACTGGAATCTATACAAACACACACCCCACTGTCCCCAAGAACTTAAAAACTGTACCTGTCATTGACAAACGTCCATGCCATCTGTACCAGCTTGTGCAACTTATTCTTGTCTAGAGTCAGAGACTGGGCATCTTCTGCAGGGGCAAAAAGATCAAACTCAATATGTATATCCATAGCTTCTCTAAGCAATTTTCTGGTAGGATAGTGATAGAACACCATACATTTAAATAACTTCTACCATGGATCAGATGGCAAAAAGGTGTACATAATTCTACATGTATATATAATACATGTATATGCAGTAAACAGCTTTTTGATTTCCACTACATAGAGTCATTGCACTACTCACGTCTTGACTGTAATATGCTTTTCACTAAATTTCAGGCACATGTACCCTTTGATAAAAACTACAAGGGACTGATATAATGAAACACAGCAACCCTTCACATAAGGCTAAAACAAGCAGCTATCAAAAGTTACTGCTTTGAACACCTACCTTTGAGTGACTTGGCATACTTGAGGATGTACATGTAGGGATGCTCCACCTGTAGGTCAAACTTGATGGTCTGCAGGAGGATCCGTTCTAGTGTCATCACCTCCTCCTGTAACACAGCATACAGGTTCACGACATGTTCATGGCTTCATGCTTCAAATGAAAGAATGGTGACATTGTGACAATATTAACCAGAGCTCCAAAGTACTTTTTTTTCTGCACACATTTTTATATAAACAGGTGCAGGTGACATTAAAACTGAGCTGCATTATAAGATAACTTTTACTTGCACCACTCATAACTACATGTATATAATTGCATTAGTAACAAAATATTACCTGCTGTACTTTGGGATCATCACCAAACGGAGCAAACTGCTTATCATTCAGCAAGGCCCGTGCTGTTTTGATGATGTCTCTACATTTCTTTGGAGTCTCTTCCACCTTCCCAGCCAGAAACAGACAACAGGCACCAGTGACCTGTTACAGTTAGACAGAAAAGTGTCATTTATTCTGACCTCCAGGTACAGACAGGCTGAGATAGCATGATGTATCAAATAGAACTTGGAAGCAGATTTTCTCACGTCTCATACTGTAAATTCTGAAGTATTCAGTGTTTATAAACGTGCAGTGACCCTCTAGAATAACCACAAACTCATAACTCAGTCAGAAACATATGTTATGTACTTACATATCTGTTGAAATCCTTGAATGTGTGAAACATATAGAATCTGTGAAAATATACAACTCCGGTGGCAAAGGTTTGTGGCTTTCTGTAAGATATTGTCAAGGATATAACATTAAAATGTCACACTAATCTTAAACAATAAATCTCCAACAATAAATCAAATTAAAATTTATTTGAAGTATTATTCAAAAGCTGGTATAACATAATCATGTCAAGATGATAGACCAAATGGTGACATGAATATCAACAATATTACTAAAGCCATTTTGTCCACTGCAAAGAAAAGGATACAATCCCAGTGCTGTCCCTGCATCGATGATAAACCTGGCTCCCTCCCGTCTGTACCTACACTCCGTAGCATAGTCCACCCCAGCAGTGGCAGAGGGCGAGCACAACAAGTCCTTCTTCTCATAGTACCAGCAGGGCATCGTGCTTGTGACTAATTCTCAGTTCTGGGACATAAAGGAAATTATGGGTTACAATAGAAATTTTCAACATGGCATACTAGTTTATTGTCAAGATTGGTAATGTGCAAGATAGCTATGATCTGAACTTACTTTTCTACACATAATTATTTTGTATGGAAGCTGAAATTTGTGAAAATATAATAATAAATTTTGTCACGTTAACGTTACATGTGAACTTTTTCCCCAGTGCAACTTTTGTTGTGGTTTAGCTTCAGGTATAATTTCTTTCTGCAAAAATCCGAACTTACACTTTCCCTTGGAACTTTGCACGTGGTGCCTGCCAGCAGAAGCCACCAAGTTACGGTGGAAATGTTATACATGTATAATATAAGTTCCACCACAGACATAATTTCGTGCGGCAACGACGCACCGGCAACCACACACCACGTCCGACAATCAGCCACATCAAATCATGAGCCAAATACTCCATTTCCTGGGGGCTACCGGCAGAATTCAACCTCAAAAGCGCCCCTGTACTTACCTGATAATCTGTAGTGCAACGTCTGTCGTAATTTTTCAGGAATAACGCCCAAAACACCACGAACAGCTACAAACTCGAGACTTTCTTTCCTCAAGTCGCCATTTTGTACAGTTTCTGAATGGACAGCACAACTGCGCAGGATAACTCGCGCAGGCTATACCATTACTTGTAGGGAGGAGTAAGTAGAAAATCATTTTTGGGTCATAAATGTAATCAAATCAGAAAAGAAAAACGACATAAAAAGGTGCATATAAAATATTGTATTTGATTTAGCATCCTTGAAAACGTATTTGCTTATCTTGTTTAGCGATTTGCCGGGAAATTTTGATTTTATAAAGAAAGTGGACCCTATTTGTTATAATGTTCCGGTAAGGAGCATGTAGCTGGCTGATCCAGTGAAGACAGTGAGGCACAGGCCCCAGAAAACCCTTTAAATATTGCGATTGAGGTAGGCTGTGAGGAATTATTTCTTCGGAAGGGAAATAGAACATTTGCATCTGTTTCTCAGCTTATAAACGGCTCAATCGTGGTGTTTTTCATTCGCATTTTGCTCTGAATTCATCGAGGATTCAGGGTGCACAGATTCTATTTTCAGCTCCATGCTCCAATACTTGGTTATTCAGTTGTTGGAAGATTCTGAATGTAAGAGGAGGAGGAGGAGCATGTCATCATTCGACTCGACAAAAGTACAAGGCTGATAATGATAAATCAACATACAGTTGCTGTTGCATTTGTGCAATTATAGGGCATTCACAATGGCAGTGATTTTCATATGGATTATCATTTTGGTCAATAGAGCATCACATTAAAACCAAGTTCAAGTTGTCAAGATGACACATTCTTCAATATAGGACTATAACCATGCTAACATTGTGAATTTACTTTGTAAAGGAATGATGGTTAATCATTCCTGTCCAGTCAAGATCTTCCTGGGAACTTAAAAGTTAAAGGTTACTCTTGGCTTCATTTTCTCCTGGGCAGTAATAGAACCATGGGAAAGAAAAGCAAGCGTGACCGCGGTGCCGGAGGGTCAGCGGGCGGTGGGAAAGGCGGCGGCAGTGGAAACACCAAACCCAACGGAAGGAACAAGAAGGATGTCCGTGAGGTCATGGTTCTTGTCAACGAACTTCTGCAGAGTAAGTCACCAGTCCTGAGACAAGTATTTGACAAAATATGAGGTCAACTCTCATTCCTTCTGGTACCTACAGGTACATTCACCCTTGCACCTATAACTAATAAGGTAAAATAATTAAGCTTACCAAGTATAACTAAGCTATGTGGGAAACATTGCATGCTGTGAAGTCTGTACGATTACTAAAATTGGACTCTATTTCCAGAGGCCAGCAGTCCTGGGGTGCCCCCTGGCAAAGAACTGGAGGAACACATGTCCATCAGGGAGGTGGTGGAGAGGATCAGAAAGAAACAGGAAGGTAGTAGACATGGAACATCCTTTTATGGGGCTTTTCCCCGTAGGAACTACAAACAATTGATTGTGATTGTGTTTTGGAATGATTTCTACCAGCACAGATAAACTCTCAATCTAAGATCCACAATCATATTTCCAGTAGCTAACGTTACACAGAATTCATTGAAAACCTTGATGTGAAAAATTCTATCCATGATGCATTTGTATTACTGCAAAGATTGTATAAATGATGAATATTTGTCTGAGCTGTTTTTTTTATTCCTCCTTCCCAGGCTGGACCCCTGAGCCAGTCCCACGAGACCAGTGCTTCCCTGTGTTCCTGAAGTGGCTGGAGGACCATGGTGTGAAGACTGATGCTGTGACTATAGAGCAGTTTGAGGTGGGAGGGTTTGGACTCAAGGCTGTCAAAGACATCAAGGTAGTATTCAAATCTGCTGTCTAGACAATCATTACATACCAAACCTCGTGTCACTGCCCTGAGGCTACATACCCTATCATGCACCCACCTTGCTATGGAATTAATGATATATCTACAGGGAAGCATTGCATCTCCCACACTAGCAAATTTCAAATAGAGTCTAAAATGAGCAGCGCTTTGCATTGTGGATATTTGCATTGAATAGATTTTCTCTGTCATTAAGAAATGTTCCATGTTTCAACATCTTGCCACTTTGAAAATTCATGTATCACACACGAATGATTATCACATTGAAGTGTTATGTAAAACCCTGACTGATGGAAGATTTGTCTCAGAGCTATAATCACAGCATTTTGCTTTGCAGGCCGAGGAGTTGTTCATAACCATCCCTCGTAAACTGATGCTGACAACAGAAACAGCAAGAGAGTCCAGTCTGGGTAGGAAAGACTTCATGCTTACTAGACTGGCTGTTCCTTTGTCAGTAGATAGCAAAACTGTGATTGAATAAATGATTTGTCTTGTTATGATAAAGGTTAAACTTTACGTGACCAACACCAAATAAATTGGGACTTACCCCAAATTTTCCCCAAATTATAAACCTTTATCATAATATATACCAACACAGATGAACTTTCATGCTAAGATTTGTCTTGTTGTTAGACTGATTTCTGTTTCCTCTCAGGTCCACTGATAAAGAAAGACAGGATTCTGCAGGTGATGGCTAATGTGTCACTGGCGCTCCATGTTCTGTGTGAAAAGTACACGTCCAGCTCCTTCTGGGCTCCCTACATCAGTATCCTTTTACACTGCTTTGTAACATGCTAGAGGCATGTCTTGCTGGCCGGGAGGGGGATGTGGAAGGTTTGACCTCCTTTCCAGCTGTTGTAATTCATGCAGAGTTAGTTCACAGAGGAATAGCTGGTATGCACATGCTCTGCACAGCCTGTTCAAGTGTCAAAATTACACAACATGTGCTACTTATAAAAATTTGCAGCATGGGTTAGCATATTAATCACACTTTGTAAGCAAGCAACTTGTCCTGGAGATGTGTCTTGAAGAGATATGGAGCTGGTAGCTGTGAGCTTGGTTGATGTCTATGTTCTACATGAAGCATTGGTTCCTTCACTCTACATCTATCAGATATCTTTCCAGGCACATACACCACCCCTCTGTACTTTGAAGAAGGGGAGATGCTCCATCTACAGGGCTCACTCAACTTCAGTACGTAATATATATACTAGTATAGAGGTCAAATTAGCTAGCCTTGACATCCGTATCACAGCTACATAATCAAAAATGTACTTTCGAAATTCAACAGAATCACATGAGCTACAAGGTATCCCATGTACTCTGCAGCTCTAAAATATAATGTTACAGAACATGCAATTGAGATACAGTACTTGAGCAACTGTTTCCTTTTTTTCAGGTGATGTTCTGAACCAGTACAAGAGCATTGCCCGCCAGTATGCCTACTTCTACAAGCTGTTCCAGGTACATAAAGATATCCATGTATTTGAAAGATGTTGCGTTTATGTTGTAGAATGTCTACTACCACAATGTATTATGCTTACTAGTTCTTACTGAATAGTTACAGTACAGAGTGGCTGATTAAATGCAACTTTGTGCCATTGTTCTAGACTCAGCCTGAAGCCACAGGACTGCCACTGAAAGAATGTTTCACCTTTGATGAGTACAGGTAAGTACTACACAGGGAAAACATAACCTTCCCTAATACTTAACATAACTTTCATTAACAACTTTCTTCAGGGTTACACATATCTGCCACTTTGAAAAACTGTGTTTGAGAGATCTCTAGTCAGCACCCCTCTGGTATGTGAAGTAGGAGTACGTTTTAGATGTCTAGATGCCTTTTTTCAGGGTGGTGAATATATGTGACCTATGTCAGTTACATATTTAAAGAAAACAAATTACTGGAACATCTGAACATTCCTGAACTTGATACTGTAGTTACAGTACTGTAGCTGACATGTTTGTTTCCTAGATGGGCAGTTTCTACGGTGATGACCCGTCAGAACCAGGTGCCCACCAGCGATGGCCGACATCTTATCACTGCACTCATCCCCATGTGGGACATGTGTAATCACAGTAACGGAGAGGTGAGACCTGAACTTCAGACAGTCAATCCTGCATAAGGCCCACCATGGCCATTTTTGGTGGTTATTTTTACCACAGATCCATTAAGAACTCTGTCTATAGTGTCCACTGTGACCATCTTCTCTGAGCCCTTGAGTGGTTTTGTAAGGTTGGTAAATCACTTGCTAACAAAGTTGCCCCTATACAATCAATATTTTTTTCCTGATGACATTTCAGAGGACCATCTGCCACTTTCTGCAGGTCAATACTAACTTGTTTTTCCTCCGTCTTTAGTTCAGTACAGAGTTTAACCTGGGCAGTGACTCTGCTGAGTGCCTGGCCATGCGGGAGTTCCCAGCAGACAGCCAGGTCTACATCTTCTACGGCATGCGCAGCAACGCTGAGTTCCTCATACACAACGGCTTTGTGTATCCTGAGAACCTGCACGATAGGGTCAACATCAAGCTGGGTAAGGACCCCTTTCTGCCAGATTTGTATGACCCTTTGACGTTGAATATGATCAATGATGTAAAAGTATGATTTGAAAGACAACAAAAAACACAAACTTAGAAAATCTCCTTGTCATTAAAATTCATTTGAACCACTACCAGTAATGAGAGTTTTGGTCTAATGAGAGGTGATCGGGTCAAATGTGAATAGAAATTAAAAGGTCACACATTCAGCACCATAATCATGGTATAAAAAGACTTTCAATGTTGTCAAATTTCCAATTTCCAGAAGGACAAATTATTATACTTTGCCATTTAGACATCAATTGATTGTGTTCTAGGTGTGAGCAAGAATGACAGCCTGTTTGCTATGAAAGCAGAAGTCCTCTCCAGAGCTGGGATTCATGCGTAAGTTATTTTGCCCTTTGCCCTTGTCTTACTTCAAGACATCCTGTGTAGAGGTCGTCTTTAATGGCAGTCATGTACACATCATTTCCACTGTCAGCAAAAAGTTCTTATAGTGACCTAAACTTTTTTGTCAGATATCAGGAAGAGGAAACCTTAGGGTAGAGAAGTCTTTTTCCTGCTTTGATGCACAAAGCTGACATACTGACAGCTGTTTTCCAATTGCTCATTCTTTCCAAGGTCCACCACCTTCCAGGTGCATTGTGGGAAGGACCCCATCCCTCCTGAGCTGCTTGTGTTCCTGAGGGTGTTCACCATGGTGGAGGGTCGGTGCAAGTTTTATTGTTCACATTTTTGGTTTGATAAGTACATGTTTGTATTAGATATGCTTACTTGTTCTTAAGAAGCTACCTACTGCTTTAATTTGGGAACCCTTAATCATTGCAATAAATCTGTTAGTAGTTGAATATAAGAAAAGTAATGTCATACAATTGGATCTCCAAAATATACCCGAAAAAGAGTCCAGCATTCTAAAAAAAAAAGAGTATGAAAGTTGTTGTAATGATGGACACTTCCCCAGGTGACTTGAGAGACCTGTTGACGAGTCAGCACCAGTCTGCCTACCTGAGCTGCCTGGGCAGGCTGGACTGTATGGTCACCCAGGAGCAGGAGACCAAGGCCTGGGCCTTCCTGGAGACACGCCTCTCACTGCTCATCAGGAGCTACAAAACAAGTATTAAGGTTGGTATCCATTTTATTGATGGCTTTTGTAATATTCTGATGGCAGACTTGTTAGGCCAGCTGTCAGTTACATCTATTTGTAGTAAAAAGCTTTTGTAGTCATTTATTTATTTATTTCATCTCAAGACGGCTGGGTAGCCCCATTCAGCTTGTATCAGCTGTTTTCCAAGGAGGCCCTGCAAAATTACACAAGACATTGAAACATACAGTGAGACAACATACAGTAAACATAAAAGTCTGATTCGTCAAAACAGAGTCATAGTCCTATGCTCAAAGTCCTGGGCATTCAAGGTCAAAAGCACGAAAATCAAGGAATGGAGGTCATCTTTCCTTGGGCAACTCGTTGTAATACATTTTGTATTGTTTTTAGTACGTATGTGCAAATAAATTAAAAATCAAAATCAAACCTAAAAATGCAGTCATCAAGTACTAGTATGTGTACCATAATGCTTCACCTTTTGACATTTCTATGTTTTGTTGAATGACTAGGATGTGGAGGCAGAGCTGCAGGCATCTGACCTGACGTACCACACCCGCGCAGCCCTGCAGCTGAAGCTGGCAGAGATGCAGATCCTCAGCAGCGCTGCAGAGTACGCCAAGAACCAGAGGGAGAAGATCCCGCAGCTGATAGATGAGAAGATACTGCAGCTAGCCGCCGACGTGGCTCTGACTGTCAAAGTGACAGACGAACTGGACGGGGAGTTTGTAGAAGAAGTGCTGGAGCTGAGTGAGGATGAGGAGGACTTGGGAACAGAACAGCAGGGAGACACACATGCAGAGGTGACAGAAGGAAGTAAAGATGCTAATGGTTCAGTATCACAAGCAGAGGAATCAAAGACACCTGAGAAAGACAGTGGACTGGAGTCCTCTTCTGAGAGAGAGTCTGTAGATGGAGATGCTATCAAAATGAACGGTGCCACAGTGGAAGCAAATGGTGAAGTTTCCATATCAGAAAAGGAGTTAAAAAACTAAAGGTTGTCTAAAAAGCCAAATGTGAATCAACAGTCATTGTTGAGGGGGAAGCAGAGTTGCCAAATGAAGATTTTGTCCATCTTACAGAACAACAGTATACATATTCGTTAACTGTTTCTTGAAGTTTCAAGACCCGTGTAGCAAAGGGATTGATGGCAATAATTTATTCTTGACATCTTGTCTGTAATATGCAGTTACAGTTTGTTTGTAAATTGTTTGAAGATAAATCATGTATCTGGTCATGTATGGTATGATGGTTCTTGTTATGCCTGAAAAACGTGTCAGTCTTCCAAAGGACAAAATTTTGTTACCAAGTGTAGGGAACCATCAATAGAAGCTCTATACAGAACAACCAACAATCATGTAAGATCTACAATGATCAGAGTAGTTTTCAATGTAAGGTATGAATAGTCTTGAATCCTGGTGCAGTATATACCGGAATCTTTTCTAATCTGTAACATTTGTTGACCTTATCGCATTGACAGGAGCATTTTCAATAATTGCGATCATAGACAATACATTAAACTTGAAATGGGCAAAGATGTTACGTTATACTAGTAACTAAGAGTCCAGTTGTGCCCAAATAGTGAGATTTACTGACAAGTTGTTACTGTAAAGTTCAGTTTGTGCCAAGTGTTGATCTGTCATGGATGTGCAATAATACCTGGTATCTTGCCACATGCTGTCAAAAGCCAGGTGGTTAGGCTAGCGGACATGGCATCGAGATATTACAGGTTTGATTCCTGGCAAGACGTGGTATCTTTGGGACAGGCATTTTACACGACTTTTCTCAAATGGGTGCCTACCTTTTGAGCATGTGTGGAAGGAGGAATATGGACTCTGCCTTCCAAAACTGTGCCCCAAAAGACAAGTGAATTAGCAACCACGGCCCTATGGCCTCCAAAAGGCCTTGGGACCTTTACCTTACTTTCATTTTACTTTGTTAAGAAACCTGTAGTCTTATCTGATTGCAACTGCCAGTGCTACAACATTTAAAGAAAGCATGCTGTTTATCATCTACTCTGGATTTGCATTATTTTGTTGGTATTTGTTACAACAGATCTAGAAATGGGAAAAAGATGTATATCTGAAGTATATTAAGAAGTACAATTAAAAATTTCCAGCTGTGTTTTGTTTTGTGCATATTTGGTGTGTGTGTGCAGGTACTGTATGCATGTAGAGAATACTGCATGGAGATCCCATATGCTGGAAGGCAATCTGGCTAGTGGGGGGGGGGGGGCTGGGAAGGAGGTTCTATTATATTCAAATTTCAATGCAAAATGGGCCAGAAGTTGAGAAAATATGGTGTTCTAAGATAAAAACTTTGTCATTGCATAGATGGTGCTTTTTTTACATTACAGTTAACATTAAAAAAGTACCAATCACTATAGATTCACAAAGACACCAAGCAGTTTCTTTTATTTCATGTTTGACCAAGAGATTACAGCATTTCATTTCAGACAGTATAACTTTGCTTCTGAAGTAGGTGGAGTCCGATTTGAACTGAGTGTAACAGATAGTAGGTCTATGTCATTTTTGGTATCTTTTTATTCCACAAAACTCCACAGTATGTGTGTCATATGTACAACTGGAGGGTGGATGTCAAACCAGAACATGGCAGTCCTGAAGCATTTAGTGTTGTGTTGGTGTCTTCATACACAATAAATATTACATCTTGAAGCTGCCTGAACATTTGGTAACTTGCTTCTGGTAACAACTGAAGGTCACATTAGTAATACACATCTGGTGTGCTGGTGCACTAGTTCATGTCATATTCAACCCTACCACTGAGTACAGCGGTAGATCAAATCACTAACAGTTAAAAGCAACATCCAGAATTGGTCTGGCTGTACCGTGTGTGTAGCTGTATGTCTACCATTAGGCAGGACTCACAGGTTCAGTAGTGCTTGGTGCATTGTGTGTATGAACATTTATGAAAATACTAGATGGATGGTTACAGCTACCTTGTATAATGTAACACCTGGTAACAGTGCACTGGTTTCCATTTTATTTCAGGACTAGACATTATGTTGTACTTCGTTTAAGACATTACAATACTGTAGTCTGATTATGTATAAGTTCCTGTGACAGTGTGCAGGTGGAGTATGTAGCATGGCCGACAGTCTTGTGATTTGGTGTTCTCTCTCTATCGGCAGTTAAACTGCACGCCTGCCGCCTGCTGTCTCCGTCTGTCCTGCATGCGCATGAAGAACTCTCTGATGTCTGACTCAGTCACCACCTGAAGGAACAAGTACATATAAACCCAGTGCTGTAAATGGGCATGGTGAAGATCAAAGATTCACTGCATCTTTGAGTTTGAGTTCGAGGCTGAAACAATGGTAGTGACACAACGGAAAGCAGAAAACATGTTTGCAGTGTGATACGTTTTCAGGTTAAGGTCAACACCATGAAAACCATGAACAGTGATGATTTCAAAATTTACAGCACATATTTTGACTTTTACACTTGTTTTGATTAGGGTCACCAGATACTATGGCTCAGATAGAGGAAAATAACATTACATAGAGAACTTAAAAGTTAAGATGACCTACCTTGCCCTGCTCAGCAAAAGTCTTTAGATAGTCTCTCAGGTTATCCTTCATATCGTTATATCCTGAAAGAAAGAGAATGCTAAGAATGACCAAAGCTCAACACATAGAAACATCAAAACACTTGGGCGTGGACATGAGTTCTGAGGTGTGCATACCTGGAATTACTGATTCTGCATTAGTACCGCTCTTCTAATTCACCTGTTTGTTTTTAATGTACACATTGGAATTATGAGAGTTGATACATGTAGAACATTCCTCGTCAAGCCGGAGGTGGCCAAGTGCTCATCAAGATCTCACCATGCAACACTTCCACCTGTTGTATCCTGTTAATCTTGCTGAACTCTTCCATCCCCTTCTCATAGGTGGAGCCTTGTGGCTGTCCTGTCTGACCACGCTGCTCGTATGCCAGCACTGTGTCACCCTCGTTTTGCAGAAACGTCACTTTCTTCTCCTCATAGAGACCCTGTCGTGTAACATGACAACATGAAATCTTGCCCAATCTTCTATATTGGCTACACATGTTAACTTACAATGGTAAGACAAAGGTTAGGTTTTGTTAATAATGGTATAAACATTGGGCCTTTGCCACAGGGACAACACATTTACACACGTCTTAAGAACTTGTAATTTGTCAGTTAACTTGCCTTAGCATGCCTACTCCTAGGAATACTGGACAGGTTAAAGCATTATGGTGTACGTGTACAAGTCCCTTACCTTACACGTGTCACAGGTGCACAGTTTGGCTCTCCAGCCCTGAGACCAGAACACGGCATGGTCCCCAACAGTCACCCCTCTGTCTTGTAGGTCCTGTAGCTTGCACTCCTTCTTCGAGTCTACTGCTGTTCCACTGGTGGACTGAGCTTCACAGGCTGTGGCAGCATCTGAAGCAGCAGCTGTCTCCTTGTTCACAGCTGCAGGTTTTGCCCCATTCAGTCCTTCCTTGTTCTCTGCTGACTCAGCTGAAGTGGTGGCACCTTCAGTGCTGTCGGCTGTTACAGCTGTGACAGGTTTGCTTCCATTAGGGAGTGTCACATGTTGTGCTGCATCTGAAGGCTCCCCTGATGAACCTGTCTCCGTCTACAAAAGAAGAATAGAAAAAGTCAACCTGATGGATTCATCCGCAGATCCATGTGAGTTGGACAGAACAGCAACAATAAAAACAATGTTCTGCCAAATAGCATCCTTTTGATTTTCAGTACAGTTGTTAACCAGGGTATAACCTTTCACCGAATAAGCAAATTGAAAAAAACATTGAAAATGACTAGTGAAAAAGACTCAATCTTCAACACTTCCTACTGCCATTTTCGGATGGGAGGTTCTGGTTCTCAGTTGTCTCTGGAGCCTGGAAAGAAGTGACCTGGTCCTTACCTTAACTGTTGTTGCTGCATCTCCAGCACCTTTCAGAGACTTAGTCCCGCTGGGACTGGTGCTCACGGACTCCACATCCACCACTGCTGCGCTTTCCTCCTTCTTCACAACTGTAGTTTCTACATGAGCATAAAAAAGCAGGGTATAGCAACTACTAAGAGAAATCATGTTATTGATTTCAAGCTGCATTAAGATTAGGATGTTAAGTTTGACCCATTCTGGCATTCACACCGGGAAGGACTGTTATTCTTATTAAGAAGTGTGGTGGCTTCTTTTACATGCTCATGGTGAGACTCTCCTTACATGTATCCCATCCACAACGACATCCCTAACTTAAGCTACATACTCATTCTTACTTGAATTGAGTGAGGAAATAGATGTACCAGTTCCCTTCCAAAGGGCACAACATTGGGGCCTGCTTGGGAATCGAACCCAGAATCTTAAGATTCTAAGTCAACAAGTGCAGCAGATGGGGCTACTCACCAATGCTATGTACAGTGTAGGCCCACAGGAAGCTGCATCTCTTCATGCAGGCTCCACACACCATCTCCTGGTAGCTGACTGAGGAGGGAGGGCTGCAGCTCAGGTGACGCCCGTGATACCAGTCCTCACAAACCACACACTGGATCATCTCATCCTCTATCTACAGGGACAAAAAATGGGTGACCAGATCAGTAGCAATATACATTACAATTCAAGTACAATAGAACAATAGACATGGTGTACAAATCTGCCCCATATCTACAATGTCTAAATTTGGTTTTAGTCAACAATGTGGTGTTCGTCAACAATGTATAATGTCCAAATTTACATTTGATACCACAATCAGTGGTCTCTTATGCACAGAACTTTGTAATTCACGGTATGGTCTGTATCAGCCCTGTCACCACACAGATAAAGGCTATAAATAAAGGAGCCTCCAGAAGTACTCTTTCCTGTGTCTTGTCTACCCACCTCATCATCAGGGTCTGGATAGGGTCGATCACAGATGCAGTACAGACCATGGAAGTTATGGTTATACTTGTTGTCAGGGTTGACAGGTGCCTTGTTCTGTAGGTTAAACAATGGAAATGTGTCTTGTTAGCAGCATGCTATATATATATGTATGACTAAAAACACAATAAGAAACTAGAGAAGTAACATTACCAAAGCAAATGTATAATGTTTACCTTTGGACATGGTCTGCCCTGTTAATTTTTACTTAAACACATCCACATACTAGTACATGTACTACTAGTACATGGTGACAGGAGTAGAGCAGACCATGAAATTGCAACATTATGTAACCCAACACCAGTCACCATGGTGGCAGACGTCAACAAATCATGCCATTGGCCAGGTCAGAGGTTAGTGTTTGGAACAGAAGAGGAGGAAGAAACTGAGTAAAAACAATATGTTTTCCTTTGGTAAACATAATGATGTTCACAAAATGTGGCAATGGCTTGGCCATTAAGGTTAATTTTCTTACACAAAAACACAACAAGATGTCAAGTTGATACAACAGCCCACTCACCGGATCCAGTTTACATTTGTTGTCTGGAAACTTGCTGTTGCCACAGTCACACCTGAAGTTCCTGCAGATGGTAAAATACAACACAAGCCAGTGTTACAATGGAGGAAACTTTTCAATCATTGGTTTCAGTGAATAATCTCTGAGCGAAGTGCCCTGTTACAAATCATTGCATGGCCATATGGATGTAATCTTATTGACTTAACAGGTGAATAGACTTTGTCAAACTTAACCATGGTGTTGCATTTAAATCCACAGACAGAGCCCAAAGCAGCATGATCTACTTTTTAATCAAATGCAACATCTATAATTAAATCAAAACCCTAGTGTCACATAGCCTGGATGCCAGCCTTGTTATTTTTAGTCTACTAAACTCAACTAACTTAATTCTGAAGCGCTTTGGAACAGGATCAGCTGTTCGAACGATGAACAGTTGGTTCTGTCTGTCAGGTACCACAATTCTATGAGGATCGTAAGTTTGTAGTATTACAATGTAACATACGGTGAACTTACAACTGCCTGCTACACATGTATATCCTGTTGACAAGGGAAGCGATCAGTGGGATTAGACTAATAAAGCTGGCATCCAGGTTAGACATTACAAGCATGTTAGTTACCTCTTGGTGTACAGCTCGTAGAGCTCATGTCCCTCATGGCACTCGTAGCTGCAGGCCAGACAGATGCAGGCGGGGTCCATCACCTCAGGTGTGCAGGTGCCACAGGCGTACAGGGCCTGTCTGGGGAGGTAGCCCTGGGGAACAACATGTGGGGCATCTCACAGTCACATGGAAATCAAGTCAAGTCAAAGCCTTTATTTTCCTTCGAATGCTTGTTCGGCACAAGGCCGCTTTTCAACAAGGTAGAAGTTGAGGGGAGGGGTCACGGATAAGAACCAAATCCATACAAACATAAATAATAAGTATTAAAGTAAGTAAGAAATGATCCATGTTCAGGCTCCCATGTTGACTCCCCCCCTCTCAGCAGGCTTCTTTATGATGGATATTATTTACTAGTAGTTAAGTTTAAAACCCTACATCTTCATTTCATTGCCTTCCACGTGAAGTTAATGTTTCGCCCATGGACATAATCATGACGTTAACAAGGACTCGTTTTAACCTCCTTCACTTGCACAAACAAATCATAAACCAGACCAAACAAATTATATTTCCAGACAAAACCGTTAACTTTGGAACATAATCAAATTTATTTCACTGCCAGTATAAACTTAGGTACTCTGGTAAGTCTAATCTTTGGTCTTAACCTATTATTATAAGATCAAGGACATTCTATATCCATAGAGCTCGCGATGTGTGAAGGCTTTGTTCTAGAACTGTTGACAGCCATTGTCATGGATTTTGTAGCATGACAAACATGGGAGGCGGTAAGAAGAGTTTTACCTGGATGTAGGTGCAGTGCTGGTCATCGCTGCCACCAAGGACTGCCGAAGCAGCCTCCTCGAGTTCTTCATCTTCCTCCAGGACGTCTAACATAGACACCCCTTCCTGTTCCTCGTCATTGTCGACCTCAGAGAACGGCCGCTTGGTGCCAGAACTTCCCGCCTCCGCCATGTTGTGGTGACGGAATGATAGGTGGGGTCAAGGGTCAACAGCTGATAAAAAAAGCGCGAAATTATCATCCTAATCATCTGGGACTGGAACGGCACAGGACCGGGCAGGCTGCATATTTAGCTCCAAAACTACAGAATTTCAGGAATGGTAAGCAGAGCTGCATCTTATTCATAATTACTGTGCAAATAATTTGTGAGATAATCAACCCTCCATCATTATTGATTATGTTAATTTGTTTAATTTACATTGAAATATGAATTTGTGTCTCCCATGGAATATGAATTTTCTGTATAGTGTAGGGATGCGCAAGGCTAAGTATGGCGTCGTGTGTAGATATACTAGTATACAGCATATATTTAGGTCGATTGTATTTCTAAAGGTCAACCTGAAGGTTTGCCTGGATCAGCTGTCCTGAATAAAGGAGCTCATATAGAGTCTGGACCAAGAGGAGCAGGCACACTGAGTCAAAGATCGCAGTGTTCAATCAAGGAGGCTCTCTAACCGCCTTGGTTCAATCAGCGCGACAGAGTGTGTTTACTCGTCTGTACATTCGTGATGTAGCTTGAAATCTTATCTGCTTATAATTCACATCACTGGTATAGTAGTATTCATTTAGAAATTAGAAGGAATGTAACATTATATGTTGACCTGAGCAATTGATTATGTTGTGTGAAATGATGTTTTAATTGTAATTTTTCTGGTCACCGAGAAAGACATACATTGCTCAGGTTGATGCAAATTTATTATTTTACAGCAGTATAATATCATTCATTTTTATTCCACATGAAATATATGATAGTTGTGTGCATATCAGCAAGGACCTTAAAAATTAAGCCCCCTTGATATCAGGTATCATAAGTATCGCGAAATTGTAAAAAAAAAGTGATACCATGCTATTGTTAAGAAACGGAAATGGAGTATGTTTGTATATAATATCTGACATTACAGGAAGTAACCACTTAATGTGTCAACCAAATCTTCACGGATAGAAAATCAGATTGCCATGATCATTTGTTTAGGAGTGGACTGCAACAGCCTCAAATTGAATGTGGAGGATGTAATCAAGTTATGGTTCAACATGGATGAAGGTTACACAAAAGGCTGTTCACAACTGGTGAATTCAAGCCCAAGGAGTTGTCAAGTAACATTACTGATGATCAGTAAACCGTACTCATTTGCTTGTAGTCATAAACCTACATGTGGGGTCGTATGGCGCAATTGCGTCACTTCTTCTACAGCACAAGAGCTACCTATCATCAAAATTTCGTGACCCTAGCATGTCTAGGTAATGGGATATTAAAACCGGAAGTTCAGCTGCAGTACCATATGACGCGGCTAGGGGCCTCAAAATGTAATCATTTCCAGGTCTCATCAATCACAAGCACCCACATACCAAATATCAAGTCAATCCATTGAAGCCTTCTTGAGTTATCGTGTTTACAGACACACACACACAGACACACACATACACGAAAACATAACCTCGGCAAAGCTAATGGGGGGCCTCCAAGGGGGGGTCCCGACAACGCTCTACGCTAAATTTTGAGAGCCGGCTACGTATTACGCTGAATTCCGGACGCCTCTCTACGCTCTACGCTAAATTCGAAAGATTCCGGACGCACTATGCAGAACTCAATCTGACAATCACCTAGCAACTACATGTTTGCGTGAAAACCTTTTGATTTATTACATGTAGAGGTGACATAACTTGAATTAAAAGTAGTAACCGGCGGTCACTTCCTTATACATTGAAAGTATAGAATACAAAACGGGGTATTCAGTATTACCGCAGGTACCAACTTGACCGCGAGTCGATCGCCCGAAGATCGGAGGGAGATCCGTGAATGGAGGTAACATGGCCGTAGCCAGAATTTTGAAGGGGGGCCAACTTTGAAAAATGAACCTTCTGAAATGGCATTTCCTGCGTTTTTAGAGGGTTTCAAAGAAAAAATCAGAGATAACTTTTTCAATGACAAAGTGAGCAGTTTTCCTACAACGGATTCCAGCCTTGCTGGTGACACGAATCAGTTCATCTTTTAAAGAAAAGTCTTGGACCTTTAGATAAAAAGTGGACCAAAAAGTGGACCTTTGAGCCTTGTGGGGTTGTCGTCCGAAGGTAGAAAAGGCCGCAAACAATACAGTGTAATTTGTCAAAACGACTCAGCTGCCGATTGCTGACTGTCCCGCGTTACCCATCACCCGCACAATGACGGGGATGACATTGCTCTTTTCGGGAGTGTCCTCCATTACCCTGGCCATTGATCAGCAATGATGTTCCCGCTAAGAAACGTCTTGAGGGCCCCTATTGGGCCTTACAAGTCATGTGGTTCTAAGGCCTTCTACCCTCTTCATCTGTGGCCATCTGTGGCGTTTGGCCAATGGTCCTCCTGTACGTCACCGATGGTAAGGTCAATCTCGTACCCAGCGCATTGTGGGATCATTCCCATGTGTTGCCTTGTTCTTGTGTATGGCTCTGGGAACAAGTCTAGTGGATTGTTCGATTGTATAGAAGGGGGTAAAGCAAGAAAGACCTCGAGCGCCGCGACAACCCGGCACTTGCGAGGCCTCGAGTTCCCGTTTGCGGCTTGGATTACGCTCTACGCACAATTAATCAATTACGCTTTACGGTTAATTCCCGATAGCTACAACGCATTACGTAGAATTAAAACAGCGAATTACGCTCTACGCCAAATTCGCCAATTACACTCTACGTTGAATTAGAGGGTCCGTCTACGCTCTACGTAGAATTAAAACGGCCGATTACGCTCTACGGAAAAGGGCTTGGGGGCCCCCCTAATGAGCTGAGCACAGAGCCTGGGGCACCTTGGGCTTGGCCACACATTTTGCCCAAGGCATTTTGGACTGGAATTTGACCAGCACGTCTCAGAAAGGTGATAAAACAGTGGTAAGAAACTTTGTCTCACTTCCCCTGCATTACAGTTACAAAGATATCTTGGGTACCGGTATGCAATGTTAACTGTCTTTCAGTATCATTAAGGCAAGGACATTATATATAATGTCCTTGATTCAGGTAAAAATGCAATGCAGATTGAAAAGTGAAATTGTGTGCTGTGGATGACAACTACAGTAGTAAAAAAAAGGGGGCGTAGCTGAAGAGATAAATTACATCTATGTTTGAGCAAGGACATTGTGTGTATAATGTCCTTGGTTTGAGTCACCTTTGCTGTTTACGTGGCAGATGTTTCTTCACTTGGCAACACTTAGACCATGGCAAGTCCCGTTGTTTGTTTCTCGTTGCGCCTGGGTCCCGGGGAGGAGATCCAATCTGCGCTGCTGAAGTTTGTCCAAGAGAAACAACTGCAGGCGCCGTTCGTTATGACCTGTGTGGGCAGTGTTTCAGGCGGTAAACTGCGACTGGCCAAAGCCATGCCAGACAAATCAGGTGTCGGTAAGCACGAGGTAGGCAGGGTTGTCATGCTTTGGAGGCTCGTGTGTGAGTCTGGAGGGAGTCAAGGTGTTATATATTCCCGTGTGGTTCGGGCTTGTCGTTTGGTGTCCTGTATTTGTACATGGCGGTGGAGGCTCAGATCAATGTCCTTGATGCAGGTATAATGTTGTAAGGCAATAGGCAAAAGCATAGCTCAGAATTAAAGTGCTCATGATAAATATGGACAGTATTAAGGTCGGAGCTCACTGCCGTCAGACCTAAAGTCTTGAACTGCCTACCAGAAAAAAATCATTACGTAACAAGTAAGTCATATTTATTTGATACCTGGATATATTTTTGCTAGATCATTGAGCTGGATCAGCGTTACGAGATAGTTTCATTGGTGGGTACTCTGAACGATGGCACCCATCTCCACGTCTCATTGGCTGACAAGGACGGGGCTGTTATTGGCGGCCATGTGATGGGCAACCTGACCGTCTTCACCACGGCAGAGATTGTGATCGGGGAGAGCACCAAGGAAAGCTATGGTCGGGTGATGGAGGAGGAGACAGGCTTCCCGCAACTCGTGGTCAACAAGAGGCTCAACCAGAAACTCTGAACAGAAGTCTACCAACTACAGCAGTATCAGTCAATTTGCCAGACATTGTATTCATTACAATTGTTGATACCTATTTAGGAAATTTGATCAGGGACAGTGGAAGTGCCATATTGGCCTCTACAATACTGTTACATGTAGAAGGACCCACACATTGTTACTCAATCAACTGGATAGGGTTTGAAAACTGTCATTTCAAGTAGTATCCACTACTTTTTGTCAGTTTCCTTGTGTATCTCATTATCTGGGTGTCTAACCTTCATTAGACCATTTTCTGTTACATTATCATTTTTTTTACCATCTATGGATATGTTTTTTTTATATTTTGATAGGTGCCTTATATGTTTGAGATTAGATTAAGGTATAATAATGTGAAAAGTGCTATTCCCTCCTGGTGTTATGTTGGGTACTAGTCAATTGGTTAACATTGCACCATGTCCTCCTTAGATTAACAGAAATGTAGGGTGTACATTCATTTTATTGATAGTAACACACAATTTCATAATCTAGAGCTTCTAATTGGGTTGGGATTTTAATATTTAGAGCCAAACTCTTGTATTTTGACTGCAGTCTTATTACCTGTGTTGTCTATTTTATTACAACCACATTTATTCATTCATTTGACAATGTAATATGAATTTTATTGTGTCATATATACAACATTGTATACACTCAGATTCTGAGTGTCTGTATATATACGTATTATTAATGGCGCATGTTTGTGAGTGTGTGTTTATGTTTGCATGGGCGTATGTGTGCTTGTGTGTGCATGTGTGTTTGTGTAGTTTATGAAGGCATACACAGGGTTGGATGTATGTATGAGTTAAAAAGATGTGGAAGCATTCCTGCTCAAAATGTATCTACAACAGGTACATGTATGTATAAACTATGAAAATTAAAAAAAAATGAATGAACCCTATAGAATCTGCAATTTACATTATCATCAAATCTATCAAATTATATTTAAAAGTAATTGATAAATTAAATAATATGATTTGCGCTTAATGCTAACATTTGCTCAATTTCCATAGACTAACAAATATGCATGAAATATGCATTGTTTACTACATTTCAAACATGGTTAGTGTGCCAAGTGCTTAATTTTCATTGCTCCAGCTGCAGTGTAACATGACATCTCCATGGGCAGCTGATATCCCAAGGCTAGTGTCAGTAATGGCATGTGCATTTCTGACGGGATTTGCCCGCAGTGGTTAAGTGGAACATACACAGTCTGTGGAATGTACATGATGTAGTTACGTTCACTCTGTGCTGCAGGAAAAGCAGGATTATTCATGTCCCGGCAGCACAAGGCAGGCCAGGTGCTGGTAATTGGGGCTACAGAGGTGTGATCTGCACTGCTTTACTTGCAAACCTGTTGGTGACACAAAACCTTCAGTCAAATCATGAAGAATGTGACTGGGGCTAAGGATTACCTAGGAATTAGTACGCCTGGGTGCCACGGAAAGAGTCTATTAATTTGTTTTTCTCCCAACCATCTGCTACTAGATTTTGATACCATTAAAGTGACAACGTGACATTGATTTTTCCATCGGTGATGAGAACCAGTGACAGTCGGGATGCGTGCCCTGATAAGTCTGGTGCTCAGCTTGCCATTTGTACCGGTAGTGTCCCTGCATAATTCCACATCATGCACATGGCAGGGACAGCTGTCGGGATTGATTCCTCGCTGATCGGAACACAGATAAAGGCAGACAGCTGAAGGCACAACGTCTATTCTCCCTACATGGTGATGGATGTTGTTGAATTTTTGTACAGGCACTTTTCCTGTCAACTAACGTGTGTTTTTCCAACAGATGATGAGGATATATGACCTTCCTGCTAATGTAGGCCGTATCGGAAGGTCATATGACCCACATACTGCGAGGGGAAATGAATATAGATTGCAAGACGGTTCCTTCTTCTCTCATATTTGTAAGGATTTCAGGCTGGCATTGCGTATATACATGGAGGAAAATCGGATTAGTTTGCTTTCATCTTATTGCTTGTGTTGATCCCACTTAGGCCATGGCAAGCCCCCTTGTGTGTTTCACGTTGCGCCTGGGTCCCGGGGAGGAGATCAAGTCTGCGCTGCAGAAGTTTGTAGAAGAGAAGAGACTGAAGGCGCCTTTCGTGATGACTTGTGTCGGCAGTGTCTCCAGTGCCAAGTTGCGGCTGGCTAATGCCACAGCAGAAAAACCAAACGAGGTGAGGCAGGAATTTTTCCTTCCATGGATCCCTGCATAGCACATGTAGAAGGTATTGGGGTATTGATTGATTGATTGATTGTATAGATGGTTGCTGACCTGCTTCTGTTTGATTTACTGTGTAAATGTGTACATGTATGTCACAGGCACTTGACAAGAGGCCATAGATGAGAGGGTGCTTTATTCAACCAGCCCAAAAAGAATATTCTGAATATTACAAAAATGCATCACTTCAAAGTATTTCTTTTGTAACTGAACGTCATGTATTTGTCAGGTCATTGAGCTGGACCAGCGCTACGAGATTGTTTCATTGGTGGGTACCTTAAACAACAGCTGCCATCTCCACGTCTCATTGGCTGACAAGGACGGGGCTGTTATTGGTGGCCATGTGATGGGCAACCTGACCGTCTTCACCACGGCAGAGATTGTGATCGGGGAGTGCAGCAACCTGACCTACCGCAGGGAGATGGACGACAGGACAGGCTTCCCCGAACTGGTGGTCAGCAAGAGGCTCAACCACCAAATGGGAACTGAAGTCTGACCTTAAACTGCCTTGGCATATAACTAAGTCTGTTGCGGCATTTAGTTAACCCACAGAAATTGAATAATGATGAGGGACTCATGAAAAATGCTTCCAGGAAAGATAATGATAGGGTGTGGCATCACAGGATCCTACCCTGTGCCACCATTGTTGGTTTAGCATGATGATGAGGTAGAGCTTGTACACCAAGCTGTGATTTGCATGCAAATGTGATATTGTGTACCTTATGTATTGGTCAGGATTAGGGTGTTTTTTCCTGCAAATATGACAGATTTATGATGATGACAGATTTACAGCATCTCAATTCACAGTTACTGTTATGTGACTTTCACTTACCTTTTCCACTATCTTATTATTCTGTGGAAAATTGTCATGTCGAGTGCCAGGCATAGCTTTTAGATCTGTGTAAAATCAAGTTTGCTCAGTTTTAATGTTTGTCAGTCAGTGAATATCAACATCAAGCGGCACAGTTAGTTTTCTCTCAACCAGTAATGTCATCTTCAGACTATACATCAGGCTTTCACTGTCCTGGGCCTTAACCTCTACATGATAGTAGTTCTCACCTTAACCTCTACAATACTGGTAGTTAGGAATATTTTCTCAACTTCTACAATACCTGTAAGACAATTGAGAGATGTTTATTTTGTGTTACCAGTATTTTATTTATATATATATTTATTACAATTACTGTCAATATGTTTTGGTATGGCAGTTGTTAGTCCAGTCGCAAGCAATTTATTGTTTGATAGACATTGATGTACTGTACCATATTTTTAAACTTGCATTATTGGGTAGTCTTAAGGTATATATTTACAGCGAAGTATTTGAATGTGCATTCCTTTTGGTGATGACTATAAACACTGTTGACGTACTGATACTAAGCCTTACCCATTCCAACTATCTTTCCTTGATTTATTTTATGACAACCACCTTTATATCATATTGAAAATATTCCTGCTTCAAGGATTCCTACTTAAAAATGACTAAACCAGTACATAGGTTTAATGACTGAAGATGCAAAGAGTTACTGAGGTGTTCTGTGTGCCTCTGAGTCTGAAGTATTTCTATCTTTACATTGGAAGGTAAGATTAGACTTGAATGGATTACTCCAAAATATTGGCTCCCAGCAGTTTCATTCTGGGTAATAAAACTGCTCATCAGCAGAAACCAATTTGTTTTAGGATCTACTAAAAATGAGATGTGACACCTTTGATACCACTTATTTTACTTCTTTTCATAGTGATATGAATTGTTTAGATATATGTACCTGATATTTCTTTTAGGGTTTCTTTTAAGTTTATGCGTGTTTTTTAAAGTATAAGGAATTGCATTGGCCACAAGTCCAGTTTTATTGTTACATCTTTAACAAAACTCTGAAGAAATGAAATTAACACGTAGGTAATTTGGTATTGTCAGTATAGGAACCGCAAGTGGTACAAAATGTATGTGGCAAGTGACGCAAAAGCATATATATGACATATTCATAAAAAATGTGTGTTAATGTTTTACTCAGAAGCATTAGTACATGTATGTAGTATTGCTAGTTCCTGATATATAAATGTATGCAATGTGTAAGCTTGCATAAAGGTAGACAAAACGGTGGCAAAATAACGGTGCCAAAAAGTTTAGCAATGTGTAAGATGTGTGGAATGGTATTGTTGCTCAGTAGGTAAAGTGATATGATATATAATTAGATATGCATAGTAAGGCGACACCAATGTAATCTTTTGGTTCTCGGGTTTATACAGGGCTCCACTGAAAAGCAGTATTATCACCGAATGGGCAACCCTGTATAAATATGATGGAAAAAAATTAAGTAAATCTGGTTACTCAAATGTTTTTTTGATACGAGAAATTCAGATAATTCAGGATATGAATGGCAGTTGAAGAAAGTCCTTGTCTGCCAAGTTGTTACTGGGTTTTCATTTAGCAATGCATAAAAATCCATTGTTTGAATCATTAACCAGCCTGTGGAAGCAATAAAAATTGGGTCTATCAGGGAGTTTAATGTTTCTTTCGCCTGCCTGCTGTATTAACTTCCTATAAAAATCCGAGAACCAAGAAATTTTACTGGGCTGGGTGTGGCCTTAGGTAAGTGAAACAACTGTGATAATGTAGGCTTGAAAATCTTTTTTTTTACTATCTTATTGATTGACTTGTCTGAAATTTAAAAGAACAGTTGATATTGTACTTATTGTTGCAATATCATCATGATATTAAAATTTTATCTCTAATCCAGAACAGTTTCAATGAGTAATTTGGTACATAATGTAATCTGTCATTTGTAGAGGACATCCTCCTAATTAATCTTCAAGCAGTTCCTAACTAATGTCCAAGCAGATTCTGTGGGGCAAGGGGAGTCTATATTGGCCTCCTGTAACCATTGGCTGATGGATACAGATGACCAATATAGACTCCCCTTGCCCCACAGAATCTGCTTGAAAATTACCAAACTACATTTCAATATGTACACAGTACATATGAATGTTAGTCTGAGATTCTATCATGACTCCATACTGATCAGCTTGCCAATCAACATGCCATTGCTAAAGGCCATGCTAAGTTCCCATATTGAATTCACATCAACTGCTTGGTAATATTACCTGTCAGTCATTTTTAAAGAAGATAGCTATGGTAATAATAAACACAGTAGGAGCATAGTAGATTTAATACTTTCTAATTATGGAGTAACTTCAAATCCAAATGCTAAAATCCACCTGATGTTAGAGATAATAATAGTAGCCTGGATTGGTGTGCATTCCCCCTTCACAAGAAGTTAACCAGAACATTTCAAAGTTTGAACTTTTTCTAAAACAATTTTTTTTCAAACTATCATTTACTGGATAACAGTAGATAAAATTCAAAGTTAACGTAGCAGATAAACACACCATGTAATGTACATATATGCTTGTGGAAAAGTTTTTTTAAGTAACCGTATGTCGAAATGTTGTTGCCAATCATAAAGTTGGTTGGCACAACTTCACAAGGGATGTGGAACACTACTCACGTGGTGCTTTATACCCATGGTAATGGTATAAGGAATTTCCTAAAGGTTGGAGGAACCCTTTTCGCTGGTTTCTGGATCATCCCCACTGCTCTTTGTTTCCACGCCATCTGTACCAGGTGTTGGACTAACATCAGCTTGGGGACTGTCTGGCTTCCCTTCCCTGGTCTTTTCAGATGTAGGAGCTACCTTGTCTTTGCTGTCTGCAGTAGCTGCAGTAGACTCTTGCCTGCTGCTGTCAGGGCTGGCTGCTGCAGAAGCCCCCTCAGTGCTCCCTCCTGCAGCAGCCACAGCCTGACCCTCGGCTGGAACTCTCTTGGCTGCAGTTTTCTTGTCTTCTTCAATCTGTGCCTCAATCCTGGCATGTTCCTTGTTTACAAGCTCTTCCAGCTCCTCCTGTAATTAGTAAGGAGGTCAAAAATGTCACAAGAAAGACAGACATACAAAGGTGACATACAAAGTGCTTTAACAGCCTCCAATGTTGCAGAAGTAATCAAATCAAAGAAATATACAAACCTTCCATCCAAGTAGCTCAGCCAGAGCTTTGCAACCATCATCACAATCTCCCAGCCAGGCCACATCCCTGCAGGGACAAAGAAGAAATATGATAAGAAATATGTTAACTGTTTAAACATGACATGACAAGGTTTCAGCAACTGTGAAGTTAACACATTTGTGATCTATTTTCTCTCACCTGTAGTTGTTCTCAGAGTCAAATTCCATGCCTCCACCAAATCCCAGCATCCTCATAATGGGGTCAACCTATGACACAGAATGGCACATAGAATTAGTGTGAATGTCAAGCATTTTATTTCTAACTAAAAAAATCATCAAAGAATTTTATGACTTATTTTCCAGATACATGTACTAAGATTCTTGCCATCACAGGTTACTCTAGGGTCATCAAGAGCTAACTTTTGTTTACAACTGAACTTGAACCTAAGTAACTAACAGTATGCTACATGAATAGACTGTATTTATAGTACATCCAGAAAGTATCACTGTAAATAGTGAACCTAAGACTGCTGTGACTGTGTTTGTATGAAGGACAGTTGAGGACATGTACCGGTGAGGGGCTGATGCCTAACTCCACATCAGGCAGCTCAGGTTTAATCATAGCAGCCAGGAGCCGGTGGGCAAAGGACCCATATCTCAATTTTCTATACCCCTGAACAAGGCCAGAATAGCCAGAATCACTGCATATATACAGCAATGAGTCAACAGCTCCCCCCCCCCTTACAAACATGCCAGTGACATGGCAGAAGCTTCTTTACAATGGATGGCACTTCAGCACCTTTGTTTCATCACTGCAGTCTTAGCACTGTACTGTTTCAAATTCAACACCACATGTACAGTAGATAAGCAGAATAATTGGCCAACAAATATTGGACAGTTCAATTAGAGCTTGCACCCTTTACAATGTACTAGTATTTGACAAATTCTCTGTATTTCCTTATTCTGTGAAAGCATTCCTGCTCTATGTGGAATACATGTACATTTTCATTTACATACTGTAATTTTTTGATGAGGTAAGAAAACACAAGAACAGACATGAAGAGTTTAGATAGACATTTAAATAACCACCCACCCACCTGGCCACACTTCTCTCTGTTGATTAAAAGTCTGGGACAGGTCTCTGGGACCCTAGTGCATAAAAAATCATGTATGTATTAATACTCAACACACAGTATACAAGTCAGCAATATATATCCAATCATAGCATGTCTAACATGAATATGTCACATTCTAGAAAACTAAACAGAACATACACGAAGATGCTGCGAGTGGTTTTCAATACACCATGGTGGAAACATACTACTAAACAGTTATACGGTTCGTTACCAAATGTAACTACAGAAGTCAAATGTCGACGACTAAGCTTGGCCGGTCATGTTGTACGTAGTGAAGAACCAGCCAGTACGCTTCTACTCTGGAACCCTGATACAAAGAGAAGAGTTGGACGTCCAAATATAACACTTAAGAAACTTATTGAAACTGAAATAGGCTTGGAGGGCCAGGAACTTATCTCTGTGATGAATGACAAACAGTTTTGGCGATCTAACTTTGTATGCTCCAACTCTACGGAGGATGACGATGATGATAGCATGTCATTTTTATGTAACAGTTGAAGTATTTGTCCTAACATAAAAAATAATAAAAATTATATCAGCAGTAACCTATGACAGATCTTTTCACAAATGTGGTAAATCCCAGTAAATAACTTGATGATGTGGGATGAATACAGACCTGTCCACCAGGGAGGCGAAAGGCTGGACCTGTAGTGATGTTCCCATGACAATGAGGAGATCACACCGAGGAAAATCCTGCAAGTTTTTACATTTAAATAAAGCAGTGGATTACTATATTTGTACTTTGAACTCAAGAAGAGAACCATAACCATGAAATAAAGTGTGAAATACAAATGTAAAACATTTTTGGTATGATATAAAAATGTGTTCCCTGAAACAAAAATGATTGCATAAAAATTGACAGGTTGTTCCTTACCAAACGGAAATGAAGAAGTACCTACCGCCAAAACACTGGGGAAGAACTTGGCTGGCATGGCCTCTCCAAAGAACACTATGTCTAACAAATAGATGAGGCACTATCAGTTGGAAAGCAGTGTCATTAAACTGACAATACATTAACAGATCTCAATTTTGTTCAAGTATACAGGTCAATGTACCTAAATGTCATACATGCCAAAGTTAACAAGGTTCATACCAGGCTTGACCACACCATCACACTCAGGACATCTAGGGACCTCATCATTGAAGACCTTTTCTGCAAAAAAACGTCAAAAAATGTTTACAAACAATTACACAACATCAGCACAAATATAAATATATGCATTTTTTCCACTCCTGGTAATGGTTGAATCTACACGTTTGTACTTCTTGAAAGTCAATGAAATATATTGCATGACAACAATGCTGACCTTTGACCCACTCCTGTGTGTACTCTTTCCTACACTCTCCAAGACAATGTGCTGTGTAAAATGTCCCATGAGCCTCCACCATCGCCCCAGCTGGCACTCCTGCCACTCGCTCCAATGTGTCAATATTCTGGACATACAAGAAACAGATGACATACTATGGCACTGCGAAGTATAAGAAAAAGTATGGCACAAAAAGCCAATGCACTGTATATGTAACTGCAGTAATATATTTAGGAAGGCTGTACCTGGGTGAAATTCCTGAGCAATAGGCCTTTCAGTGATAGCAGCTTGATGAAATAGTGACACCAGGTTGGCTGGAAAGAAAAAAAAACACCATTTAATTACAGAATACTTCAGGACAAATTTTGGGGAAAAATACGGTAACTTGAAAAAAAGATAAATAATGTTTGGACAGAAAGTCACCTTAAACTTTCCAGGGTAAAGTTCCTTTGCAAGAGCAAAGAATGGTTCTGGGTTTTCCTGTGGTAAAAGCAAAAAATAAGGTGAAGCCACAGTTTTGTATGAAGTGCAGTGATCAACCTTGGATCAAGGGATATTGAACTATTTTGCTTGAACCAATTTGCTTTGCACCCTACATAATAATCACATAATCTGCCACCAATGGCATATAAGTACCTATCCTTCTGCAAAACCAGCTATACTGAATCAACGGTAATGTACTCATTAAGTCTTGATACCTTGAAAAAGCCAATTTCAAAGATGGCCTGAGGGCTGGGCAGGTTGTACTTCTGCAGGTTGTCGTACAGCCCTGTGCCAGGACTGCGGAAATCAGGAATACCAGCAGCTGGAAAAATATACACTCAAATTATTAAATATGAAAAAAATGGTTGAGTCCAATCAAAACAGTAATTCAACAAAGTACACTGAAAGCTGTGAGAAGGATTTTAACTAACTTCCAATGGAACTTACATGTAGATATGCCTGCTCCAGTCAGGACAATTATGTTTCTACCTGCAAAAGAAAGTAAAAAAGACAATCAGCAAATTTTTTTCATACAAATAAACACAGTTATGGTAGCAGCAAAGTATTTCAATGGACTGAATACACAGTAACTATACGTACATTTGCCATCTCTGATGTACTTTGCGATCCCTTCCACTGTAACCTCATCCAACAGCTGCTGCGGACGGGGAGTTTCTTCCTCTGCCTCTGCTGCTTCTCGTTCCTGAGACAGACCCAGGGTTCTGGCAAACAATCTCCTGAAGTACTCCACTAAGACAATGAGAGAGGGAGAACAATATTATCAGCTACTAATACTACATGTATATCATGCATTGCAAGCTGATGATACACCATGACCATTCCTCTATTAGCTATCTTTTTCATCAAAATATAAAAGAAACATTTCCCCCAGTCTGGAGCTGCAATCTGTATCTGTATCAGTATAGCCGGTATAACCGCCCTTTGGCGTAACACACCAGCTAAGTTATCAACTTTACGTTCCAGATGATATCAGATAAAGATTCTTTTTGACAGTGAAATGAAGAGGACAATGAAATCTGACATGATATGATGACTTACTTTGCTCTGCTTCTTCCCCAGCACCTTTTTCCTAAAAAAAGAGGTTCAAGATACATATTGTAAATTGTACTAGTGAATATGAAAACAAACTAACTATCTTGATTCTGACTTTCCTATTGTTCAATTGTGATGATCAACCAATATGGAGCATCCGAGTGTCAAAGATGTCTTGGTCTTACCTGAGTGGAGCTGTCTCCTGTAGCTGCAGCACTCTCTGACTCTGATGCTGGGGAAAATAAAAGGAAGTCTACATTGAAATGAAACACTTACTGATCACTGTCCTTACTTTGTTCCTTTCCATATTTCTACTGCTAACATATTGTTCTTACAAATAGATGTGTGGAGAATTGTTTATCTGAAAAGAAATGGAGTAATGTCAATGCACATCCGCCAAGTTTGAAACAGACCACAGATGAAAAATAACTACTATATATATACTATAATACTGTTATCTATACTGGTCGTGAAATTGAAATGCATGTATTTCTACAAGTGAAGCAATTATACAATAGTACTGTGGCCGACAAGTACACATCTGCGTCGTCTGTGCAAACAGACACCCATTACCATTTTTTTTTTTTTTTTTTAGCAAATTAGCTCGCGGACAAGTTTCAAGCCGCAGTTTCCCACGGTCGCACAGCTAACCCAATACCGGTAGTTTAAAGTTCTCTTCTGTGGGTAGCGATTATATTACGGACTTGTAAACACTGCACAAAAAGGTAGCAAACTCAGGTAATGTTTACTTTGTACATAGTACACAATGGTAGTAAGTAAAAGTCAAGTCCATTAATTTCATTTACAACCCGTTGTTAAGTCTGGAATTTCATTTACAACCCTTGTTAAGCCTGGAATCTCCATACTTGACTTAAATTTACTGCTATTGTAAAGTCCAGTAGTGTTTATTAAAAAACAAAGTAAACATTATCCAGCCTTACTGGAATTTACTGCCTGTGGTAAATTGGTAAAACGTTTCTGTGAAGTGTATAGATTCTGCTTGTTGCAGACTCATATGCATAATAAATGGCATACACTATCTTGCTTTAATACTTGCTTAGGACTCGATTTTGATGATGACGACATACAATAATACTACAACAAATTACAACGACTCTTTCTTCACTTTGATTTAAGATATTCGTAGATGATGCAGCTTTCTCTCTGCGGAGACAACACAGCTTTTTCTGTGCAGACGACGCAGGCATTTGCGCAGATGACAGGCATTTGCGCAGGTGTGTATTAGTCAGCCACGGTACAATTTGGCTATCTGCATATTGACACCCAATGTATGCAGTTTCTGTTCCTTTACCTTTACTGTCACCCTCTGCTTCAGACATTGAACCAGTGAACAAATGCACCCCAGTCACTTCAACTCGAGCTCTTCAAGATACTCTGGCTATGAGATGGTTGTAAGAGAAGAAAACAAATTCTAAAGTTAGTATAACAGTTTGCAGATATGTAAACACTTCACAGGTACTGAGATAGGCCAATGTTGATCATATAGAAGCTATTAATATGATCACCATAATTTGATCATGGAAGCTAAATTGGTACGAACAAAACTATAGCAGCAAATGATACTTACATGGACCCTGCTTATGTAAGATGCGCGTGATTCTTTTTACTTTTAACGCCTGCAAATTTACCACTTCATGACTTCCTCTTTTTGGAGCGGTGAGACTTTAAACTGACCTTTCACCTTGGTGAACTTTTGTGAACTCTCAAGTATTGATCGCAAGCAAACGCATTTATTTTTGTCAGGTTATCGGTTTATTACTGTAGAAAATTAGCACTTCTTAAACAAGTACACATCACAATATATCAGTTTAATTTTATGATAATACTTTGTATTATCATGCTTAGTTTGTGACCTAATAAACCTTCAAACGCTTAACAATAAAACGCAAACATGGTTGGTTGCTGTCATCATTATTCTCGCGCTGCCTGTCGGGAGAAGGAGGCGGGTGTTCAAAATGGCGACGAGCAATGTCGAATTTTACGCTAAACTTCAACAACTTCAAGACCAACTGCATGCCAGGTATCTATCGAGAGATAGCTCAATATATCACACAAGATTTCCAGACAGTATTTTGTGTTGATTTAGGTAGAAAAAGACAAAGTGCATGCCGAATTTTTGTTGAAAAAGCCCTGGAAACCATGACAACAATCTGACGCCAGAACAGGAACTAGAAAATTATTGATTTGCACTTGAATATTCTCTCTTCTAGCGAAGAACGACGTTTGCAGTTGGAGAGGCAGATGAATTCCTACATGAAGTCGGACAAAAGACTGTGAGTGCTCTGTGTTAGCACAGATCTGTGTTGCGATTTATGTTTACCCAAAAGTTATAAATAAATCATCTATCATAATTTTGGAACACTACTTACCCGGTAATACAGACTGTTATAATAGACTAACTTTGTTGACTCATGACTGGTAGAGTTGTGTTGTGATATGTTTTCTTCTTCTACCAAGAAGCTCCTTGCTTCTACTTCCGCTTGGCAATGAATGTCAGCAGGCAGTTATGGCTACATCATAAGGCATAACCGGGCAAATCTGATTCAAGCTCAAGTGTAATCGATGGATGTTTTACATAACATATAATTTTAGGGATGTTTCTGAATTTACATTTACAGATGTACCTACAGTGACTACAGTATGAAATGTCAGCAGAGCATTTTGAGTAATTCGTAATGCATAACCCACATGCAGACATGAATCTGTCATAGCTCAGCTGTCAATGGATTTCCCAACTGTCTATATATCAATAAGCAGCATCACAGAAAGTAATATTTACAGGGCACGACTGAGGGCAAGTAAGCTGCAGGCCTATTGGACCAAGCTGTGTGAAGACGAGCAGAAGAGCCGCGTCCGCAATGAGCAGCTTCTCAAGGACTTCAACAGGGTGGAGAGTCACGTCAGCATGCTGTCGGCCAGGACAGACAGGCTGAGGGAACTCAAGGTGATTCTTCTGCATATACACTGCCACAAGTTACTTTTAAAACCTGTGCATGTCTTTGTTGCTATTATCTTAAGTTTCACTGTCTGAGAGGTACTTTGTATATCAAGATTCATCTCTGTTCCATTCACAGAAACAGTATGAGGCCCATATAGAGAGATTGTTCCCAAGATGGAGAGAACAACTGGAGAGAAAGAGACAAGAAAAGGTATGGTGAAGAAAAATCACCATCTGCTTTCTTATACTTTGTGTGGTACCAAAAAGTGTCACAAAGAAAATACATTCTGCTCTTTTATGCTAGGCTGCCTAATGCAACTTATGTCCAATTAATCTTATTCACTCTTTTGTTTTGATGTCTACAGCTTACAGCTCCAAAGAATCAGCCTCCTCAGGTAGCCAGCCACGACGCAAAAACTCAGCCAATGGACTATGGACCTCACGCTACAGACCCTAGAGGCCTGTCCTATCCTCTTTCTAATTCAGGACCAACAAGTAACATGCTACCAGGGCTGCATCAATCCAGTCCACAACTAGAACATGCACCACCTGCTCCAGCCTACCCAAACTTGGGTCCCAGCAGCCACTCCACACCATATTCCATGCCATACAGTAGTAACACAGGGCTACCTAGGCAGCAAGCTTCCACTGTGGACAGCCCAGACAGCTGGAAAATGCATCCAAAGCAGCACACTGAAACTGTACCACAGTGGATGCCTCCACCACAGTCGACAGACGTCAGCATTCTCCCACACTCGTCAGTGGGCAGAGGCAACCCACAACCCCCATCTGCACATTACCAGGAGCCTACACATGCTGACAGGAGGCAGGGAAACCCTGATGGAGGCTACGAGAGCAGGCGGCCAATGGTGAGGTCAGCGTCGTACTCAGAAGAACAGGAAACAGCACCAGAATATGACAATCAGTTGAACGCTCACACAGGCAGGTACAGAGATGATGCTGGTAGAGAAGCTTCTCCTAGAGACCAAGGGAAAATCAGGCCAGGGGCAAGTCCCAGACAGAATCACCCAGGGAGAAGGAGGGAAACAGAGGAGGCACTACAAGATGAAGGCAATGTAACACCTGGGAGAAGGAAGACTGATTCTCCAAGGAGAACTGGGCAATCCCCAAGGCACAGCACCAATAGACAGCAAGGTATTACCACTTAGTTTGTTCCTTCTGGACTTTTCTTAGAATTGTCAAGAACTTTGTTTGAAAGTTACCTGGTACCAATGCATGAAGCTTTGGGTAAAATTTGTTAGTATGAATGTAAGTTAGTAGCTTTTTTTTCTTAAAAAGTTTTGCTCACTTTGTCCTTATTTGTGATTCCAGCTTTCCGTGACATGTCACCAGAAAGAGACTCCCCTCCCAAATCCCCACCAAACAATGGTAACAACAGTGACATCGACAGTGAGCTAAGCCTTCCGCTCAGTGATAACGGTGACACTAAAGCCAAGACTGGCCCATCCAGTCCTGTTCCCTATTCCTCCACCAAAGGCAGTCCCACCATGTCCCCAGGCCTGGGTGCCACCTTCCCTCCTGACTCCCCCAGGTCTGCTGCCCACGACATCAGCTTCACACCAGAGTCAGTCAGGACTGCCTCTGTGACCCCACACGACCTCCCGGACTCACCCCCCTCACCCGCATCACCTGATCAGTCTGAACGGGACGTACCACTGAGTATGGAGGGGCTGCTGGTACTGCTGGACGTCATTGAAGAGGCGTTGCCCAGATTACGAGGACGGGGAGGGCTGTATGGGCGAGGGGACTTAGATCCAGAGCTGGCAAGGGAAATCATTGAGTACGTGAGCTTGGTTTCTTTCATGTAGCATCCAATACATCATCATCTGTCAAGTTCAACACTAGGTTGCATTACTCAACTCCATCATAAAACATCATCAGTCATTTTACTCTGGATATCATGAATCTCTTTATACTTGTTAACAGGTCACAAATTTGTGCCCTTACGCCCTCAGGGATGCTAATTCAGGAGGCAGTCCCCATGATGAGGACCCTGGTGTGTTGAGTGCCGTTGTGAGTCAGGAGCTCCCACGTGTCACCAGTGCTCTGCCAACAGGCTGTCTCCTCACCGACAAGTTACTGTCTGGTCGCATGGCCCTGGTGGACGATGTCAGTGTCAGGTAATCAACATTCTTAAAAGTACAGAGTGTGTTCACTCATCCTCTGTATCAATGAACCAGGCAGGTGATGACCACCATGTTGGTGTCCCTAGTTGAATTTTAATGAATCGTAGCTCCATCCATTTATGTCTTTTATCAGCATTGTCTTTTGAATTCTTTTGGTATTCTATTCTTTCTATGAATTTTCTGCTGAGCACATGAGGTTGTGTTGTCCACAGGTCCAGCCTGTACTCCCACTCAGTCCCACTGTGGGATCGCCTGGTGCAACACTTCACCCTGCTGGTACGGCGTGGAGTCATGGAGGCAGAGGACATTGCAGACGTGTTCTCACCACTCTTAATCAAACCTGGGTCTACTCTAGTGCAGAAGGTAGTCAGTTTGTCATCTGTCATTCTGCCTTTGCAAGGTTTAGACATGCTTGCACTTAAGGTTTTGCTAGATTTCTCAGGGGGTTGACAGTTGACACTATAAAGGTCAACCTTGTGTGTTCCTTAATGTTGTCCATCCATTTTTTGGGAAAGTTTGATTATTGGTACGGTTTGTCTGACCTAGAGAGACTTTTGGCACCCTTTTAATTGTTATCATAACAGTATATGATGATATTTTATCTGTCAGATTAGTTTAACAAGTTTGGCTGAAATATCCATGATTTCAACCACAGTCTGGTACAGTAAGGTCATGATTAGATGTTGAAACATCCTTGTCCCTGTGTGCCCCAGGCTGCTGAGCTGCTGGCCATCGTGGTGCAGGGCTGTGCCGGGAATCAGACCCTGGCTGACGACCAGGGCAGTGAGGAGTCAGCCACGTCATCTGCCTCCCTCCCCATCCCATCCTCCCCCGACCCTCCCCGGGACACTCTGCACAAAACTCCTCCTCTTAATCTTACCAATTCAACTGGAAAGAGAGGTACATGGGTATATAGTATATGTTCATGTCATACCTGTGTTCAACTCACATTCAATATGGGTGTTCTGGCCCAGGTGATATCTTACGGTATCACACACTTTAACCAACATTGTGCTTGAAGTTTTCTTCACAGAAAAAAGGTGTTCAAAATACCTTAGAGTCAGACAGACAAACATATTCTGTACATTTTTTTCTGGCTCCTGATACTTTCAGCTGATGAGTTAGACATTATTATGTCAACCTAAAGAAAACTTATTGAACCTTAAACAAACTTGCAATTGGTTGGAAAGGACCTGTTTGAAAGTATGAATGACAACATGTACTGGTAAATAAACCTCTTTATAAAAGTGGATGACTAATGACAATGATTGTACATGTATATTCTTGTCCTACAGCTCCCAGCAGGGACACAGAGGAAAGTGAGGATGAAGGAGACAGCTTCTTTGACAACAATGTCCCTCTCACAGGTCTGACCACTTATACTGTTATGTAGAACTTCCTTCTGCCAATGGACTAGTCCCCTGCTGTTGTCATTACACAGCTGTGTGGCCCAAGGTTCTATTGTGCCTCTTGGTTTTAAGTATGACTATGAGTACTAATGATTGCAATTTTTGAATGGTTCACTTATTGTTGGGTTTAAAATTTACATCTGTTAAGGCAGTTCTAATGAAGCTGTCTTGCAAATAGGAGGCATGGTGCTGAGAGCCCTTGGAAGTAAACATGCTCATGTACAATGTGTAAATCCAAGCATGATTAACCAGATTTGTGTTGATGATTAGCTTGTGTAAAGTTCTAATGGATTGACCCAATCTTATGCCTGCATTGTGTTTCTAATGCATGTAAGATGGACAGGGGATGACTATAAATTTGGATGTCAAAATCTCACATGAGGATGGTAAGTTTTAAATCCCATATGAAGTAGAGGGCTGTTTTCTCTGGTAGGTAGTAGGTTCTCTGTAGCCTAGGAAGTACGAGTAGATTGTTAGAGTCATAACAAGTAGAACTTTACGACTGTTGTGATATGACACCTACCCTATGGCTAGTTTGTTACCGCACTTCCTCTATCCAGTACAGCAATGATTGCTGTCACCCATTCACTGCTTAAAAAATACAAAAATGTTTTCAAATTGTAGCACTAAGTAAAAATTCTTCTCACTGTCTTCCTAGTAATTTTTCAGATTGAAATTACTTGTGCTTGTAAAGTTTTGTATTGGTATTTCTTTGTGCTATTTTGAACTTTCCCGACGTCTGGTCTATTTCTCTTCCTGCTAGTTTTTGTTTAGGTTGAAATTTATTATGCAATTTTTTTTCTATTTCTTTGGTTTGTGATTATGTGCTATTTTGAAGCCTCTGGACTATGAGTGTGGTGACTGATCCAGCTTGCCCTGTGTGTTGTGCAGACACGGCTGCCTACCAGAGCCTGATGCGCAGCAGCCTCCAGCAGCAGCCTGCAGCACAGCTGTCCGAGGAAGAGCTGGAGGGAGACAGCGACCTGGACGGTATCGAGGCTGCGCTGTCTCCTCATCCAACTGCCTCAACAGTCAGGTAACTATATTTGTGCTTACATGACATATGCATTTGAAGAAAGGTATTAATGAGGCACCATTTGAAGTACGTTAGTCCATATTTCATGTACATTGAATTCATCAGTTGAAATGTGCTTGAATTTAAAAGATATCTCCTAAACATCCACACAAAATTTTGGGACTATGCACTGGCTTTTGAGTGACATAAATGTCCTGGTGGAAAGAGTACCCTATATTTCTGCACACTATTTAGCAATGGCATCAATGTTTTCATGAAATGTCTTCTTTGCTTGCAGAGGTGGTAACCTAGGCCGCAGCCTGAGCTGTGAGGACTCAGTAGACCATGACAGCCCGAGAAAACGAAGCGGTCCCCCGTCCCCACGATCACCGCTCCTCAGACAGGCGTCCCACGAGGACAGCTCAGTCTCCTCCTCCCCCACCCAGTCCCCACGCTCCCCTGTGGGCTATGTACCCTCTGCCATGGAAAGGAGCACCAGGTCCATGGGGTCCACCGGCACAGAGGGGACAGCAACAGGCCCAAAGAGGCCTAAAGGTACAAAAGACTAAGACTTTGCAAGAGCTTCTTTATTTCAGATATGTAACTGAATACTGTGTGACTGCAGTTTAGGATGTAACAGTGACCTGACTGCTGAACACCAATTACTTACAATGTTGACTTCAGGTTATAAAATCCTATTTGTTTTGACATATCATCTGTGGATGTACAGAGAAGTCTCCATTGTGCAGTCTGATCATTAGCGTGTTCTGTCCTGCAGGTTTCTGGGGGGAGTCTGATGATGATGTTGATGATCTGGCAATCAGCACAGGGAAACAGGACCAGTCAGGAGAGGATGATGACTTCGACTTCTATGGTTAAACTGTCCAGCACAAACCATTAACCTATCTATCTATGGACAAGCCATCTAAAGAAATAAATCTGATCAGCTGACAATTTCTGTCAGCTTGTATTTGTTTTCATATTTACTGTTGAAAATGTGACAATGAAAATGTATGTTACACAGATCAGTCAGGCAACAGATGTAGACAAGAGCTTGGTGGATGTCATCTAATTGTACATTCTATGTAATAGGAGTTATACCATTCAGCTGACAGGGTTTTATAGTGTTTTACAGTGCCATGTAACATGGTGAAATAGAATTAGAAAAGTGAATAGTAAAGAAACATTGATAGTTTGCACTGATAATAACAGGAAACTGGCCATATTACATATATTCTGGAGTAGTTCTTACAGTCATACAGTTATTGGCAGGATCATGATGATTGCCTGGCATTCATCATAGTTTTGTGCAGTTAAGCCATGGGCAGGTAGGTGGGGCTGTTGTAATGCTGTGATAAATGAAGTTATGGAAAGTCATATTTTCTTAAACTATCCCTTTTCTACCATGACATGACAGTGAAACCATCACTACAAGTTGGTAATCTTTTGAAGATAAGAGTGTTAGGTTTTTGCTATTGGAATACAGGATGTACATGGGATAGGTGACAATGTGAAGTAACAAGCTTTTCCCCAAACCAAGTAAAGCATGACAACTCATAAGTGTATTGTACCCACTGTACAGTAATTATAATGTGCGTACAAGCTGGTTTCTAAAACAACATTGTCATTAATACTGATCATTCAACTCTACTATAATTTTACAATCCATTGTTCCATGTTGTAGAATGACATCCAACTTATGCCAGAGAGGAAATGCAGGCTTCTGATTGTACATCAAGATGTTTGCCTTTTTTTATGTGAAACTGACTTTAAAAAGTTCACTGGAATTCATCTGTGTTGGTTGTTGGGTACAGCAAAGTGTCCTTTTTACTGAGGAGGGACTCTCGCAGGGCCTTCATCCGCTCATCTATCTCCTCTATGCTCATATCCTGCAAAAGATCACAAAAAAGAAAATGTCTAATTAACCATTTTGTACTCAACACTTTTAACAGTTTGAAGTGTCTTATTGGCAAAACCTATTCTAAATCAATTAGCAAATTATGGCATTGCACTCGCCAAACAAATAATACTTCCCGGTCAGCAGTTACAATTTTGCCACATAAAGATCTGCCAGAAGCAGAAGTCTGTGCAGTCTGCACAGTTTTCTGGAAGTCTATCTAGAACAACCTGTTAATAGATCATGTAACTTGTACATGTACAAAAGTAAATACATGTAGCAATAAAAAGTACCCTCACCTGGTGGACATGGCTGCCTGGCTCCTGCTTTTGGAACTTTATAGCCGGCTGAAATAACGAGAGAGAGAGCTGCAACTTTCCAGTACATTATAGACATTGTTATACGCTAGAATCAGCTACATAATTCAATGTTGACAACAACCCAAACCAGTGTGTCTCACCCCCAGCTGAAAGTACTCAGGTGACAGCCCCTCCAGGTGCAGGATTCGGTTCTCCAGCTGCTTCAGTCGGCTGTAGATATCTGTGTTCACCTGTGTTCCTGTGTTAGGACACAAGTCACAATTAGTTTTAACTTTCTCCCTGCTGATTATTTTGCTACCAAACAGCTTAAGGAGGCATGCGCAACTGTCAATGGACAAACTGACCTGACTTGACCTTGAGATGAGACTCCATGTTTCTCAGCCGCTCCTCTATCCCCTCTGACACAGCTGCTGCTGTGGACGGCACGGCTGGTGATGTACCAGGCTCTGACTTCACAACTGTCTGTGAGGGAGTAGTCGATCTGGGGACAGGTGTCTGTCTGGTCTGGGGTCCATATGGGTTCACTACTCTGCAAACTGAAGGACATACAATTACACAGATTGTTTACGGCCCCTGTATGTGGAGCTTTAAAAGAGTCCAACACACTTATTGAGAAGAGATGGGATGAAACTCAAGCAAAACTACACTACTGGCTAAAAAAATCATGTTTCACCACACCTTTGACTGTTTGTGCTCCAATACTTGTTAGTGTGCCATCTAGGCTATGCATACCTTCAAACCTGGGTGTCTAAACTTATCATCTCTACCTGCTAGTATTAGATATCATACTAACCTCTGATGTGGCTCCTGCCTACCCGTGGCTGGTACACTGCATCTGTCCTGGCACAGCTGAAGTCTGGCTCTGTCACACTTCCACCTTCTGTACAGAGCAAACAGACAGATATTGACTCCTGCATGTAGTCAGATGTAGAGGCTTCAAATCTTGTCACTCTGTTACTTGTGTATGCCATCCCTAATTTATGCTGACCAATACTTATCAGCATTATTGGTATGTTATGTATGTGATCTGGGCTATAGCTACCATCTGGAAGTATAGAAATGATGTGTTACTACTTGCACTTTGCCAGCATATGCGTATACAGTGAAACCTGTACTACTGGTAATCTGGGGTATTTAGTTAGACCATCTGGCCATTGTGGCATACCTGGCAGGCTGGGTTTGACAGCCCCAAACTCTCTTCTGTTGTTCTCATCAACCTCTGTCTGTTTCCTCTGCAGAAAAGCTTGGATTCTTCTCTCAATCTTTGTAAAGGACAGTTGGTTTCAAGATTCAAGGAAGAAAAAAGACATTAAGGAAGTTGAGAAAAGAACAAATGCAGGCACATATCATTAGGTACATGAAAATACAAAGCTCTCTGTCTTTGAACTGAACTCCAGAATATACCTCAATCATGTCAGGGGAATGTCTTACAACAATGTAACACAACACATCATTACCCCACCTCAGCTTTGCTGGCCTTGATCTGCACCAGATTAGGGTCTACTTCTGGGAGGGGCAGTTCTGGTAAGTCCCCAAGTTTACAGTCATGGAATTCTTCTTTAACAACTGAAATGAAAAAAATATATTGTACTCAGTCCATAACCATGCACAATATACGAGTAAGTACCCTTTCCTCCTCACAGCCTGAAGGCACAGGTAGTAATCTCCAAGCAGATCAAGGAGATTACACAGGTAGCACAGTTAGTCCCCTGAAGCCCTGTATTTTAATGATACTCTTAGTATACTGTTAGGTACCCTGAAACATGTAACTACAACAAAAAGAAGCTGTTTTTATTTCATCTAGGGGTTGTGTTTGATGTTCTAAGTGATTTCACCCCCACACTGCTCAGATTTATTGAACACACAGCAGGCTAAAGGTCAGGCAGACTTCATCCTGTCAGATGTTTGCAAATGGATAGTAAGTCACTTAAACCAGGATGGGTGGATAAGGAACAAAATCCCTTTGTCCTCATTAATCACATTTTAGTGCATTATGATTGACAATTTGAGCTATGATCACACCCACTTGTAACCCTTTTATTTAGTGAGTTTTCTAGGCAGCATCTAACAAAAGGTACAACTTCGAAAGCCTATAATCAAACGGTTCAAACCAACTCCTGGTAAGCTCCTCCTGGCTGTAGTACTGTTGCTGCATGTACCTATTGCACTCTTTAGCTCATTGTGCTCGTATATACGATCATGCTCACTCTCTGGATATGATGCTACTAGTAAATCCTAAAGACCAAGATATTCTCCTTGTTACAACCTACCCTGTTCTTCCAGTGGTGTGGGGCATTCCATCTGAAGTGAAATGTCATCTCCAATACTCATTGCTGTCTGTGTGTCTTTTAAATTCTGTGGAATAAAGGAAGTCCCATCAACTTGTCATGAATTAAGATGGATACCAGGCTAGCATATTGACTGTCAACTTACTAGTAGGATCTGTAGTCAAGGTGGCTCTAACTAAGCTATAGGCATACTCATATTTCACAGTAAAACCAATAGTCATATGATTATGACAGCATGAGAAACCACATCACCTGGAGTTTGTTGCAGAGTTGAGTCAGATGCTCCATCACGACTCCATGTGCCACCTGCTGCTGAGATAGTCTGGTTCTGTCCAGATGGAGAGATGCAGCTGAAGGGTCAACTCTCAGCTGCAAAGGTGGTACAGATTGATAAAATATACATCATGTAAAGTTATGTTTATGTTTCTTTGTTGCTAATGTTATATGACTTAGCAAGTTAGTAGGTTTAAGGGGCTGGTGACAGAAACATCCTGTCAAGAGTGCAAATTAAATTCTTATTGACATGACAACAACATCAAAGGTTCTTATTGACAGGCACCGTACAATACAGCCATCAAATTGTGTATGGATCCTGCCATAAACATTAGTACCGTTAGACTTAACTTATAACCCCTTATGTAACGCTACCTCCCAATCCCTCACAGTTTCCACTGATAGAACTGACTAGTAGAGTTATGTTTGGACCTCCTTGCTTGGATATTCATACTCAGCCATGACATTTCATATTATTACCTTGTCAAGAAACTGTTTGAACGCGTCAAGAACTGCAACTAAGACAGGTTCTCCATCAAGGGTCTCTGCCTCCATTTCTTCCAAATCCATGAGTATTTGTCAAAAGTAAAGTAGGGTTTATAACGCCCACAAAAACACCTGGCACACAACAACACAGCAGGCGTGCAGGAAATCCCGTTTGAACTGTGACCCCAGGTTATACCAAAGAATGCACAGGGTATCCAAGATTTTCAATAATACTAACATGATAAAACTATTGAAAATAATTACTGTAACAAATTTAATGTTGGTATTTTTTAATCTAAGGTGTGTTTTCATTTTGCTTGATTCATCATATTGCTATCTATTATCACACATTTGTAATTTCATAGCAAGTTTCACCCTCCCCCTATTGGTATCGCCCACAGTTCGACGTGTAAAAAGTCCGTTCAGAAACTAGAAGGACGAGTCCTCTCACGTTCACGTCTTCGGGCGGCAGGTAGAGAAGTATGGCGGTCAAGAACAGAAAAGTCCGTTCAGGGGCGACAGCCAAGTCAACCTCGGAGACAGACGGTACTTTCCCTCAGGGATTCAAGGGCTTTGGAAGCGGAGTAGTCCGGGTAGTAGTCATCAGTGTAGTCGCTATCGTCTTCAGTGCTCTCCATGGGTAAGTGCGGGAACGTTTATACGTTCAGGAAACTAAAACTAGAAGTAGGAAAATAGTTTGTGTCCTCCGTTCTGCAACATGATAAGTTTTCATATAATACAGATTGTCTGTTCAACCTTCGGTGATATCTGCTGTAAGACACCCAATGCAGTATTATCCATTTATGAACGACTCATAAAAGTCGATCTGGCTCTGGTCTGGACCTTTTCTCCTTAAATAAGTTAAATACTTCAATGTCACTAGATACTGATCTGTTGTGGTGTTGGGTATGTATACTGTTAGGAACTGACGCTCTACCTAGTCATTCGTTTTGGTTTGAACAAGCTAATGACAAACACTATAAATCGTTTGCCTCCGATCTGTGTGACATCAGTAGTATGACATCAGAGGGTGGACGTTTTGTGGATCGTGCTCACGCCCATGTGTTAATTAACCTCGCTTGATTAACCATCTCCCTGATAAGGTAGCTATTAGGCGCAAATTTTGCATTGGTTATGGGGTTATGCAGTAAGAAAAGAGTTAATTAGTGCAGTTGAAACTCATTGCTTTGGCAGTGCCTTTATAGCAAGGTTATGGAAGATTTTGCACATGCCTATTTTATTTAGAACACTATTGATATTATATGCTACTTCTAAAAGAAATTTCCTCCATTCTTTTGGCTTTTTCTTCCCACCTGACAAAAGTTAATCAGCCTTTCTAATGGAAGAAGCACGCACCACCAGCTGACACAACACGTTTGTATCTCATTCCTGTAAGAACAGTGACACAACCGAACAGACACAAAAGGCCGCCAATCCTCTAACAAAAGCAGGGTGGATAATCTGATCTATAATTTATCAACATGTGTAACAGATGTGATCTTGTACCAAAGAGCATATTAGTTCCTTGTGTTCACTGCTGGAGAAATGGGCCTGGCAACCCTGTTTTCACACTCACAGCACTGCATGCAGTTAAGGTGTTGAATAGAAATGTGCCACTTTGAGCTGCACTGCATATTGAGAACACACAGATGGTTTTATAAATTACATGTATGTGATTTACTTCAAATGGTATAGCACAGAGTTTTGCCATTATTATAGGCCACACTAATTCGGTTTCTTGGTCCTCGGATGTATGTAGGAAATCAGCAACCAACACTTCAACAGTGTGATTTGTATGTGTACTTTGTGTGACCTTGCCTCATACATTCGATAACATGATGGCTGCAATTTTTTGTCTTCTGCAGATACCACATTTCCAGCATGTTTGAGAGTGACCGCCATTTCTCCCACCTGTCCACCTTGGAGAGAGAACTTACCTTTAGGACTGAAATGGTAAAAAAATCTTCTAGTTGTTTGGACTAAATTAAAGTCACTGGATATCAGTATACAGGACTCTTTGGTATCTGTGTCCTTTTCGCAGTCTCCTGGGTTTTGTGCTTGAATAAAACTAGCGCCCAGGAATGTTATCATTGGAGTTAACCAGAGATAAGGAGAGTAGATGGATTTCAGGCTACCTGGAGATGAAAAAATGGACAAGATGTAATCCTCCCAGCAAGCAAGGTTTTTTTTATCATCCAGGCTGTTTGTATAATATGATGTTAGTGTATCCACACCAATACAGTCTGCCACAGGTGATCAGCATAAATTCTTTTCGTTTGAGCAACAGAACCTTTTAAGTGGTGATTCTGAGTTATAATGAAAGTTTATTGCAAATTCATGCCCGAGGGCTAATTGCAAGAACATGATAACAACAGTAAACAGTAGAATGATAATAAGTGATGCTAATGCTACTTTATATATACATTTGTAGTTATTGTTGGGTTTGATTTCTTTTCCGTGTGCAGTGGAGTATGAAATGGCCGACGTTTTGCGAGATATATAAATTGGGAGGTGTTAATAGAAATGCAGGGTCCATACAGCATCCCACATCAAGCTCTTGCCCTCAGGCTATCTTTTAACCCTTGTTTGGAGCTTTCCATGTAAGTCTAGCATGAAGCATTCTCTGTGTTACATCTGGTTCCCTGCTTTTTGTGGTTGTGGTGCAGGAAATGGATTATATAGGACTTTTCAACCTCTAGCTCAGGAGAAATTTGATATTGGGTTTCTCTGTGGGTACTTACAACTTTTTTATAAGCCATAAATGTGGACCCAAAATCTATCTTATCTGTATTATAATCAACTGTAATGAAGGATAGCTAGGATTGCAGGATAGCTAAAAGGGAGTGAAAATATCATGTACATTCAAAATTTCTAGTAACATCATGAAGAATGCTTGGACAATTAATCTTTTGGCACATTTTGTTAACTAGTCTTTCCTTTTTTCTCCTTTCTCTCTCTTGTAGGGGCTGTACTACTCTTACTTCAAAACCATTGCAGAGTCCAGAACGTTCTTGGAAGGCCTCCATGCCGTGATGTACGACAACATGACAGAATATCCAACAACCATCAACGTGCTGAAGCGGTTTAACCTGTACCCGGAGGTGGTGCTGGCGGCCTGCTACAGGGCGTATGAAGCCGTCATGGGGATGTTCGACATCCCCACCAAGCTGTGTTGGACGGTCAACAGAGGCGAGGGGATGTCCCCTGTACAGAGCTGCGAGGGGATGGGAGAGCCAGCTTACTTCTATGTTAATTCAGTGTTTGTACAGAATGGTCTGATGATGGGCCTGTTCTTCATCTTTGGTACCTATCTCAGTGGCAGCATGGTTGGTGGTGTTCTAACTGTAGCGTCCTTTTTCTTTAACCACGGGGAGTGCACCCGTGTGCAGTGGACCCCTCCGCTCCGAGAGAGCTTCGCTTTCCCCATGCTGGCCTTGCAGATGTTCCTTGTCACACGCATGCTGAGAAGTCGCAGCGTTGGCTGGAAGCACGTCGTGCTCCTGGCTGCCTGTAACATCACCTTCATCCTGCCCTGGCAGTTTGCACAGTTTGCCCTGCTGACACAGATGACTGCAGTGTTCCTGGTGTATGTGATGGGCTTCATCCCCGCAGACAGGGTCAAGACCATCGTTACAGGACACATCCTGGGGGCTCATGGTCAGCTATGTCCTGCTCTTTGGCAATGAAATGCTGCTGACATCCTTCTATGCTTCTTGCCTTCTCACTGTCATGGCTATTGTTTCCTTCGAGCCACTTCTGCAGAGGCAGACTTTCAGTATTGCTGTCATGGCGCTTCAGGGGATCTTCTTCATCGCCGGGTGCATCGGACTGAAGATTGTGATATCTAAAGTGCTGAATGTCACAGATGATGCTCACATCGCCAACATCCTGCGCTCCAAGTTCTCTGACTACCGCGACTTCCACACCATGCTGTACACATGTGCGGCTGAGTTTGACTTCATGCCATTAAAGTCACCCATTGAACTCTCGCAGACCCTCGTGCTGCCGGCAGGACTAGTGGTGATTGTCATGATCATCTACAAGTGCATCTTCCCACAAGTCAAGAAATGGTTCTCCCCGAC
>NW_017804242.1:2831036-2831190 GCF_001625305.1 Branchiostoma belcheri | reverse complement strand
TGGCCGGCGGGGTCGTGTATGGGAAACCTCGGGCGTCTGAAGTCTGTGGGGGAAAAAGGACCAAGCCGCTTATCGAGAAGGGTAGGGTTGACCCGGCGTGCTTGGCGGAAAACGGGAACTGCAGCGAAGCCGTGCTTCACTACCGCTATCTGCT
>NW_017804242.1:2817196-2830986 GCF_001625305.1 Branchiostoma belcheri | reverse complement strand
AACCTTACTTCAAGGTCCTCTTCAAGAATAACATATATGTTGTACTTAAGGTTTTACAAATACAAGATATGTGAGCATGTACTTGAGAGACTGCACATATTTTTCAATCATCATTGCAGTTTTTAAGATTGAATATTTTGCATGTACATTTTTTGTACCATTTGCAGTGTGACGCAGTCAATGCAAGAAAGACATGTAATAACATTATAGGTCATTGACCAATGAATTTGCTCGGAGAAACATTGTTCTCCATATTAATTAGTTAATATTGATCTAGATTTGCCATGGAGGTTCACAACTTTGATGTAACATTCATTACAGGAAGGTTTTCAGACCTTACCTAGAGATTCAATGTTCAAGACTTTTAAAGAAGTGGCAGTTTCCTCAATTTGCAAATGCATGTAAACATTGTTGCATACTGACATTATCATTAACTTTGGTGTGGCAATATGGTGTTTTGCATATCAATATATTCATGATTTGGGATGCTCTTTAAAAAATGTTGATCTATTCTAGTGTACCGTCATTAATTGTTTTATACATATGATATGTGTGTTATGTCAGTTGGATGGTTTCCTGTTGCATATATGTTATAGATAAACATGTAGGATTTATCCCTGCATTTAGCAAGTTAAGCAGATTACGACACAAACAAGAGATTAGAACATACAGTAATGTAATCTGTCTTCCACATGGACTTTCTGTGTGTCAGTTTGTATTGGTTCTAAGGATAAGTCAGCAGGCTATGGTGAAAATGGTCCTGTACACATTCCAGATTGTGATAGATATGAGCTGTTTGTTAGAGTATATAGTTTTTAGGCCAACATGTTGTTTGGCACTTACATTCACATTAAAAGTTGACAGATGAAATGTTGGCTTTTGATAAGCTTGTCATGGTTTGTCAAGTACATGATGATGTAATTTGGTGTATTTTTGTAGAATAAAACCAGTAAAACCTTCAGTACAGACTGAACTGAGGAAGCAGCTTGTCTTATGTCCAGTACTTGCCATGTATTTTTGTAAAAAATATGTAGATGTAAAAAGAGTGTTGTTTGATGGTGCTATTGCCTATGACAAGTACCAAAGCATTTGGACCAAAAGTGTAAGGCAGGTGAAGGGTCTTCATTACTGAGTTATGTGTACTGTTATCAGTTATGTACTGATGTAACGTGAGAAGTCATCTGTTTATCTGAGATTGTGTTGCTTTACATCAGGGTACACTTTGTTGTGCAGTATCATCTGTTGGAATGTTATGTTAGTAACTTACTGTTCATTTGGAGAGAGCGCAAAAGTGAATCAGTTCATGTGACATTACAAATGTACCACTGTCAAAGTTGTACCGTTTGTACCGTTATGTATCTTTGTACCTTACACTTGATTGCAAAGATGTTGAAATAAATTATTCTTGAATGTTAACCAGTCATCTTCTGAATCATTAGAACTCTGTTGTGTATGGGAGAATAACAGGGTTGGTAGTAGCAGAGCTTTTGAGCCATCAAATTCCTCAGATTGTATCTTCCATGTGTCTTGTTACTTGTGATGTTGCCAAATCGGTTCAACAGGTACACATGATTAGATAATAATCTCGAGTATTGCTTTTGAACCATCAGATTTTGCAGATGATGCATCCTATCATCCTACTGGCTTGTAACTCTAATGTCTGTGAAAAAAGTTTACTCTCAGAGGGCAGTAGGTATACTCAGCATTGTAATCAAGGAAATTGTGCTCGCTTGAAGCAATCTGGTAACATCACACACTTATTGACCTACATTCAAATATGATAGCACAACCACAACAAAGAGGTGCTTAAAGCATTGCCGGGATTCTAACGATTAGAAATAACGACCCCAGTCCATATTCAACATCACGGCCACTTCTCTTCCTGCCCTGGGAATGCGTCATTTGTTAGCTCTGGGGAATCTGCTCGTTCCCAAGGTAATTAGGACGTCACTTCTAGGCAATTCTAATCCGGTTCCCATGGCAACATGGATCCGGGAAAGTAGGCCGTGCGTCACAGCTTCAGCAAGTTTGACTAACTAGCCCCGGGGGTGCATCAGATTCCGTCTGAGTAAAACCGCAGGAAGCACGCTGTAACAAATATTCAATACGCGAAAGATAAACGATGTTAAACCTCTTGTTGTTGAAGCTGGAAGTAAATCGCATCATCAACACTCCAAGCTGTTGTGCTCGCCTAAATTTTCATAGCCGTTTCCATGCAGGAAGTGTGCTGTACGCATTTTTCAAACCCACCACATCTATCATCTCATTGTGTCTGGTTAGACACGCTCGCTTCTAACGCAGCATCATAATCTTGTAAAGAATACCTAATCATCTAGCAAATGTGTCAGCGGAATAGCCATAAAAAGGCCGACATTCGTCTGCGTCACACTTTGAGTAGGTTTGTTAATGCTCCCGCTGTAGCGCAACGACGTAACAGTATAGTTTATTAATGTTGAATGAGTCAATCTTTGTTCACAACACGTACACCAAGACGAAATAATTTTAGAGAAATGCTGAAAAAACGTTAACAGTTTTCAGGGATTGATTGGGAAGAAGAAAGAGTCCCGAAACGCGCATGTAAATTCATCTCGGCTGTGTATCTTATGTCAAAGAGTATTCATTTACTAGTATATCTAATTACAAATCTTATTAAATTATTTGCGGGTCGCTGTTTGTTCCACTCAAAGCACTGAGTCAATAGAAATGACGTACAAATCAAATTCATCTATCTACAGGAGGAAAAGCAAACTAGATTGTTTACAACAACTCAACCACTGATAAATTGTCAAAGTGACACCTGAAGGGTTTCTATAAAAGAATAATTTCCCTGCCAGCAAGACACGTATGAGACCACCGCGTTGCCATGGGGATGTCGCCTGGAAACATTTTTCTGTTTCACCAAACGTGCCAGCGTCAAAACAGCGTGATATTTCTACCGAGCCGACTTGCCTCAGGCATAGTAATCGCGCGTTCAGTGGCGTTATATCCCCACACCTGTGGCTTTGAAGCTGGCACAGGTATTGGCTTGGTCTCCACAACAGTTTTTTCTTAGGCGTTATCCTACCCGCGAGGCGCGATTCAGGCAAAAACCACTTAGCATTGACGACTTTATAGTTATATACTTGTGATAAGGATTTGATATGAACATGTTACTGCTGACATGGACGAGAGGCATTGTCTAGATTCACGGCCTAACCTTTAGAGTGATCTATTCAGATTTTTTGTCACCACAATCTGAGTATGATGTCTGAGCGATCGTCTATTTTGACATCCGGTACTGATGATCATTGACCTGGACAATCATATGTTATAACAGACACAGCATTCATCGAGAAACTGTGGCAAACAATGTTGTCAGTCTTAGTTAGTGAAACGTTTCGGATGTGCTCAGTACTCTCCAAGCAGAGGTTGGAAGAGGAGACCATTACCGTATTCTGATTGGCACCTGTTTCTGACAAAAGCGGGTTTGTTTTGTTTGTTTAGGGTTAAGGTAATGATTTCCTCTTTCAACGTCTGCTTGGAGAGTGCTGTACCTCACTAACTTCGAAAGGGGGCGCTAGTAAGCTGGAACAAGAGGGACGAACACACTGCATGCAGTTCCCTTGCCGAATGATAGATGATGGACGTGGCCATGCTGAATGCGATACGGCAATGCTCTGTTTCCAGCTGCTTTGGTGAGATATGGCCTGCTTCAATAAGGTGCCGCAACGCCGATTTCATTTCATTCCAACCGGGATGAAATGCATGCATGTTTTAATTCACTGAACATGGTGCAGCTTCACCTTCACCCTCACCTTGTCCCATCCTCATCCTGGGGGTCGGAAACTCTAAGCTACCTTATTTGGCAGTGGTACTTGGTCCCTGGTCTGCCCTTCAAAAAACTGATTGGGAATCCAAAATCTGAAAGTTTTTTTTTTCCACAGACCACTCATAAAAGACGTAACCGTGTGACGAAGCAGCACAAAACTGCTGTCTGAAAACAAACCGCTACGGATCCTAAATTCTAAACACTTCTTTCTTTTGTCAGAGCGTGCAAGTCCCCATGACAGTTGCAAACTTGTAGGACGTCACTAAACACGTCAATGCTTTGACATTTCCGCCACCAGACACGAGGCAAACTACTAATCGCTATGCAAGCAGATGCTTTACGTGTGTTTTTTGACGCATTTGTTACGCCTTTCTATCCGCCCAGTTCTCATCTCTTCACCTCCTTCCTAGAAGAAAAACGTAGAAAATGTCTGAAAAGTACGCATAAAACATTGAGCCGAACTCAATCTACGCTACATCTGCTTCGAGATATAAAGGAGGTTTCCATGCCCGCCAGTTTGTCCCCAGGGCCCAGACAGTCAGACGTGATCCGTCAGTGTTCCCGACTTTTATCGTTAACAAGGCAGTGCATATGGATAGCCCACTTTAGACAGCGATCCAAGTGGAAATTGGGGCACAGTTAGGCGAACATGATTAGTTTCTGCCATCATTGACCCTCATACGTCAAGCACGAGTCGCAAAAGTAGAGCCTGGACGTGGCGACAGTTAAAAGTTTAGTAGGTTATTGTGCGGTCACATTCGCCGTAGACCGTCTTACGATTTTGATGTCAGACAATTTCTTAGCAGCCTGTGACAGAAACAGCCACAGACGAGGATCTAAAGACAGCCTTTTCAGCAAAAAGACAGCTGGGGTTTGCAAGACACATGCACGACCATCCCCGTGAAAATGCCCTTGGCGATCGTACGGCGTTCGTACGACGTATGTGACCGGGTCCTTGGGGGAAATAAGAGAAAGCGCCCACCAGTCCAAATTAAGACTTGTGTCCATCACTACCTTTTTCGTAAGTCTTATTTTGCATGCGATAAACCACTGATTAGTCACCAATGTAGACTACAATATAGAGCTTTTTACTCTATTGTCACAATGGTAGCTGCTATAACGTTACTTATTGTTCGCTATAGCATATTACAGAAAAAATACTGACCTGTTCGCATCCTGAGCACAGCGTTATTTCTTGAATAAGTGGTAGTTTCGCACACTTAAAGATTAAAATTTAGGAAACATTCTGACTGAGACACACATGTGACTGAGTTTGCCTCTATACGTTCATGCCCTTATTAGCTAGATACATATTTCCGCCCTGAAAATCATAGATGATAACGGAAGTGAAATGTCGTGAACTCACGCGTGCAGCACGTTATTTTCTGACATGACCTCATTGCCAGATGACAAATTGGCTGTCTTTTATGATAACATAGAAGTGAAAATGTAAGTTCACTTGATGTATTATTGATCCATCATCTTTATTTCCTGCATACCGTTTCCCACGTCGTCACCGTGCGTTTCGAAAATTGATACGGCCTGGGGCACCATTCAGCAACTTTAATATATGAGTCGCCGTTATGTAGGCAGACGCATGACATGTCGCGACTAACCACAACGCCAATAAAAGAGAAACTGGGTTTCCAACTTGATCCCTGCCACTTGTGGTTATCTGGGAAGGTCCGCCTGTCTTGCCGATAAAAAAAGATGCTCGGAGAGATAGACTCCGCCAGTCGCAGCGCGCCATTTTCAGCTGATCTGTGGAGGGTCAGGAGCTGGGGGACTGGGAGAATGGGCCACTCAATGGTAAATGTACACTAGTATCTGCTGCATTGAAGTGAGCGTCTGTCAACGACAATGTCAAGTGGCTATCTTTAAAAGATTTATGGCAAAGCTACACAGACAAGATATGACCATATACGGTCTCGGCCGCATTTCTAGAGTGATCTCCTGAGGGAGGCCGGAAGAGATAAAACCGCGGACCACAAGAAAGATGTAGATGATCGTAGATTACCTCAAAAAGCACTGCCAATGCTTCATCTGCCCATGCTACACAGAACCCATGCTGCTTCTGCTTGGAGATAAGTTGTGTGCAGAACTGCCTGGCATGTGGCCATCATGGCATCCTGTGTTGAAATCGGGGCCAAAGGCTGGAGATATGGTGTATTTATATAGCGGTAATGACTCCTACAGGGCGGCTGTCTGAGACTCCGAGGCCAGATGCCGTCAACCTTTAAAAGGGGGTACTTATGGACAGAACTTTTGAAAAAAAGTCCACCTCAAAGACTGGCGCAATTCCAAAAGGAATGGAAATGGTTTCTGGGGATGCAGGGGAGGAGAGGAGTTTGAATACAGTTACTGTAGTATTGAAGCATAGATTATTCCACTAGAGGATCTGGGTTAGTTAATGTCTAAAGATATTTTATCTTGAAATGTGTGTAAATATAGTTGAACCATGGCCTGTTCGACAAGCCTCCGGAACAAGTGATTAACCAGCCAACCCATTTATCTACCAAATACGTAGGACGATTCATCTTCCTGTCTGTGGAAAAGAACATTTCAATAGTTATTTAGCGCAGTCATTACACCACTTATGTATCTTATTTGTCTTTTCTTTCTTACGTATACCTACGTTGTATTCGTTCTTCGTTTTAATTGCAAGTAGCCCTTAGGCATGGACTTAAAATAAACTTATTACTAATAGTTTACTGGCGGGCATTGGTCAAAACTGGATCTGGGTTTAAGGCAGTAGAAGTAGATGACATTCGATGCATTCTTGACAGGTCACAGTGTAAACTTTAGTTACTTTCGGGTACGGAAGTATTGTGTTGGGTCAGTGGCTGAGCTGTGGTAGGTTTGTGTATCTGTTTGTCCGGGCCGAGTAGGTTAACATCACGCGGGTGGGGAAGAGTGACAGGCAGAATGACATGAGGTTATAGGTCACGGAATCTATCCGGGAGCTTGCAGGCATAGGGAATTCAAGAAGATGAGGATTGCATACTGCACAGAAGTCTGAAATATCAGATTTCTTGTTGGACCTTGGCCTGTTCACACAGACCTCCACCCGTGCTATCAGAAGTGCACTGGCGGGTAATAATAATGTTTGAAACCTCCTGCCGCCCTCCATGACTGATGATCCCGGGACTGTTCAATCCGCACCTGTCACCGCCACGGTACAATAAAGCAATGCGAGCCATGGTGACATCAAAGCTCCTTTGATGGCGCATTATTCTCCATTTCCTCTAACTGACGGCAGTCTTTTGCTGTGTGTGTTTGTATGAAAGGGGAAAGGTTGTGCGTCATTTTATCATTCTCCACTGGGATGTCGTTTTTTCCTCGGCGATGTTAGAATGTCGAGGCTAAGAGCCCTTAACGACTTTGGGCGAAGAACAAATACTGAAGATGAGCCATACCTGCTACCCTACCCGACCTGTGTCAACCCATATATAGTGAGTGCAGTCACGATAACGTGACCTGTGCGCTTACAGCTCGCGACCTCTGTATGATGAAGCAGGGACTAAACCAATAGGGGGACTCCATTATAATAGGGAGACCGATATTCGCTATATGGCGGCTCTGGGATTAAATTCTTCGCCGGTCGATCTCAACTGATCATGTGCGGTGCGACGTTGCCCTTTCGATCGAAGTGTGAAGGCGGTAAAGCGGAGGCAGGTACTGCTGGCTCCCAACCTTGTGAATTGTAACTGAACTGTACACACACCACTGCAAACAGCAGGCTACGTACGTAGGCTAGGCTACACTGGCTGATTGACGGACATGCTTGTTGGATCCGGACCGGTTTTTTTAGGAGTGGTTGTCTGTCAACGCAGTGCGTACTCCACACAGTGACAGAACAGTTGCTGCTGCACAGACCGCCTCAGCAGTCCCCAGCCTCAGGCCGTCCGTCAGTAGACAGAGTACCAGATAGTGTCAAACCATGACTGGTTCAGAACAGGAACCGGCGCAGGGAGAGGAGGTGAAACCGACTACCCCGGCGGAGGAGACCATCCCGCTACAGGATCCGCCGCAGGACGCCGAGGCTCCGAAGGATGATCCCGCCGCTGCCGAGGACCCGGAAGGCTCGGCCGGCTCGCCAAGCCACCCCGACAGCAAGCTGCAGAGAGGGAGGAGGTCCATCAAGAAGAAAACGCAGTACATCATCAGAGAAAAGCACGGCCCTATGAGAAACGCCATTCCCTACATGCCAATGCCAGTCGCTATTTTCCTGTGCGTGCTGAACATCGTGCCTGGAGTTGGTTAGTAAATAAAATCGTATTGTATTTGTGCATGCAACGTCGTCATCATGTGGGTCATAGCCATATATGGCACATCCGTATTTAGTTTGCTTTGGTCGTGTTTGTGTACAATGAGATATTTTTCGACACGTAGTAATGTTGTTGTGTTTGCTCTTCAGAAGAGTATGTTTGGTCTAGTGCATGGCTCTGTATAATTCTGTCTTATAGTAAACATGAACTTGTTTGTGTGGGTAGCTAACCTCGCTGGGAATGTTAGGCAGTGCTAACTGGTTCCCACCGGTTACTCCTACTTTTCTACAAGCAATGGGCGACATGAAGGACATTTTTTTCACATTTTGTGATTTTTGTTGTCTTCTAAATCGTGCTAAGATACCGTATTCCAGTTATGAAATCAAGAGTCAAAATATCCAAATTTGGTCACTCAACGGTCGCTAGTGGAAAGGCGGCCTTAATCGGAAATGGTCGGATGTAACGTTATATTTCCTGTATTTACACAGCTGGTAGATCCTGAGTCAAAGCAATCTTAACCGTGATGAAGATGTTTTTAAGTTCAGGACCCGTCATGCTAAAACAATTCATGACATTGTGTCGGCGATTCCTACTGTGGCAAATTTATGACACAGGCCTAGAAAAGTCTGCCAGTTAAGCGCCACATCGTAACATATTGTACCACGACATACAAGTGACTTGTCATCCACCACGAGGGAGCTGTCGGTAACGTGACGAGCAGCCATCCGTATCGCGGCTGCGAACTTAACGTTAGAATACTGAAACACCGCACTGTGCAACGATAATTCACCCATATACAGGCCATTAGAATTCACGCTTGATATAAAGAGGTTAGAAGTATGCCCCTCGACCTCTTTTCCGAATTATAACGGCTGCACGGGTGCCTCTCGAGGGGATTTATCACTTTGAAGCACGAATATGTAAGATTCTACTCAACACGAAGCATCGGAAAATATATGGATGTTCCAAAGGTGCTATGGTTCAATGATTGTGTAAATTATGAAATACGTGTGTGCGATATGCGCGGGATTGATGTGATCGCATCTTAGTCTTGGCGGCATTTTAAGCTCCATTTGATGCGATAGTGCCAGATCTGATTTTGGTGATGGAAGGTATTCGAGATCTAGATAAGAACGATTCATCAAAACATCATCTCCACAGATACAAACATCGTCACGGGGAATCAAACGTGTTGGGCGTGACGGATATGATAATGAAGTGTTTAATCGGCCCGGCAACGTTCCGCTGTTAAGTCTTCGCTGTCACGAATTACATTTGTTCTCGTTATTTTTCCTCCCACGATGATCAGTGATATAGAATACGAGAAAGATGTATTCTTTGGCTTTCGTCCTTGTACCAAAACCAGAGTATTCTATCTTCAGCGGAGTGATAAAGAAGCTTATAGGGAAATATATATCTATCAGCTCTTTGGAGCGATTAAGTGTTTTCAAGGACAGTCTTATCGTTCCTCATTCTTTGTGCTTCTCTACCGAATCTCGGCTTGAGAGTTTCTTGAAGTGCGGAGAGGGAGATAGAATACATGTATTCAACGAGTTGTTTGGATGGTATCATTTAAATGACACTATGTGTTGAAGAGAAATATGGCACAAACTGATGACAAAAATTGTACAACACACACGCATATACGTGCGCACGCACACACACACGGACGTAGGAACGCAATCTCCAAGCAGATGTAAGGATCCAGAGCAGTGTTTTGCGCCTGGTGTTGCGATATTTAGAACGTCGTTCTTGTAGTGCACATTTTTGTTAAAAACTCTTTTGGGCCCAGTGGATAGTTTAAAAGTTGTACACTTCCGTCCCTCCTCAGTAGATCCATCCACCAGACAGGATTTGTCTACATGTAAGAGGAGGATGTAAGACAATAATGTGCGGCACGCGAGCATCACCATACGGCACTCTGTAATAGCAATACCGATCTCCGCGAAGCGGAAAATTGTTTAACCTTCATGACCAGCTCGACTGTCTCAAAAAATCAATAAGTGCGCGTGCGGAAACGGCAGGGTGCGAGGAAGGTTTCTCACGAACGGTTAAATCATCCCGAGTTTAGGAAAAAAAGCTATAAAAACAAGTGCACGGAAGGGGTAGTGGGGTCGTTAATATAATGGCTAACATAACGTGAAAGTAGGGTAATGTTGCTGTCGATTAGTAGCTATCAAGCATCAGACTTCAGAGAATGCTTAAGTATTGAGATACTGATTGAAAACTCCCTCGGGTGTCAGCTGTGTGTGATTCCACATAGATTACTTCGCCCTGGAAATTGCCAGCAGAGACATACATAAGAGCTGTGTGTAATATCCATGGACGCCATCATCTTCAGAATACAGCTGGCTTTAGAACAGTAGATTTAAAGTGTCTCCCACCAGACGTGCCATGAGGTTTTTTCAGTTTTCTTGTTTACTAGTATAACAATTTTTAACAACAAATTTTCTCCGCAACACTCTTACGTCAGTGTAAAGCTTTGGTCATATATATATTGATATCGTATAATGAAGTTTTCTTTGTGACGATTGTGTCGCACGTCATAGATTTAAGACGAAACTAAAATTAAACTATTTTCTCCTGAAACCTACAACGTACGGCGGTATCGTCACGGAAGAAAAAAAAACATCGTAAATGCATACGATGTGCGTGACCGGGATTTAATAGAAACAAACGATGCAGTGAAGAGCATTCTCTTCTCTTGCCACCGACAGTTGTGAGACGTCTGGACAATATGATACATCTCAGTGCCGAGCAGACAGGGCCACGATTTTTGTATTATAAGACGGACGTAGACTCGTAGACTCTACGTTTCAGTATAGGGACCGTTTATTTTGTGCGTAGACACATTATTGTGTTTTCGTGCAGTTTTTTAGTAGTTGCCATGGATATTCGATAAGCATGCTAAATTAAGTCATCAACCATAGATTGTCACATCATTAAGGGCCGGCGATGGATGTATATTGGAGCAAATCGATAGAAATTACATCTCGCTATATTCATGCCAAATTTGTATGAATAAGAAGTTAACATTGTAATTGGTACATTGCTGTGGCGTCAAGTGGAGTGGTGCGTGGATTGAGTAAGGCGAAAAAAAATGCATTCCATTAAAAATGAACCCAAGAGCTTCCACGTTCTGTTAACGCAAACGTCATTATTTCTATGCCTGTTTAGTAGAATCAACCTGCATCTTTGTCATCCACGTAAGATACGCAGTACCATGATGACTCCAACAACGGATTTATTGTGCAGCACGCTATGAATGATGTTGGTTGTGGATAATGACTTCCCCCCGGGCCCATGATTGACAAATGGAATTATTTGATGCCTGCCAGGACCTGGAGGTAGATTTCTTCATGACGTCACAGACGCACGTAGAGCAACCCGATAAGGTTCGTTAGACTAGAAAGTAATCTGTCGAATGGCAAGACAGATAGGATGGGAAGATATTTCTTTGGACGTGCAAACTATCCAGAGTGCCCGTGGTTGTGAATGTCATCCGCTACAATTTGGAATATCTCAACCACATGAATTTGCCTTAAGAATCAAAGTTTAAGATACATGCAAGGTTTGAAGCATGACACCCAATTTACTCTTTAAAAAGACATATACATCATGTATACCGTTATTACCGTGACCCTGAAGCTTCCCATGCCGGCCTATGCATGCCTGTTTTTCTTCCCGCCAGGTATTGTCATTACGCTAATGGACATCGCGATGATTTAAAAAGGTCCCTCACCCACTTTCTTATCCATTTATCTGCACCGGCTCTCAGGGGAGCGGTGTCCAGCATCTGTGCAGTTTCTAAGATTCTGCTGTGCACCATCAGGTGGTGGTGCTATGTAAAGGTGGGTCTGGCCCTGTCCTTGGTCCTACAAACACATCATGGTCTGTCCTTGGTGCTGAATAGTGGATATGTAGAGACACGACATGTTTATTGGATGGGTCTGTAGACATATCATGGTCCTGTCCTTAGTGCTGACTGGCGGGAATTTTAAGACAAAGCCTATAGGTAAAGGCTGCTCCACATGTATACTATGGCTTTGTCCTTAGTACTGAAGGGTCGGTTTGTAAACACAGCCTATGAGTAAAGGGTGGGCCTGTAGACACATCATGTTCCTGTCCTTGGTGCTGAATGGCGGGTTTGTATACAGTCTATGGCCACAGACACGCTATGGCCCTGTCCTTGGTGCTGAAGTGTGGATATGAATGTGTATAAACACAGCACATTGGTAATAGGTGAGCCTGTACTCGCATTTACATTATGGCTCTGTCCTTGGTGCTGAAGCCTTGATCTGTAGACATACCACATGGGTAATAGATGGGTCTCTTAGCACATGGCGCTGTCCTTGGTGCTGGATGAAGGGTCGGTAGACACAGCCTGTCCGTCCTGTCCTTGGGTTGGCTGTAAACACAGCATAACCCTGCCTCTAGACTCTGGACAGCGAAAATTTGTTATAGAGAGATAACGTTTTACTGATTCATATAGAAACTACTCGCATAGAATAGCAATCGCATAGAAACTACTCCGTAAGGATTTATCGTGAAGCTGCATTTTGCACCAAAGATTATCTCGAGACGAATCTATAGCAATACAAAGTGTACACAAGATGCCGTTCATTCTGTAAGTGATGACAAAGACTGATAGTTTTTCGTCTTCCAGACGCGTTAAAGGCTCCCGATGTCATCGTGTTACCACCACCTTCCAAATCACCGAACGCTTGAATGGAGGGCCCGCTCCTCCCGTCTTGTTCTTCCCGCCTGCTGCTTTATTGTTGGTAATGTCGACAAGCAGTCTGAAGCCTATTAGAGAGTCCGTAGGGTAGATGCCCATTAATCATTTCTGTGTCTTTGAGCTGAAGTGCCAGTTTCCATTAGCCACAGATTGAGTCGTAAGATAAACAGACAAGCCGGGAATAAGCTCACTATTCTGGGCATTCCTTCTGGGGCCACTGGCGGCTTATCCATTTAACATTCGGTCGGCTCCTCCAAGGTTCTTTTATGGCTGTAGAGCAAAGTGCGCTGTCGTTTCAATCAGGTTTTATTTGTCATGGCCTTTCAGAGTATCTTTCAGTTTTGCTTCATATATATATATCTTACCAGTTTACGTCAGGAAGGCTAGCGTGACCAGCATGTTCAATGGTTAGTACATCTAGATAGGCAGGTTTAGTTTGATTTGATTTGATTTGATTTATTGGGATTGCAAACAAATACAATACTCGTCGGCCACAGGCAGCGGGGACTGGTGTTGTGGCCCACACATGTACACAAAACAACCATAAGCACACAAACAAGACACACGGTGTTGTTTCAACACTCACAGCCTATTCCATGAGTGATGCATGATCTTGATCTATAATTCTCACTCTTTTAACTGCGTAGAATTTACTACCATGTCAACTAGAGCAGGGCCTGTTTTGTTTCGGGCGTAAATTAAGAAATCCCTTTTACGTGAAGTCTATCCTCACTGGGCTTGGTGGCAAACTTCAGATTGATGAGCGGTTTGCAGGTCGTGTGTGTTAGGTATTTTTCCTTTGCAGTTGCGCAGTTTCAGGTCAGATGTGCCAAGATGATTTAGTAACCAATAAACGGACGTTGTTGCACATGTTTGCCAAGTTTTACTCTTGAGTCGTTTTGGATACAGTTAGAATTATCTTTGGTTCACAGCTTACACTGTAATGGATACTGAAATAAAGGCTATTATGTAGCCC
>NW_017804242.1:2814620-2817176 GCF_001625305.1 Branchiostoma belcheri | reverse complement strand
ATACAGTCGCAGTTAGTGACAGCAGAGACAGTGACAGTTGGCAGTCGCCCGTCAAGTCGTCTTTATATACTGTAGAAATCAGGTGCGTTGCACGTGCGTTGCACGTGCGGAGCACCTGGTATGGTGCACGTGTGTTCTGCGTGGTCATTGAGCAGGTCAACTGGGAAGTGAGGAGTAAGCACGGATGACGCAAGCACCGTGCGTGGCACGCACATGCTTCGTGCGCTGTCCGTACAGCAATTGCACGTGAGAATAGTGAAGTTAGACTCACGGAGTCCGTACGTTGCACGCTCATAGGCTGTACGGGGCACGCGCGTCGCACGTACTCGCACGCACGGGTGGTAAATCCGCAGACCGCACGTAGAAAAAGTATTACATGCACTTAAAGTTCTACGGCGTGTCTGCGTGCTCCCAAATCCGTAGGATTCCGTACGGAGGTGGTACTCACCACGCACGGATGCCGTGCGATTGCCCACGTTTTTGCACGTAGACAGCACGCAGAAGCACGTACGGCGAGTTGTGACCGTCGCTTAAAAGAGGTATTAAAAAAAGGAGGTTAAAACGTAGTGGTGTATAGTATTTTTTTCTTTATTACTTTCTTTTGTGACTGTTAGTACTAAAGCCTACATGTTATGCCCGTGAATCTTTAGTACTCTTAGGGATTAGTGCGTTGTATGATGTACCATTAGTAGGCATGATTACTCATCTGTTCAGACACAATTTTCTTTTACTTTGTTACCTTGATATATGTGCTGTTTAAGATGGGGGGAGAGTGATATCAGGTTGCCTTCTACCCGCGGCATGTCTTTTATCATTTATTACTCCGTGAAGGAGATCAGGACCTCCGGACGGAGTGTTGTGAAGAGCTGTTTTTTCGTGTTCGCAGTCAAAACACTGGGTTCTCTTTGTGTAATCCGCATGCAATTTTATACGCCGTCTGCGGGCATGCCCGTGTTGATGCACGAATGTGTATTTTTGCCGTTGCTGCTTTCGCGGTCGATGTAATATTGCAGATGCACCCCTACAATTATGAGGCAAATTGGAATGGTCCAGAAAAACCCGTTGTTTGGAATAGCAGGGGGGGGGGTGGAACTTCAGGCAGATGGTGAGGGGCCGATAAGTGGTACCACGGCAGTAACACTCGCGGTGCTGGCCGGCCGCAACTGTTGCTGGAATTTGCCAGTCGCGCTTAATAAGTAACAGGCACGGTAAGACGGTGGGACTGTCTTTGTTACTAGTGACACGACCATGATAGTCCGATCTTTATGTGAATGCAATGATTGTGTGTGTGTAATTAAAATGAACTTCGAACTTGAAGCACAGTATCTTTACACGCCCTGAGAGCAGTAATGGATTTAGGTCTTTTAATATGTTTTATGGTTGTGACGCGCCCTCATTGTATAAACCGTTGCCTAATGTCTGCACAGTAGGTCTGGCGTTGACGCTTGGGATTATTTTTGTTGCAAAATATAAAACTTCACGGAGGATTGTCACCTATGGCTTCTTGTTTGCTGTTGTAGATTCTCTCATAAACAAATAAATAAACAAATAAACAAACAAACAAACAAACAAACTCTTCCCCACGTCTGTGCAGGTACGTTCCTGTCGGCGTTCTTCACGCTGTGCTGCCCGGTGCCGGGGATGAAGGACGAGCCGAAGACGAAGCCGTTCTCGTACTGCCTGCTGGCAGCCTTCGTGCAGATCGTGCTGGCCATCATCATCGTGGGCTGGATCCTCAGCTTCTACTGGGGAGTCATGTTCATCGTCATCTCATGTAAGTGTGATTCTTTATGCTAAAGCCACATTTCCAGCCCGGGACCCGGCCGGGCAGTTTCCAGGAACGAAAACTATGATATGAAAGACAGCATTCAACAAACACTAAAAAAGAAATGAAAGAAAACATGAGTGCTATTTCTATTTGTATATTGTTGATATGAATTGTTTTTTTGATCTCGCAAAAAAAATCGAAAATTGCTATAGATTTTTGTAGTTATGAACTCTCCGTAAATCTGTAGTTAAGTTGTTATTCCAGCATTCCCCCTGACTACAATATAGCTGCGCTTCAAGAAAGCAAGAAAAATTACCAATGAAAAAGTCGTTTGCCACCAACCGTCGTTTGCATTACATGGCATTGATTCCAGACGACTTTACTACACCTTTTATTCCGCCTGGCAAATGTTCACAGTACCCAATAAAAGTATGTAACATGCAGCGCTACTGAATAATGACTACAAAACAGAGATAAACCAACTGTGCGCACAGAAGCAACATCTAGGTGACATAACTGCTTTTGAATTACAACCAGTGACTGAACTCCATGAAATGTTGCGTCACAACAGAAAGTAAAGTGTTTATCCCACTAAGCCTTACATATACCTAGGCTCAACGCCTTAGTGCTTTTCCTTAATGCTTTCCCAAAGTTCGCTAGTTGGGTAACCCTGGCTGTATGTGTACCAGCAAAAACAAATAGATAAGTGCTTTCCAGTGTCGACAAAATCAAATCCACCAGGATTATTCAATATCCATCAGAGCAAAACAAACTGCGCTGCATGTAAC
>NW_017804242.1:2729137-2814600 GCF_001625305.1 Branchiostoma belcheri | reverse complement strand
AACCTGATACATTTTGAATATTTACGTCATTGGGAGGCCAAAGAAAGTGGTTGATAATTCCTCTTACAGAGCAATTTGCGGATGTGCACTAGTTCTCAATGGTGGCATGACATATCAACTCAGTTCCAACATTATTACTTCTCTTGCACATGAGTCTCTACCCTAATAAATGCATCAATAATATCAAATCACCAAGATCCGTTTATTAGGGCCTATACGGTCAGCAAATGTCAACTGGTTGTATAGATAGATTTTTATTTTACGTAAAGCACTGGCGACTCGTGGCTATCACAGAATGCTAATGATTACGATGCGGTTCACTGTAGTTCAGTTTATGGTTCAACCAGGCGAATGCATCTCCAGGTTTAGGCTGTGATGTGTTTTAAAGAGGTATTAAACAAAGGAGGTTAAAACGTAGTGGTGTATAGTATTTTTTTCTTTATTACTTTCTTTAAAATAATTTTGTGACTGTTAGTACTAAGCCTGCATGTTATGCCCGTGAATCTTTAGTACTCTCAGGGATTAGTGCGTTGTATGATGTACCACTGCATTGGTAGGCATGATTACTCATCTGTTCAGACACAATTTTCTTTTACTTTGTTACCTTGATATATACGCTGTTTAAGATGGGGGGAGAGTGATATCAGGTTGCCTTCTACCCGCGGCATGTCTTTTATCATTTATTTGCTGTTGTAGATTCTCTCATTAGCAAATTAATAAACAAACAAACAAACTCTTCCCCACGTCTGTGCAGGTACGTTCCTGTCGGCGTTCTTCACGCTGTGCTGCCCGGTGCCGGGGATGAAGGACGAGCCGAAGACGAAGCCGTTCTCGTACTGCCTGCTGGCAGCCTTCGTGCAGATCGTGCTGGCCATCATCATCGTGGGCTGGATCCTCAGCTTCTACTGGGGAGTCATGTTCATCGTCATCTCATGTAAGTGTGATTCTTTATACTAAAGTCACATTTCCAGCCCGGGACCCGGCGTGGCAGTTTCCAGGAACGAAAACTATGATATGAAAGACAACATTCAACAAACACTAAAAAAGAAATGAAAGAAAACATGAGTGCTATTTCTGTATGTTTGTATATTGTTGATATGAATTGTTTTTTTGATCTCGCAAAAAAAAAATCGAAAATTGCTATAGATTTTTGTAGTTATGAACTCTCCGTAATTCTGTAGTTAAGTTGTTATTCCAGCATTCCCCCTGACTACAACTTAGCTGCGCTTCAAGAAAGCAAGAAAAGTTACCAATGAAAAAGTCGTTTGCCACCAACCGTCGTTTGCATTACGTGGCATGGATTCCAGACGACTTTACCACACCTTTTATTCCGCCTGGCAAATGTTCACTACCCAATAAAAGTATGTAACATGCAGCGCTACTGAATAATGACTACAAAACAGAGATAAACCAACTGTGCGCACATAAGCAACATCTAGGTGACATAACTGCTTTTGAATTACAACCAGTGACTGAACTCCATGAAATGTTGCGTCACAAGAGAAAGTAAAGTGTTTATCCCACTAAGCCTTACATATACCTAGGCTCAACGCCTTAGTGCTTTTCCTTAATGCTTTCCCAAAGTTCGCTAGTTGGGTAACCCTGGCTGTATGTGTACCAGCAAAAACAAATAGATAAGTGCTTTCCGGTGTCGACAAAATCAAATCCACCAGGATTATTCAATATCCATCAGAGCAAAACAAACTGCGCTGCATGTAACCTCGCGTGACATTCAATTACCTCCTCTGTATGAAGTAAGCTGCCTCCTCGGCCTCATTCTGGAAATATAACTGCGACATTCGTCTTGTACAGGTACTTCTTGTGGATTGACTCATTTTTCTTTGGCCACACTCATCAGGCTATCCGTATTTATCGACTGGTATCCATTTGTGGGAAGTCGTTTGTTAGCCGACCAGGTATCCATCTCCCCCGCTTGTTAACACACCTGATTCCAGGGAGCCCTGTCACCACCACGCCTCACGTCTGCTTTAGTCTCGCCGGGCGTCGCAAATTACTGGGCGAAAAATCAACTTGAGCCCAAGAAGTTGAGTCCAGATAAGCTGTACAAGACGAATTACTGTTACTCGGAAAGCCACATCGTAAATCTAAAGATTCCATGAACAAGTACGGCTTTGTCTGCCTGTAACGTTCTCAATATTCTACGCCGACTTTTTGCATTCATGCGCTATAGATTCTATCATTGTGGTGCGGCTAGTATAAGCGAATGGCTTCAGTACGGCGCCACAGTATATCTTCTTTTGGTGTTTGAATGAAAAACACGACAGGTCAATTTCTTGAATTGATGGCCAGCCATAATATCATTACTCTCGTTACCTTCGCCGCGCCGCCTGGTATCAGCCCTGCAATGGTACGTAATGATGCAATTTCTTTGCCCAGTGGAGCGTAAAGATGGAAAGATATACGTAAGCAACGATCTACTCCGGTCTCAAACCGATCGTTTGGGCTGTAATTTAGAGAGTTCGTGATTCCCCAGGGCATCTCCGCGGACCGCAGCAGATAGCCTTATCTCTGCTTGTGAGCTTGTGTGGGTGATCGGGAACAACCAAACCGGCAACGCGCCATTACAGGATAGGGTAGAGTATGACGTGTAGCAAGGCAACGCGGCGTGGGCCAGACGCTGTGCGCGGCTTTTATCTAGCGTAACTCCGGGGGCAGTTTGATTATTGTAATCATATCTATGGCATTTCAAGGGAATCCAAATTAGCGGATGAAACTTAATACCACTCCAGATGGTTCGTCCTATGCTAGCTCCATCATGGATAATTAGGCATTGCAGTGTGGCCTGGATCGATGATAATCTCCAAGCAGATGTTGGGAGGCAACGTCGTAACGTTTTCTAGCTCGCCGCTTTTGTTACAAACGATTTGGAAGACTAGACAGAAAACGTTACGATTCTGCCTCCACAATCTAGTTGGATGACAGATGGATGGTGCCTGGGATACTGAAATGGTCCGATGTTGTGAGGCATTATTTATAGAAGGTCGTTGAAGATGTGTGTTGGTGGGACATACCACGTTAGTAGAGTAGATAAGAAGACATCAGCCCGCTGAGAGCTTGCCTAAGTGGACAGTTTCCTGAGCCAGTGCTCCTTATCTCCACGCAAAGGGACGACTAGAAACCATCACGGTGTGTTTGATGGAGAGACCGAACATCCAAGCTAGGACTCATCATCATCATCATCACCATCATAATCATCATCATCACCTGCCGGGGATGAGCACCAGTGTCTGAGCATGCCAATCCCCTCCATCACAGCCTGCCGTATGCCATGGTTTGAACTGCGTTTCCACGAAGCTGTCTTGTGAATAAGTGAAGACCAACATCATGTAATGAGAAAAACTGTGAGAAACACACATGAACGTCCCTGTGATCTGTCACTACTAACGTGAAGTTTCCTATAGTTGAAGACGCCGGCTGCCATCAAACAAAATAAATGACAAAGCAATATTCATGTGGGTTGATTGGAGGTAAATGAATTAAGTTAAGAGAGATACGATGACTGCTCACCAAGCAAAGGTTGAAGAGGGAGGATATCGTTAGGCTCCATCAAGCTTTCTTAAGGGGTTATGGGTAGTATAGAATTTAGCAAAAAAAAAAGGACCAATGATTGGCCCAGGGGAGAGAGCCGCGGTAAGGGCAACATTTCCCCCTGGAAACTGCACAGGCAAATGAGCTCCAGGATGGCCAAACTCCCCTGGCAAATTCTTCTCCCTATTTGGCTAAAGTTTACTATCAGTCCACACTGTTTAGTCTGGGCTAGGAGATTGTTACATTCTGATTGGTTCCCCGTTTTCTAGAATTCTGACAGCCGACTCCTTCAAGGAGTACCAATCAGGAGAAGGCAACGGTCTACTCATCAGCCTCTGCTTGATGAGTACGCGGTAACTAAACTAGCCTTTACGTGTATTTCTGACGACAAAAAGCAATATAGACGCATGGCAGAATTGATCGGCACACACATTTGTACCAGGACGGCCTTCAGCAAGTACACGGTCTGAGGCAAGGTCAGCCGGTAATGGTCAAACCTGTAGAAGGATGAGTGAGGCGGGCTGATAATTTCCCTGTGGAGAGCCAACAGTTGCACTATGCCACAAACTCTGTTTAATTTGGCCAGCAGTAACAGCAATTACAGTAGCTTGATTAAATCCCGCTTGTAGCGGTCCGGCCAACATCGGCGGGGCGGGAAGGGGCCCAATACTCGGACAGTGGTAGTTTACGTTGACAGACTACATAACAGATAACTGGACAAAGTATGTGTATACAGAAAATTAGGGTTTTCTTGCCCCCAAACAGCGAACTCTACCGAAGGATAACTTCTAAAACGGCTGCTCTATAGAGTTTCATCCTCAGTCAGTTTATTCATACCTCTTATCTATATCTATAGTCTTTATGCACCTACATTTGGCATATATATAAGTAGGATAGCACTCGGGCTATGCTAAACATGTAAACAAAGACAAAACACAACAGCATTTTGTTCTGATTATTCTCATGTTTGCTATGTCAAGTGAGCTTCATATAAGATCATATAAGGATGACTGGCAGTCCAGTCATCTGCAGGATCGCACAGGCTCATGATGGACCTAGATAACGTATCCCTCTCTCCGCCATGTCGATACGTGGCACAGTTGGAATGAGATATTTGTCTGGAAAGTAGGATTAGGGATCATCCCATGTTTGATCCCTCAAGCCCAAGGGGCTGGACTTTAATCTAGATGGCATCCGTCTGTGATCCCACTTGCACCTGTAACAATATCGTCTCTTTTGGCCCGACCCTGGGAGATAATATGATCATTTAAATGGCTTTACGTTGCCTTACACGTATACTCCAAGTGTAAGGATTTGTGGTGGAGTCTAGTCAATTTTAAGGAACCGTCACTATGTCTGTAATTGTCTTCTGTGTCTTTGGTTTGTAAAAAGAATGTAAAAATCGTTACAATATATGTTGTGTATGTGTGTATATTTTGTATATTTTGTATATATTTTGTCTCTTGATCAATAAAGTTTTGAAAAAAAATCGTTACAATGGACTTTCCATCGCATCGCTGGAGTAAAACATCGCCAACTCACAGTTAGGAAATGACGGCGGGTGAGAAGCGATCTAGAGGCAAACAAACCAGAGCTGCGCGGAATGCCGTTATAATGATTCCAAAATGAGACAGAAATGCAGTGTTAATGGGATGTCCTTTCCGGCTGGCAATGCGCGATGAATTCAAATTGAGTGTCGTGTCCCGCCGGCACGTCTGGCGCCTGCAGCCACGGGGCTCAGTGATAGTGAGAGAAAAGGCCTCACGGTGCAACTCACTCCAGGGAAAGTCTAGCCGAGTAGCCACCCTATTCTAGCTGCAGTCCGCTCCTCTGGTCGCTTCCCTACTGAATGGTTGGAAGAGAAGTGATAAGTGGAGTGAGCTGGAGTTAGAATACGACGGGAATACAATCGGTAGGAAGCAAGAAATGTCTTCAAAACAGACCAATTTCTATAATGGACTGTGATGACGTGATTGTGCGCAGGAACGGCAGATGAAGAGGATGGAAGGATTTTGAACACCCGAGCACATCCCATCTCCTGGGCAGTAATTGCATTTGTGCTACATGAAAAAGCCGATTCGTGCTTTCACGTGTGGGCGCACAGTGTCCTTCAGCTAGTTGTCTAATCCACCCGGCCCGACACGAGACTAATGACATTCACGTTCTGTTCTGCTGCGTCCACGTGCTGATTACCAGGAGCACTTTATTTTAAGCCTACGAACGGCCCCGGTCGGTGGCTATGTTGGAAAACGAATCACGTTTCTCTTAATATCCGTCAATAGCAGGACTAATACGAGAAAATAACGCTGTCAGTTGGTTGTCATTCACAGCTGAGCCTATGTAGTCAGAATAGCACGAAACGGCATTATTATGAATGAATGAATGAAAGACCTTTATTGTACGCTTGTGCTCTAACGAGCTAAGTACAGGTCATGGGTAGACAGGGAAAAGAAAACAGTAATGACACTTACATACTATATAACCTAATGCGATCTACTATTTACAGGTTCAGCTTCTTCTCGCTTCTTTACGCAGTTAAAGATGTACGAACATATTGAGCTAATTATACATGGTTTGTCAAGATTCATGAGGAATTCGAATTTTTCTATTCTATCTAAATGTCTAAAGCTTGGGAACTTATCTATTACATAAGTATAGAGGGAATCCCTCTCATTTCTATATAATGTGCAGTCAACTACAAAATGGCATTCATCTTCAATATAATCTAGATTACAAAATTGGCAGATCCTTTGCTGTAGAGGAATGTGGTTGTGTCTTCCCTTTTCTATGTGGAGTTTGTGTGAACTTATCCGGAGTTTTGTGATGGCTGTTCTGTGTCGAATGTTTGTAATTCTCAGATATTTTTCCTCGTGGTAAGTATTTTTTAGTAATCTATATGTTCGTAATTTGTTGTTGTTACGAATTTCTGCTGTAAAAGTTTGGAAATACATGTCTTTTAAACGTTGATCAAGGGATGGAATAATTTGTGAAGAATTTAAGACACACGACATCGGCGAATTCCATACGTAGGCAAAACCACACTCCTCTAGCGTCTTGCGGACTCCCGAAGCCCAGCATTTAGCGCCGGATGCATCCAGTTCAAGTTGACATAATAGAGCGTCTGCTGAGAGACTATCAACCGGCACGTTCTGGCGTATTCTGATATAGTGTTTAATGGCGTTCAGAGATGCTTCTAGTTTGAGGGGATAACGCCCCAATTCCGCCATTACGGCAAGATTGCAGGCGGATCTGGGAACGTATAAAGATTGTTTACAGAATTTTAAATGAGCTGCTTCGATAGGTGATGATTTTGGACTTTTGAATGATCCCCAAATTTCGGAGCCATAAACAATATTGGCTTTACACATGTGTCAAAAAGTTTGTTTCTTACAGATATTGTCGCGTTGGCTTTGTTTAGAGATTGATTGACTCCAAACAGTGCTTTCAGACCTTTGTTGTATAAGTGTTTGTTGTTTGCCTTGAACGTACCGGCTGCATTAACAACAATACCAAGGTAACAATAGTTTGTAACTATCTCTACTACATTGCTGTTGTACAAAAACTTACAGTCTTTTGGCAGACGGCCTCCCTTTGTAAAGACCACTACTTTGGTCTTCTTTAAGTTAACATTCAATTTCCATGTTTTACAATAAGTTTCTAATCTATCTAAAGATGTTTGTAGACCCCGTTTAGATTCAGAAAATATAACTAAGTCATCTGCGTATAACAGGCAAGATACTTTCTTATTATGTAATATGGGGGGTTACAAGAATGATCATTAAACTCATTTGCTAAATCACTAATGTATAAATTAAATAGTGTTGGACTCAGGTTACAGCCTTGTCGAACCCCACAGTTAGTTACGAAAGTTTCGGTAAGACCGCGGTTAGTTTTGATACAATTTATTGTTTTGGAATACATGTCTTTGATAGTCATTAAAAATTTGCCTCCTATTCCAAGTTCAGTCAATTTTCGTAGAAGTCCATCTCTCCAAACAGAATCAAATGCTTTACTAAAATCTACAAAACAGGCATATAGTCGTGCATTTTTACTTAGATATTTGCTAACTAAAGTAGACAGTACAAAAAGATTATCGGTTGTTCTAAAGTTTTTCCTAAAACCGGCCTGTTGGGGTTTGAGAAGGCTGTAATGTTCAGCATAGTTAACTAGTCGGGTATTTAAAATGGAGCAGAATAGTTTACCAAGACAACTAATTATGGAGATTCCTCGGTAATTGTCTGGAAGTGAAGTGTCCCCGGATTTATGTATAGGTACAATATGACTTAGAGACCATTCTTTGGGATAGTAACCGTTTTGTAGACATGAGTTTAAAATATGTAGAAGGGGTTTCTTTAGTATGGTCTTCCCGCATTTCAACATTTCATTTAGAACCATATCGCCCCCGCTAGATTTCTTGTTTTTTAGATTGGAGATTGCTATGTCTAGTTCTTCCCCTGTTATAAGACTGTCTAAAGTACAATTCTCCGGCGAGGGAGGGAGGGGGGAGAAGTCCACGTTGTCTGTGGAAGCGCGTATGTTACTATCACTGATAGCATCAGCGTGTTTGTTAAGACCTTTAAAATGTTCTAGCCACGCTGAATCTGATATTTGATCATTATGGTCACATTAAGGATAATTTCCCAACTGCACACCATGAGTTATCGTGTTAGCACATCATCAGTGTCTTTAATCTTATCAACCACTTCCTTTCCCAAATCGCAGCTACCACCATCAGTTCCTTGACTAGGGTTACCAACCACTTCCATTTTGATAAACAATCCCTCCTTGAATAGCCAAAATTGGTGTTACAGGCTCATTTCTTTCTCTGCCAGGCTCTATTTCCTCCCTTTCCCGAACTTGAAACACCCCCTTGTAAACTACCCCACAGGGCGCATCTTTAACGTCCACCTGTCTGTCACACCTATTACTTCACGGTATTCAGTTATACACAAATCCTCATAAAGTGCTCTTACAAGTCGTTTTGGTTCGCTAGCGTATGCCAATCACTTTTTGCGAACGCTGCCTGGAGCTCGAGGCGTGAATAGCGTCATCAGCGGGTGATCAGAGAGAAGTGTCCCGTGTATTGAATAGCTTCTGAGCAGGGAAAATATGTTTCTTTTCATCATAACTTCAAAGACGTCGAAACTCGAAACGTCGGCCAGGAAGATTGCTTTGAGGCTTGTGTTGCAACGTTCAAAAGAACCATATTTTCACTGCTTAGCGGCTATCCACGATACACAGGACACTACTCTGATGTACCGTGTACCATAAAAATGTATCACCACTCACAATAAGCTAGAAGAATACCTGTATGTATCACTCGCTGTTGCACGTCAAGCCAGTGCTATGAAATGGCAGCCTATAAATAACACCTATCTAGGGAACAGAAGTGGATTTGCAGCGATCCCGAGATCCCGTGTAACAGATTACGAAAGCAAGTTTCTTTAGAATGAAGAAGTACCCGTGAACGGGAGAAACCCGCGCTTTGTTCCCACGAGGTAATGCGAATAGTTGCATAACCTTATGTATTGGCGTGGAGGTGTTCTAGAAATAGCAATAACTTTAGGAGGCAATAAGTTACAGTGATGGGAGCATCAGATCTGACCAGAACTGATGGGTGTCTGACAAGAACACTGTGGTGGGTTGATGGGGTGGGGTACTGAGGAGTTTTTCAGCCTGTGACTGACTGGTTGGACTTACTGTACATCACGTTAAATCTTAAATCCTACTTTAGAATGAGTTATAAGGCCACACCAAGTAAATTTTATGGATGACGTCCTTTAGAGACCCTAAATCTAATGCGAGAGGGCGAAAAAAAAACAAGATGGGCCCTAAAAAACAAGATGCCTGGATTAGAAATATACTAAGAGATGACAAATGTTAGGACACAAATTGAATGAGGTGACACAGTGTAACAAGCAAGAAGTCTTTCATTCATCATCAAAATAGCAATAAATCAGGTGGAACAGCAGTTGTCGTCCTGTCCTGTTTCTTTCATCACATTTTTGCTCTTTACCCATTTCGCGTTACGGGTTTCACGTCAATCTCACGATTTGCAGCACTGTCGTGACTCTTTGGTCATAGTTACAGGAAGCGAAATTTCTTGTTTTTTTTCTAGGAACAGGCCAAAATCAATGCGCGCGCGGACGTCATCCATAAAATTTACTTGGTGTGGCCTAACAACACAGATGAACTTTCAAGTTCGGATCTCAGAGTTCCCTTGTGTTTGTGTTTCTCCAGGGCGGAAGGGTGAGGAGCCAGTGGCAGTCATCGAGCGATACGAGTGAGTCGTCTGCTGTCCGCTCAGACCCGGCTAACACGGATGTTTGCGCCTCCAGGGCCAAAGGATGATGCTGAAAAAAGCTTGTTTCATGAATATAATCCATTCGCACTTGTCGGTTGCACACAATGCACGATGCCTTCAGAGTACGCACTCGAGTAGGTTATCCATTGCCTGTCCTTGGTGGCTTTTTGCCAGACATTATTGTCTGAACATCCTTCGTAGTTAACGCCGACGGGAGAGCCGGTTGTAACTACGGAGGATGGCACCCAGGCTAGACCATATTTCGCACGTTGGGAGGCATGCATTCCCATGCTTTGTTGCATTCCTGCCAGGTCTACAACACTGTGCCTGTAAGAACCCGTCAAAGGTATGGTGGTGTGTGTTTGAGCAATGATCGATCTTATAATGTCAGTCTTAGTCCTGATCGCTTTCAAATTTGTGCACTGCTCGTTGGTTGGCTTGTTTGCTTCTCATAACTGGTTACCAGCTACATAAGGCCTGACTGAAAGGTTTGATCCACTCACACCAGGATGGATCCCCCCACTCCTGCACTAATGTTCTGTACGAAATGTGTGTGTGTGTCATCTTTTTCAGGAAATGAAGAGATTATCATGAAAACGGACGATCCACGCTATAGAAAAGCTGTTAATTTGAAAGTGTTCAAATAATGTGTCCTCCTCTTAACAGGAACAGACCGATCAATTATTACACAAATAGATATTATATAGCTGTTATAGTAGCCATCTTAACATTTTAAAACCTTTTCTTCCTCACAAGTAGAATCAGGGTAGAAGAATGACGTAGTTCTGGGGCTTCAGCAAAGAGTTGACGCACAGGTAGACGAAATTTGTAGGCGAAGATACAGCAGGTTCCTAGAATGTAGTAAATCATCAATTACTAACAGGGCTCAGCTGCAGGGACCGTACGTTGATAGGGTTGGTTGGAGTCACACGGACATGGCGTAGTGAAAAATGAACGGTCCCTGAATGTAACCCTACGGAAGTTTCAGGGGACGACCACCAGCCTTTGGCACGACAACAGCCACAATTCCCGCGCTTTCATGGCGATGTATAACTGACATTAATTGGAGTAACAACGGAAGCCGTTCAGATAAGAGATAGAATTTCTTAGAAATCAACCGACGAGGCATGTCGTGAGTGTTATGGATGTAAAGCTACTGTGGAAAATACGTCTGTGCCAGAATAACTAATGCTGCAAAACCTCCTTTCCACTGGACGGAGATCGCTGATCGATCATACGGCAATCAAAATTGTATTTGTGTGACCCATGAACATGACGCAACGGGAAAAAGTATGTTCAAGGAGAGATAACAAAACACAAGACGTAAAATATTGTATTTATCTATGAAATTCGTTGAGCAATATGTCAACGTTTTGGTCGCTCAGCGGTAGCAGCCTCTAGTGGATAGGAGGTTGGGTGTATCTAACAATATGACGTTTTATAAGATGCTATTCTGGAAAGATCGCAAGCCAAAGCTGGAATTTGTAACACCGAATAAAAGTATTTCCTGTTTAAGCCACGTACCGATATAGCTTTTTCATGTGGTTATGCAGCTTTGCTTTGATATATATATATATATATGTATAAGGTAAATTGATCTAACTCAGTACGTAAAGTGTATGTTGAGATATATCTAATGATGAACGACGCATCCCAGACCGGTGGAACACACGATATTTGTTCGGAAAAAAGTTGATAGTATGACAACAAACAAGTCTACTCCCGCACGGTTCATAGACCATGTAAAACTTCTCTTGTCGTGGCAGCTGTCCAAGTCTCAGAAAAATGAGTATAGTTTAATTTCTGTGCCAATTTTTCATTAATCGGAATTGGAACTCGTAGTTCTTGAATGGTGCTGGCGTAGACAGATAAAATGACATTATGGACAACTGTGAAATACGTATAAGGGTGGTGCGAAAGATGGCCGTGGATGTATTTTGACAATTTGTAAAATTCTGTAACATTTCTGAGGTTTTTATGAATATTTCCTTATCATTATCTATATTTGTAAGATGAAAACGAGATGAAATAAAATTAAGTGTTTGTAATGTCTGAACGTTGCGTTTCGTCGTACTGTCGCGTTTGTCCGTGTTGGTGGCAGGTTTCGCCTAGGTCTTGTCAGAAACCAGGTACGAGTAGCAGTCAGAAAAGTTATGCATCAGACAAAAAAAAAGGATATGATAAGCTAATGTAGGGTCCGACGCAGTGTTTGACGCATGTTTTTCATTTTTTTTATACGCCTTTCTAGTGGTCCAAGTTTTTAAGTTGGAAGGTGACGCGAAATACGCGGACTCGAAAACCATGCATAGAACAATGAGCCAGACCCTGTATCTGCTTGGAGATTAACGTACGTCCGGCCGACTTCACCTGTGGTAATCATAGAAAGAACTGTTTACACCCACTTTCTATACACATCTCCAATGGGACAAGAGGAAAGGATGCCGATTCTTCTCTCGACAAAACGGCTTTCCGCAGGGACAACAACACACAATAGGGCATCCCGCGGGGCCCGCAGGTGTGTCACAACAGACCAATGGTGAAGTGTCACCAGCTACTCAGGATTGCGAAGGAATTCAGCGGCGGTGCGTCACGAATTTATCACCGTTTCTTTCCGCACGACATCACGACGCGGCTCGGAGTCAGCAGTTTAAGGGAGGACAGCGATTCTAAAGACAAGCTGAACAACAACACCGTGATATATCTGCGTTGTGAACTCATCATAACCTTTCTACTGAAAAGAAGCAGACAGGTAAACAATGGGTGATAAAGAGGTCCTAATAGGTAGGAAGCCCTCTTTATCGAGGCGACCCTCTCAACAGAGGTTGAAGAAGAGACGACCCAGCGTCTCCACCATATCGGAGACCGGTTCTCTGATTGTTGAAGGCACGGCGAGACTTCCCCCACTCGCCGACAGACAGCACCGACCAGTCATGGACAAGCTGTCCAGACAGGTCTCCATCATGAAGGCCTCGGGCGCGGGGTCCAAACGCGGGTCCGGGAGGAAAGTCTCCATTCTGGACCCCAAGAGCCTGTCGGAAGGCCCGGTTGAAGGTATCAGAAACCCGGCGTTGGACGAGAGTGATGAGACCACAGAACAGCCTGAAGATCAGGTAGAGACGGAAACGGAAACACCTCCAGCTGAGGAGGCAACTCAGGAGTCAGAGACAGCAGAGCAAAATGGAACAGGGAGTAACACGGACCAGGACGGCGGAACTGAGGGGGCAGAAAACAACAAGGATGGGGACAAACAGGAAGAACCCAAAGAGGAAGGACAGCAGGAAGAAGCACAGGAGGACAAGTCTAAATCTTCCGACAAGAAAAAGTCTAAGAAAGAGAGCAAGAAAGAATCAAAGAAGGAGAAGAAAGAGAGTAGGTTAAAGTCGTTTAAGAAATCTTTCCTGCGGAAGAGCTCGAAGAAGAAGAAGGATGACGAAGACGCCGACAAAGCAGGTACACTCAGTTCTCCATGTCACTAACATGGCGTTGCTGCTATTGATTTAGGTGACACGCATGTACCTGCCCTTTTATTATGTTATATCCATTTTGTACCGCTTTAGAACTATATGAAATAGAATAAGAATGATCATCTCTCGCCTCAGATAGAAATAGGTGAGGTTTAGTGAATATCTGGAATTTAACATCCACACCTTTGATACTGCTTGTAGGTTCTGTATACGTTCTCTGTACTACCCTACATCATCGTTGATCTCATACTAGCACCACTGATAGGCACTTTTGTGTTTAGCTAATTGCTGTTATAACTTGAGCTGCTCATACAATCACAATCTTTTCATGAAAACCATGAAATGCTCATTCAGGTATCGACAACCACAGCAAGATTTCAAAGTCTGTGGTTGGTCTTCCCTGTGCGGTCTGGCTGGTGAGACTCTCTAGTTGACGATTTTCTGACTTTGTCTGATTTTGTGGTATTACTCCATCCTGTGCGCAGAAGCTGACATTCCCCTTGTAGATATAGACGCAGCAGAAGCTCAGCAGCAGATTCAGAGGAAGAAGGGCAAGCGGCCGTTCGTCATCAGGAGGGGAGGGGACGACGACGAGATGAAGCAGGTCATCCCGTACATGTCCCTGCCGCTCGCCATCATCTGCTGTCTCCTCAACATCTTCCTACCCGGGTTCGGTCGGTATCCGATGTGTTTAGTCTAGTCTAGCGTCTAGTCTCTACCAGACCTCCCCAACGACTTGAAAAAGGTCGTAGAAATCGGTCAAAGTCCTTGATAAGGGACTGAGCTTGCAAGAATTTTAGTAATTTACCGGTTGCAAATGGTAACTTTATGACCTCTCTGGACAATCATTCAATCTATTTGTCGAAAACTATAAAACATGTATTTTCCCAACAATTCATGAAGTCGGGTAGGAACTATATGTGTTTGTGTACTGAGGAAAAAGTCACTCGTTAAGAAGTTAAGGATAGATAAATTAAATGTCCCGGGATAGTTGAAGCAATCTGGTAGGCACAGTTTATTAGTGAACAAATGTCCTGAAACTCTGAAAGACATCTTTCTAATTGTTCTGTTAGTTCTTTAGTTGGTTCATCAGAATGTCAGCATGTGGTTACTGCTATAGTTTGTTCCAATATAATAGCACAGTGTACTTCGCGTACGGTTCTTTGCACTGGAGAGTTGACAAATGATATTAAGAGGCCACAAAGGAGAACTCCGTTTGTCCAGCGACATCAATAATTCAGGTACCTAATTGTGTTCCATCATCATCCCCCGTCCTAAACGTTCTATTGACTATATAACATCCGTCCGCGTAATGCTACTGCCATACTTTATGTACGTTAAGTCGTACCGTTTTGACGAATTCAATTTTGCAGTTAACTTGATCTTCGTGCGTTTCACTTCTTGTCATTGATATCAATCAGAGAGGCACGGCGGGAGCCGAGCGGACCGGGAGAAGGGGCCGTATCCTTTTATTGAATTCTTAATGGATCACTTAGCGAGTCGCATTGTGCGCCGTCACAAGACATGTCGGTCACTCAGGCAACGCCGGGAACGTTTGAAGGTCACTGGCGTGAAGGAAATTAGGAGATGAATCCGCGGGGAATTTTTTTCACGATTAGTGGTGGGGAAGAAGAGAAGGAAGTAATCAGTCTGAGGATGACGAAGGTGTTATGAAGACCCGGTTCAGCACCAAGGACAGGGCAGTTCAGAGGGCGCTGCTTCCATTCCCTTACGCTCTGTACAGCATGTAACATAATGTTTTAACGTTAACATGGCACCAAGTTCGTACGGCCTCCTTTCCACAAGTCGATGGAGCGACCAAAATTGGATTTGTGTGACCTTTATTCTAGAATTGGAATATGATGCACGGTATTATGATTTAGAGACCGTAGACCAATGCGCGCAAGAACCTACTTCCCATCGGTGAAGTCCAATCAACTACGATTGTGGTTACGTTGGTCAAATTAAGTATGCACCGCAATGGATGGTCACACATATATTACTGGAACACAAGGAGAAGTTATATTTGCTAGTTAATGCCATATGGTGTGCCTAGTAGCCATTGAACATCTTTTGTGATGGCCTGTACTTAGCCCAGTGTGGCAAAAATGTATACATATAATCCATTCATTATTTAATACACCACTAATAGTGCTGTACCTGTCTCCAGGCACGTTGCTATCCGGGTTCTCCCTGCTGTGTAAGTGGGGAGTGCGGGACCCGAACGCCGGGCCGAACCAGAAGGACGAGGACCTGGGCCACGCGCTGTACCTGAACGTGGTGGTGGCGCTGTCCCAGATGATCACCATCACCTTCATGCTGGTCGGATACTTCTGGAGCGTGGCCTGGGGAGCCCAGATGGTCAGGATGGCCAGTGAGTTCCCAAGGGTTACTCTCTACCAGGCTTCGGGCGGCGGATGGAAAGAGCAGAAATTGGCCAAATAGAGAGATAACACGCCAGGGCAGTTGGTCCCCTAGAGAGTACAGTTTGCCGCACCTATTTGGCCAATTTCTACTCTTTTCAGCCGCTTCCCGAAGCCTGATAGAGGCTACCCAAGGGTGACTGTCTGTCTATATACACAGCTTGACAGTTCATCTTTGTGCGTAGAATTCTAGCCTGTGTTACACAATCTCTAGATGTACATTCTTTTGTCGTGCAGTCGAAAAACGTAGTAAAGTCAAATTCTTTATGTTGAAAATTGCACTTTAAAGGAACTTTCATCATAATATCAATGGATGCCAATGAACGAGAACCCTTCAGCTATCAGAACGTATCAAACCTCACGTATCCGAGGAAAAAATATCCAGTGGGATCTGTAATGCAAGCTATCTAAAAAGCCGGATCTTACATCTGCTTGGAGAGACTCAAAGCACAACTTGGCACAACTGTCGTTCCGATGTTGATCGCAGCAAGACGCTTTTGATACGTTACTTTTGAGTTGATACGAAGTGTCATCCGGCTGGTAACATATTTGTAATACACCTTTTCAACCGTGGCAGCGACTGTTCAGAGACCTATCTCTCATTATTTCAAAGGAATTTCATTAACAAAGAACTGAGCCTTACACCTCCTCAGAGATTTATATAGAGCACACCGGTATCCACCTGATGATGTTTACTTACGAATTACAAACTCCCCTTTCCCGCACAACCTGAAAACCGCTCTTCAGGTCGCAATCTCCAAGCAGATGTTGGGATGGATAAATCATTCCGTTTTCCTAGCTGTCGCGCTGAGGCGTTTTATGAAACAGACGGGCAGCTAGGAGAACGTAACGTTCTAGCCCCCCGACATCTGCTTGTAGATTACCTTCAAGTCAGCCAATATCTTTGAATTTCGTGGAATATTTCACTGATGGCTTAACAACGTTCCCTTGCAGTTGAACTGCGCCGCTGGAAGAAAGGCCAGCCCCAGTTCAAGGGTCAGGTGATGCCCGAGGACGATGAGGAAAGTGCGCCGAAGACTCAGTCCAGCACCAAGGCCAGGCAGAGTTCACAGGGCGCGCCGCCGCCATTCCCTGACGCCGCGGGACAACACGGGTGCCCCTAGTTCATGGAACCCTCTTCCCGCTTGATGTCGAGCGCCGAGCGACCAGAATTGGATTTGACTTCACAACTGGAATATGGTACACGATCCAAAAGACAAGAAATGTACAAGAAATCGTGCCTTATCTATGAAATCCGTTGCGCGGTTTGTCAAATCTTTGGTCACTCAGCTCTCCCTGCTTCTAGCAGAGAGGTGTAAGACAGAAACAAGGACAAACATCTGAGTAGACCTGAGAGAGTAAAATTTGTTTATCCTATTCCCTGTACATAAACACTAGGATAGCAATTCCAAAACAAGTGTGTACAAATAAATGTAAATACAATGTACCAAGTATCAAGCAGATGGTCATTGGTATTTTTTAAAACATTTTGGTTAGTATTGAACTCAACTAAATTTAGATGCGAAATTATGCCAGTATGTCATTTAAGTTAATGGCTCAGTGGGAGCATACATGTGCACAAAGATTCCAACAAATCTGTACAGGGTAGTTAGAACTTCAGTTTCCACCATACTCCAAGGGTTTCTGGAAAAGTTGCAGAAACAGAGTTACCATTTGCAACCAACTGGTGGAATGAATTGTTCTCCAAGGCTGGGAGTGACTAGTAAAACACCCCCAAAGATTGCTATCTACAGGAAGCCAACAGATAACCTACATGACTCTTATCCTAGGGTAATCCTAAGGAAACAACTAATCTCCAAGCAGATCTTTAGGAGATCTGTGATCAGATCTTGGGGGCAGTCACGATTTTGCCCCAAAGATCTGCTTGGAGATTATGCAGCAACCTGTGTGACTGAACAGACACCACGAAAAAACACAGCAACAGTCAGAATAAAAGAAAGTTTATTGTTACAAATTGTGAACAGTGAAGACTCTCTAAATCCAATGTTATTTTTACCATACAGTACTAACATTGTGAGGTCCAGTCATTGCGTAAATATCATCTTTACTCCCCTGGTTACAGTACGTCGGTAGGGTATAGACTTCGAGTTAGGATACATACAATTTGTTACACAGCAACATGTTAACTGCTATCAACAGAATCAATGTTGCACCAGCCATGTGATTTGGTGAAATACAAAAATAGAGTACAACATTCAAACAAGAATACTGAAAGAAACTAAATTCCTTCCATTGCAAAACTGGGGTCTATGAGTATGACTCGCCTCTATTGCCTCAAATATCAAACTAATCCAAAACTCATAACAAAACAAAGCAAAAACTTGTACTCATCTATGTACTAAGTCATTTCTTGATGCAACTTACAGTGACTATCATTCTCTGACAAATGTACACAGTAACACAAAAATAAATACACAGGTGGATTACAGCATAAGCACAAGCAAACCATGGGTTGTGACAACATAGAAAATACCAAGAATACTGAGTGTCGGGAGGTTACATGTACATCTTAGTGGAGAACCTTGTTGTATTAACTATACAGTCCAGCACAAGTGCCAGCTAACTACCCAACATGATCGCTTTTCTTCTTGTTCGACAACTGGGGTGGTCACCAGGGCCCCTACACTGTCACCAGTAAAGATGATCTGATGCCCCCATTCTGGTTGAAAGACCCAGGGAGAACCATATGACCCTTCACAAACTAAAAAGAATTATCAACACTTGGCTTTAAAGTGAGGCTGTAGCTGCAAAAAAAAGTCTACTTCATGAAATTTGCCCCTCCAAATTCTTCTCAGAGAGTTTTTGACTTTCTGGAGTGGAGGAGGATGCCCAGACTCCCTATTATGTGACCTACCATGCTTTGCTGTGTGGCTATCACTAGACAAAGTTAGGCTTCTGTACCTGACCCCTGGGAGAAAATCCTGGTGACCACCCTTAACTACAACAGTGCAATAATGCTGACAAAGTCGAGACTGGGGAATGATGCCCTGACATCCCGTGCTAGATACAACTTTCAGTATCAAATGTCATAGGAAACTCATACCGTAAAAATCACCGTGGCATGGTACCCAAGATGTGGTTACGTTGCCTAGTCTGTATCAATAAAAAATTCATGGCTTTCTTATGAAATCTCAATTCCTCCTGCCGTTCCGGGAAGGCAGAGAATGCTGGGAACCACCCGTAAGTTAAAAAAGAATGGCACTGTTCTGGTCAGACTTACTACAGTGTTGGGTGCTACCGGTACAACATAAACCTCCCTATTACTTTTCACAACAGGCAACTATTGTTCGGACTTCTAAAGCACAAAAAAATCAGACACCAGGTCTAAATCTAAATGGTAGTACATAAACATCAACAGCTTATAGCAGAGTGGACCAATAGAACCAACCAAAGCATCATGACTGTACAATGTAGAGATGGCGCATGCACTGAGCTCCACCTAGTCACGTACAACTGAACACCGTTACTAAGTTAGTTTAACCCTCAGTACACTGGCATGTATTCTATGATGTTTGCTACAGCTACGTTAACTGTTGGGTGCGGAACAGTCCCTGGGGTGGTGGGCAGCAGCGTGTTCCTCACACAGCATGGATGGCCGCGGAGAAACAGAGCTTCAGGGTGAAGGGGTACCGGCCTTCTGAAACACACACAGGAGAAATGATCAGAACTGTTTCTTTCAAGTTCAAATCCTCATGTCATTTTCTGAAACACAAACAGGGGAAATGACCAGGACTGTCACATTCTCGTGTCGTTCACACTCCGTTCCTGTTAGTCGCTCATTATAGATTACTGCAAATCCAATTAGCCTCCTGTGCAGAACTAGGTGCCGCTGGCGTTATTTTTTGGGGGGGAATGCTGATTTGCGACGTTCAACCTCAGTCCTGTGTTTAGTTTGGGTGGGTGTATTAATTTGCCATGTTCAACAGCAGGCCACAGTTAAAGGCGTGTGGCACCGAGAATTCTGGCCCATGTTGAACATTGTAAATTAGCGCTCCTCCCCCAAAATAAATGCCGACCTTATGTTGAACACTGTAAATCGAGTTCCTCCCAAACATAGATGCCAGCCGCAGATACAGGGTCTGCACAGGAGACTTCCCCCAAATATATTTCATGGGAAGCCATTGTTTTATCTGCAACTGCACTTGTAATATTCTACAATCGTCTACAAACATACACATGCACAGTTGTGTATGTTGCAGTTGTGACACTTGACACCAGACTATATATGATATACATGTGCTTGGCACACCTCAGGAGCAGGTAAAACAGGTACACAGAACAATGGCACTTTGTTTTTCACTAGCATTACTGCTGCAAGACTGATTCATCTAACAACCGATTGACATCTACAAGCACACCTTAAGGTTATGCATTTGACCTGACTCTTTTATTTACACAATGGCATGTAGATATGACCAGATAATCTAGGCTCCAGGAGGCCTACCTCACAGACAAGGAAACCTGTGTTAGATATTTGTTTGTGCAACGTTGACCCACAAACCCATCTGCCATTGAATAGATAAATTAAAGCCATGTAAACAAAGGAGAGTGGCAAGCTACAAGGCAAAGGCCACTGCAGTTTATGTTTTTGGTTCTCTGACATTTTCAGGCAAAAATACAATAAGTAGTCAAAATGAGAACAAAGGGCTGGGAGGAAAATGTGAATCTGTGTATGAACTATGTCATGATGCAGACTCTCATATCTTACTCTATTATATCATGTCGATCTTTCAGTTTAGTGTTACTTTTTTTGTCAAAAATACAAGAATCAAGAAATCAAATTGGTGTGGCCTGACTGTAAATACCAGCTTATGCACAAAGACTTTCTGGACAGGTTAATGGACCCCCTAGTGTGTTATTAAATTGAGAACATTTTATGTAGATGTTTTAATCAGACAAGTCTGTCTGTTCAGTACATTGCTGTGAGCTACGATATATTCTAAAACAGAAACATCTAAGGCTTTTATCATCTCAGAGAAGGCCCTTGCTGGAGTTAAAACAACTGGCAATAGACTGGAAGAAACTGGTGAGTGTATGGGTTCTGTCTATCAATACAGAGTCTCTGTGTTACACATCTGTTAACACCATCCCCAGTCTTAAGGTATTGACTTGGGCCTGATTAAAAGCAATGCCTCCATCTGGACATGCTACTGGAGTACCCTGAGCAAGACCAAACATTGTTTTACGTGCAGAGGGTTGACGCCAGAGACTTATTCCTGAATACAAAGGGGTGCCAGCTTTCAGTACCCTTTGCCTTTTGGATCCATTCCTGGATATATCAGTTTGTCTGAATCTTAATAAATAACTGCTACTTGGCATTCCACTCAAACATTGCAGGCACATGGCATTGACTGGATAAGGGCTCTAGCCAGCTCAAAATTGTTTGCTGTCATCCCAGGTTCATGATCAGCCCAAATTTTGGATTTTGAAGCCTTTAAAAATGCAATTTCCCACATTTTGAGAAGCAAATCATGGGGTTGAGAGTTTTTGTTGGTGTTCCTTTTGATGTTTTTATATTTCTACCAAAGATTTTTGTTATCAAGACTGATGGATTGGTTTAGAAATGTTTCTGTCACGCGCCACATTATTCCTGCAATTGACGGAAAAACGGGTGCTGGTTAGAGCCCTGCAATTGCTATATCACACCAAACGACTTGTCACATCAAAAACCACTCATTTCCCAACTACCATGCCTGTACTTACTTGGGCTGGCCATCTGACTGTGGTTACATATGACCAGCGCCTCCAGGGCATCGCTCATCTTGTCCCACTCCAGCAGGCCGGAGGAGCTTCTCTCCGCTGCGAACACAACAGCACAGGGAAGGGCAGGGTTAACTTACTGGGGTTTCACAGTACATGTCTTCACAACACCTGGCAGTATCAGTACAGTTCAATCAAGATTTCACCTCGACTACTTGCAATTAGTGTAGAAAACTGAAATTCCAGTATAATGGTATAAACATGTATATGTATCCACCACCCAAGTTGTTCATCCGTCACTTTTAGTTTAACAATAATAGCAATTGGAACAGATTGCAGGAATTGAAAATTGCAAGACATTCAAATAAAATTAAAAAGTGTGATGGGGAAAGAGATAACATTAACAAGAATGGTAATGCATATTATGTAAGTGATGGAGAGTCACCCACTTTTACATGACAGTGCTCAGGATTAATTTGTTATTGTGTTATTGTTATTGTTGCTGTTTGACATGTTCCATGTATAGATTTATCATTAGTCTCTACCAGACCTGCTAACTTGAATGAGTAACAAAATATGGTGTACACAAGAGTGAACTGGCTAATATAGACTATAATAGAGCAACATTTGCCAACCCTAGCCATCTAACTCCTCTGGACAGTTACATACCCTACTTTAGTCTGGTAGAGACTAATTTTGTATGCTGAAGAAGAAGAAGGAAGGATTTGGGTTTACATTTTTGAGAAAACATTAGGCAGGATTGCCGCAGGAAGCATTGACAATGAGGCCACTGTGAGCAACCATCCTGTTTTATACTCCCTGTTCTCAATTACTTCTAAAAAGGGTGTTTGCTTTATAAAACATGCATGCCAGAAACGACTTGATATGTAGTCGCATGTACATGTACGATTGCCGACAGTTTGTCTCCATAAATAGTTTTTTTCCCTGTAGAAGTTGGTGGATTTTGAGAACTCCTGTTATGATAGGAAAGACCAATGATCTATGTTGCTGACGCATGTTGGATGTTTTGGTTGTTGGTGAGGTCATGCAGGGTCAGAGTGTGTTTTTGAGTGATCATTATGTTACAACCATGCGTGGTTTTTCTCTGACCTGGTCTGGGCCTCTCGCAACCAGCATTGAATGGCATTCCTCAAAGAATGGAAAACACAAGCGTTATAAACAGGGGCCTTTGTCCATAGAAATAAAAAGAGCCGGTTTTGCCCATTTGAAGGCCTAACCAGCAACAAACCCACAGAGAGAATGAAACTGTATAGAGATAATGTACTCCCTCTCTGTCAAACACACAGCTCTGCTTCCCCCCAAACTTTTCCCATAATGCACTACGAAATCTATTGAAAGTGTCTTTAGGTTTAAAAAAATAATACCTGCCATATATTGCCATTGAAACACAGGCAACAAAATGTTGAAACAGCAACAGTTATGAACGTATTACAAAAGGATTACTGGTGATCTCTAATAGACACATGCTTGTTAGTGCATGACGAACTGTAAATTTATAAGAGGGATGGACAAATACACTCATAGCAGAAGGTGCAGTAAAATGTCAAACAGGGATAACATTGTCTCTATCTCAGTTCACTTCCCTTTCACAACCACCAACACAACCAGTGCATGAAATGGATAGAGTGATGTACAAGTCCATTTAACTTACTTCTTGATGGGAACATCTTAATAGCAGTAGGGGGAGGCACTCCTGCATCACTAAACGTTAGCTGAAAAAAGAAGACAAAGTCATTAGAGCCAATGTAAAAATAGGCACAAATTAACAAATCAGTTAATATCACAACTAAGTCCAGATGAAAACGTCTGTGTAGTCTTTGTCATTTTGAAGATTTGTTGATATGATGTTTACAGTCATCTATGAAGAACTACATGTCTGTTTTGTTCTGCTGATGGCCAAAAAAAGCAGCCCAAAGATGTCTGCATGTTAACAAGTCCAGCTATACACTTGGGGCCAAGTTCAAGTTGCTCCCAGACACTGAAAGGGCCCTAAGAAACAAACTCTGGCAGAACTGGAAAATTCTGATTAACCCACCTTCTGACATCCCTGAGCCTAACCTGTGTCAGATCATAGGGGAGTTGGAACATGCTGTAAGGCTGTCCCTCTAGGCCAAACCAGGGTGTTCAAGTTCTACCAAAACTTGATTGAAATAAGCATTCTTCTGTGGTATACTGGGGGCTTCATAAATAATACTGATGTCTCATTCATTCATTGTTAGTTGTTGTACCTACAGCCAAACTAACATTCCCTCAGCCGGGACGTACCTGTCTCAGGGACTCCTCTGTAGCATCAGGTGGGGCGTTGAAGAAGTGTAGCACTTTCGATGGCTGTTGGATACGTGCATGCGAGGTTAAGGAACATACAAAAACTATGCTGGGATAACAAACATGAAACATGGGCCACAAATCAGACTGCAAAGGAGTGCTGGGGTGACCTTACAGTATGTGTGTTTAGCACAGAATACCACACAACTAGATTGCAATAACAAACATGAAACATGGGCCAAAAACCACATTGCAAATGAGGACTGGGGATACATGACTTTGACTGCCTAAGTATTTAACACATGTTACTATGGCTCAGGGCCTGGTGAGCATACCCTGTGGACAAGAGGACTAAACAGAGGAAAGCAAGTTACCAGTTATCAGTCCCTGTTATCTCTGACTCTGGAGAGAGCTACAGGCAATAGATACTGCTACCACAGAGCGTGAATAGAAAGCGTGTGTAATCCTTTTCAAGTTGCATTTGTCCTTGATGCCAGTTTATCTCCATAAAGATGAAATGTGATGTTGAACAAAGACTTGATGGAAATTGCTGAATTGAAAAATGTAAAAATGTACCAATCTCAGTATACATTGTACCAGTATATGTACGAATGTCACTTTGCATGTTTTTGACCACAGGCTGATTTGGCTGGGGATTTGCTTCACATGTTCTCATCTGTGCCCATGGAGATGTCAACAACCACAGAGACAAACACATTAAAGGCTTGGGGCTACATCTGACCTATGTCAGATTTCTGGGCTTGGGAATGACCTCCTCATCATTACCTTAACCCTGCAGCCATATTTCTGCCAGGGAAAAATGTCAGCATTCCTGCGGAACCTAAAGGTGGGTCCCCAGGAGACTGTGGAGGGCTGCTGGTCAGGTTTGATGCTGCAATCTTCTCAATTTGTCACAGGTCCCAGCTGCCACCTGCTGACCCAATACTGGTCCTTACCTGCCACGCTGGGGCAGCCATGTCAGCTCCTATAACATACACTGCTTATCACTCTTCATCATTTGCATAAAAGTTCTCCCTCAGGACAGGCTAACTGGAACCACATATCTGCAAACTCAGCTTCTTGCCAGATCAATTTGTTCCACCCTTGCATCATACTTTTTTCATGATTACTGAATGCAAGAACCAAGAATAAGAATGACAGTAATGGAGAGAAATGTCCCTCAAACATGAAAACGGGCATTCAAGATGGCTTTCTCCTGACAGAAACGTGATAAATGAACTAAAGAGGTGGACAGAAACCACATTCATCAACGTCAGACATGTCTGTTCATCCTCTACATGAAGTTCCACTGGTGAGCCAAAAAGTCCTCCCTTCCAGTCCACACAATGGAAGGATTAGAGGGGTGAAGAAACTCATTTATCAAAGTGGTGTCAGAAGGACAGGGATAATGAGGGAACTGTTAGAGGAAGGAAGGAAAATTGCTGTAAAATATTGAAACAGAACTCTTCACAGTGAACATATGCTGTATGATCTACTCTGTTAATATGAATTTTCAGCATGATATGAACTTTGAAGATAAATTGCAGTACATTGTCAAAGGACCACTAGCTTTGAAACTATGTGTGTAATAAATGATTTGTCAATTTAGATCTATTATTCCCGTTCGCTAACATCTAACTTGATCATAAAAATGTTGTAATGTACATGTATTTAACATTACAGTCATATGGTATCTTTGCTGTTCCAACATTCCCCTCTACTTTCTACCTGGGAGCTGGGGATTGTGAAATGTAAGTCACAAGATTTCACTGCAAAAACACAACCTTCAGAGTGAAAGTAAATATCATTTTGGGAGGTAAAATGGCCTTCTGAAGTCCATGTTATCTGCTGTAGGTGTTTTGCTTTAGCAACTCACAGTCCCCTAAACATGTGTGTCTTACCAGTATTTAAACATGCCAAAGGGAGTACATGTATATACAAGTGTTCATTTCCTATCTAGGTCAACCTCCTCTTATCCCAGGACCCCTGGGCCAACAGTCAAAGCTTGAGCCTTCATAAGATCAACCTGCTGCTATCTATCTCTGAACCAGGAATTATCTGACAATTGTACTGGGCCATCACAAATCAACTTCATAAAAACTAAGTTATCATGTCAACAATGTCAGAAATAGTGCATGGAATTATTAACAAATGAAGGTATTTCTCAAAGATAACATCAGTGGAAGTACAAACATTGCTGGAATTCTGCCTGAGGCATCTTAATAAGTTCCTGTGTGGCACCAGTGGTATCACTGTTAATCTACCGTACCAATTAATACTCAACCATGCAGAAGATGCCAGCTATGTACCACTGCTGGCCATTCCCAGCAATTCCATGTTGTATACACAACAGAGACAGCAGCAATCCAATAGTTACCCACCCAGCTAACAGCACAGGTGGGAATCCAGCTCCATAAATGGGCCACAGTGACTCCTATCACCCTATTCCAGGTGGCTACAGCAAAAATCAATTATTGGGGGGGAAGTAATGGACCTTTGATGCTGACCTGGACACATGACTTCCCACACAAATCTGTCTTTCTGGCAGATTAAACTGATATGTAGTGGACGTGGGGTTTGGATTAAATTTTGTTAATGATAGACAGAATTAATGGACACTCTGATATTGTACTGTAACAGTTCAAATCACAGGTGAGCATGGCTTTTTCCTAGATAACCAAAAGAAATCTGAGGCTGGACAAAGCCCTGGGTGTTGCTCAGTTTTTACACTAATGTCTGTTAAGGAACAACCCTTCCCCAAGGCTAACATTTACAGACTACACAGTCAAACTAAGGTGAAGGCTGGCCAGTTCTAGCCTGGTAACCATTCTCCAAAGGAAACAATATAGCAGCAGAACAGAAAAAAAGCAGAGAACAACGAGACATTTGGGGCTGATCTCCAAGTTGTTGTGAATGGAAATAACAGTGTGCACTGGAAAATGATAATTTGCATGTAAAAGAAAGTGTATAGAAAAAAGTATGAGTCTATTATGCCCCTGTATGATCACTCCCAAATTTTACCCAGAAGCATTTCTTATTGGATTATTCTATAATCAAACTATAAATAGACAAGAACAAGTCTTTGAAAGGATATGATTTTTTGCAGCTGCTTCTGGAGTTGAGAACCTGAAAAAAGAACAAAAAAATCATTCTACTAATCATAACAAGACAAAACCTCTCTGCTAGAATAACCATAACAAATGCTAATTTATTTCTTTGGCTGTGAAAAAGACAGTTTGTACAGCCAGGGCAGCCCAACTAGCCAGGCGGCTATTATTAAGGGCTTGCCCTGCAAAAAGTATGAGCTCAAATGCTCATACATGTATGTTGTGTTATGTAACTTACATATACATGTCACCTATAGTATAACCTTCTAACATCAAGAGGTATGTTATTGGTATCAAGCTAGTCATACATGGTTACACCTGAATGAGTACTCAAAGCCTTTAGATAATAGAAAATCAAGAAATCATCTACACCATTAAGCAGGATGATAACAACATTACTGGGCAGTTCATAGGTTATAGAACATAACAAATGCCACTTTTTAATCTATTTTTCCATCTTTTGCTTGTCAGCTTGAATTTTTGCAATGGAATAAGTTGCTTTCAAGTTAACTCTTCATCTTTCCCATTGAATGCCAAGCTATATAAATCGTACCAGTTCAATAATCTTCAGAATCTAAATGTATCAGAATTTACTGATTCTGTTTCATACAAAAGAACAAGCCTTCATCTCAGCAGGATTTACAGAAGAGGTTAAACTATTTTCCAACACAGAGTAGCCTCACTGAATTTGTGACCATTTTGGTCGGCCACCATTAATCTATTTCTCCTGTCACACTTACAACTGTACATGTACAGAGGGGCAATCGGGTCCTCAATTATCCTGAAGACTACCAGAAGGCTGGTCAGATATAAAGAAGGGTAAGTGAAGATATGACCACTCACCTGTTATTCTTGGAGTTGGTGAAGTCTGTGTAAGAGGACGTTCCATCCTCCAGGAGGAAGGGCTGGCCTTTCTCATCAATAAACTTCTGCCTGGAGTAACTGAAGAAAGAGGCAAACAGTTTAAAATCTATTCTCACAAACATTATTCTTCAGTAGTGTTGAGTATGACATCAATAATCTTTTGCCTGGAGTGTTAACTCACAATACAAATATCACAAACATTATTCTTTAGTGGTGTTGTTCATGATATCAATAATCTTTTGTTTGGAGTAAAAACGTAACAATTACAACCTCAAAAACGTTATTCTGGTGTGTTGAAAATTTGATCATGAGTTGACTGGTTGATTCTGAGTTTCCCTGTTTTTATCTAGTAAAGCTAGATCTTGCAAGAATGTTGATGTTGAGCCCTATACAATTGTCACAATTTAGTATTAGGTTCAGACAAACATTCTGAATACATACTTACACAGGGTTTGTGCTAACTAGTGTAACTAGGCCATTCTAATTAACAACTTTTGTACTCAGAATACAGTACAGGTCCAGTCAGGCTCTGTATCAAAGCCTTTGCATGGTGACGTGGTAAAGCACAAAGTCACTAATGCTGTGGGATCAAAAATCTCACAATTACAGCTTACAGACATAAGACTGATAAGCCACAGCCGGACACAACAGCGACATGGATGGATGAAGGAAAACAACACTACATGAGACACCTCAAGGGTCAAGGATGTCTGTGGACTGTAATCAGGTATGACTGCTGCCAGGGCTTTGGAACCTTTTCACACCAGTTGGGGTTCTGCTAAGAAAGCTTTGACCTTCATGTCAAGACCTTGATGTCCCCTTTTGTGGATTAAAAACCTTCAGCAGTCAACTTTTCCTGACAAAAGATGTCAGATCCAGGGTAAACCTCAGACCAATAGTTAATCCACGAGTACGCTGAAATAAGTCTTTCTCACGCAGGAAGAGATCTTGGATGTACACTCATGGTTGAAAACCTGCTATCCTTCAAGCTGACATTTGACAGCGTGGCATGACAAACGACTGTTATTAAACAGGTATTTAAGATGGACAGGACTGCACGACCTACGAAAACCCACCATTGTTTGGAACAATCTTAGAATTATGTTTGTTGCCAAAAAGGGACGCACAAGTTTCGCAATGACTCAAATCCCATATTCTCTTCAAACAGCTAAGGTGCAACAAGCAATTCTGCAGCAGTTACAACAAAGCCAAAACACAAATGACTCATAAATGGGGGCAAATAAGTTACAGTAACACCCGAGGGCCCTTTACTGAGACAACTATGTTAGGAACTGAGGGCATTCCTCAAACTGCCAATAGAATATGTTTTGTAGTTTTGTAGTAGCAGTTGTTTTGTTGACAACTCAATGTCCTTGGAGGTCAAGGAAAAGGTAATTGTTGTGCTTCACATGGCTCATCAGTGTTAGAAATATTTCTAACACTGATGCGCCATGTGAAGCACAACAACTGCCTTTTCCTTGACCTCCAAGGACATTGAATTTGAGGGCTAGTATTCGAGGACAAAATATGACACAGCACTTCCAATCATAGCACTTCTGAAACCATGCCATTGCTATGAGCAAGATAGAGTGCAGAGATCTGGCCTAACCAAGGCAAGGATACACCCTGTCTGCAGATATTAGATGATCTTATGTTCTGCAAAAGGCCTTCACTGCAGATAAATACTACAGTCAGTTAGTCAGGGTCAACTTTTAACCCCTCTAATTAAGATAGCAACATTTTCTTCAGATTGTGCTGGGCGTGGTGCCTCATGTGCACACCAGTTCACAGCCTGACATTTTCTCCCTCAATGGGAGTCCTGACCCAGAACAAACCCGTAAACTGGTGTCAGCATTTCCAAACTTGGGGAGGTCAAAAGTTGTCAGTCATTTTTCATCTTATTTACCGCAAATCACCACAAAACAAGGTTAAAAGCCACTTGAGCCACTCACACCGCAGTAATACAAACAAATACATGTTTTGTACCTTTGGAAATTGAACATGTTGGTTGTGTTAGAAGTAATTGCCTTTCATGTCTTGTGATATGATATGGGTGCTCCACCAGTTGGAGACAAACTATTTGTTATCAAATTCTTGAGACATACAGTTGTACATTTGTCAATCTTTTCTTTACAATTACAGTAGTTTCCTCATCTTCTCCATGCCCAGTGTGCAGCTGCCAGGGCTGCTGACATGTCCTTGATTAGGATCTGGAGCGATGACACAGAATAAATCAGTCGACAAGTGGAGAAAAGGCAATGCTGGGTCGATTGACCTGTCGATCCTTTGACTCTATCCGCAGTGCTTCAGGGAAAACGGTTTCTTAAACATGGATGATACGGTTCTTTGTTCCACAACCAAAAGGATTTATTGCCCCCAGGCAGGTAGCAGGAGGACTACTGAAACAATGGAACTTGGAAGGATAATTCTTTTGTTGTGCAACCAAACAGCAATTATGTACCAACCTGATGAAACTATTCACAAGCTTCTACATACACATGTAAAACTGCAACTTAAAAAACCTAACAAGAGGTGGCTGTAACTACTTAGTATTTCTGTAAAACAGTGTTTAAAGTTGTGTATGACCACACTGACTTCACTGGCTCACAGCACTTGCCCACACACATAGAGCTGTCACATTGAAATATGCCACAGCTTTATTGAAACTACAGAAATACCAGGAAGTAGCACACTATGCTAATTTTGTACTGGTGAAACGTTCCTTCCTGCAGTTAACTTCTCAGACAGAAAGCCCACATGTCCTATTCTCCCTGGTAATAGCCAATGACATCATCAACCCACAGCGTAATGTCGTTATGGTCTGACTGTGGGGCCCACAGGTTGAGCAGCTACGAGTACCTCAAACTTTGAGCTGGAAGGATTTTTTATTACAAACCACACCTATCAACTACAAATCAATGTTATGCTTACCTTTAACAATGACAAGAAAAAGATGGCATCACCTCTTATAAAAGCACTACTCAGGTTTTACTGAAAGTGATGACTGACCAGAATTTTCAACACAACCCTCAACTGGCCCCTGGTCGAAATGATTAAAAACTGTCTTTTTCTGGTCCTTGACCATGACACATCTTATTGTAGATATTCAGACTTAATAATATCATATTCAGGATAAAGTACATGTAAAAGCTGTTGTGTGAACAGCATACAACAATGATATTGACCTTGTTTTCTGTCAACATGTCAAGTGCAATTTTGCTGACATACAACATGAGTGTGCGAACATGTACAATATATGTATTAACTAACTGATGGCATCCATTGACATTTTCTGGTCACAATAGGGGTTAGGTAACTCATGTTCTTCATGTCAAAAACATCTTCTGTCTCAGTTGTTAGCTATATTGCAAGTTGGGGGCCCTGGACAGTAATGGTGGGTCTATTGGAAAATGGTCAATTCCCCAGAGTCATTACACGGTACATCAGCAGCTAAAGGCAGCAGTTACTTCCAATGGGGCTGATAGTATCATTCATCATCCTTCCTGCCCCTAATGGCCCACTGCACCAGCACAGGGTCATTTATTATTCACAAGGACCCAGACGCCTCCACTTCCCCACCAACACAGCTGCCACTTGGATCCCATCTTCCAACACATTCATCTCACTTCCTTGTGACTTTACCTACAACCGTCTCCAGAACTGTAATTCTCTGTAATTGTCCCAGGTAGTCAGGAGTGTGTATAACTGATCGTTTGTTGTTGGCAACATCGAGACACGGACTATAGAACTAGTCCAGCTGCACCATCAATATTTGATGTGCTGAGTCTAGTATATGCACGGATAAAGGTCATGGTCATATCTTTCAATTAAAGTGTACGACGTGGGCCTTATTTCACTGTCAGCATTTTTGTGTCAACCAAGACACGTGGGTCAACCTGAAGCAATATGTATCTAGATATTGAACTGGAGAAACAAAAACTGGCCTGAACAATAGGTGTGGAGACATCATAAAAGAATGCCACAGTCCAAAACAAAAGAACCAGTGACACAACTTGAACAGGTAGTGAATGTGCAGGTAGGTAGGCTGTCTCAGCTGAGTGTCATATATGTAGCAATATGTATCTAGACGTGAAACAGAATATTCTACTCATTATCAAACTGAACTATAGAAACAAAAAATGGCTCAAACAAAAGGGATACAGACACCAGAAAAGAATACCCAAAACAAAAGAAATGGAGACACAACATGAACAGGTGCAGGTACATGTAGGTAGGCTGTCTCACCTGAGTGCCAGCTGCTGTCCGAACAGCACACAGGTGGACAGGTTGTTGATGCAGCGCTCCACGGCAGACGGGTCTCCCATCTGCACCATGGCGCTTCCCGGCTTACTCTTCATGAACTTGATCTGTGGTGGGACACAACCGATTCACTCACTTAATTCCCTCAAAGGGTCTTAGTTACCACAAAGAAACTTAGCAGAAAAATGCAAATTCTACATTTTAATGTGAGCATTTAAAAAAAAATTTTATGTTGATTATGGTATCACCAGCTTTGTTCAAACCCATTTGGTTCCCTCAGAATCTTTGTGAATAAGCCTGTTGTAACAGCCTGTGGCTAGTTGGGTAGTACTTACTGTATGTCTTCATACAGCCAGACAAATAAATTAATAACGATTTCTTGGCATACTACTAGTGTTCCTTTAGAAGTTAACATATAAATCCATGAGTCTGACAATGACCATGCTCCATACCTTGATGACGTTGCCATACAGACAGAGCAGGTTGAAGAGTCGCTCACAGTTCATCTTGTTGGGGACCATGCCGTACACCATCACCACTGGGCTGCCCTGAGGTCCGGGACCCCCTGGACCTGGCTGGGGGGGACCTGGGGAGTAGGAGGGGGGCTGGCCCCGCTGCTGGGGAGGGGGGCCCATGTTACCCCCTCCGGGTCCTCCCATGGGGGGCCCATACTGGCCCTGTCCTCCGAACTGTTGGTCTTGTTGTAAGGGCTGTGAAAGAATAGTGGTGTGTCAAATACGAGCAACTACGAAATCTGCAGATGTAAATTCCTTGCTTCAAATACGAGGTGTGCATGTGAGAGTATTTTGTTCATTTCTGATCTAAACAATCCATCTTACTGTTTTCTTAATCTTGATCTATTTTGTCCTTTCGTTATCTGTTTTCCATGCCATGTTTTGTAAGCATACTTTGATATGACTTTGACCCTATGAAGTAGCCTGCAAGTCAGGTGAGTAACAACTTCGACATAAATGACCTCTTGGTCCAGGAAGGAGCATCACTAACCACTGGACTTTGGCACTAACTTGCCTGTCAGGTGAGGTACTAGTCCTTGGCTTATGACATTCTTGATCGTGGGAAAATCACAATCTACATCAAGGCACATTTCCCCTGCAGCTACAGCACACATGCTGGACAAAGTAGGCCTTCTTCTTACCAAATGTGTGATAGACATAACAGGTAATGCTCACTCGATCTGATTACATTTGAGTAATAACCACAGCACAACCTTCACTAACCGCTTTCGGCACCTGTTCTGAAACAGGACTGCCTGCCTGTAATTTCTCATTACAAGTGGGACAAATTTTGTGCAACCATCAAAATGTATTTGCTGCAAATATGCAGGCCTGATAATTACCCTGGAGGGGGGCAGCTATGATTTTTTTTTATATAATGAGCTTTCACAATGGGTTGTCTGAAACCTGTCCTAACATTACAAACCTTAAGTCACTCCATTTCACATAACCAAGGCTGGGAGTAGCCCAAGGGGCATGTCAGGGCACTTTTCTTCTGTCTTTAACCAAAACCTTATTAGGTTGGTGTCAGTCCTCTGCTACAGGACCATACTTAACAAGATCAACTGCTGAAGGACACAAGTGTGGACTAGCCTACATCCGGGGGACACTATTAATTTCCTACCACAAAGTAATAATTCACTCTTCTGCCTGATCCATGTCATCATTTGGTTTGGTCAAGCTAACAGTAAAAGGTGCTGGCCTGCTACAAAAATGTACATCACAGCATAGCGAATCATTATGATTGACTGATATTTTAAAGAATAGCATTGCAAGGAGCTGCAATTTGTAACAATTACATTGCAAAGGCTAACAGAAAAGTCTACAGACGTCACACACCACTGCCTCAGGGCCAAAAAGAATTGAAGGTGATTAGAAGGTGCCATTAAAAGATTCCTCGTGTGCAAATGGAAAGTAAATGATCTTGCTACAACTTTGACAACTGAGTATGTCTGAGGACTTCATTATGCCTTGGCTGATATGCTTTTCATTATTGATCATATGAGAGCTCGAAACAAACCTATGGCTATGACATTTGAGTACAGCCCTGGGGAAATACCTGCACTGATGAGGAAAATTAGATTTATTCAAAAATTATTAGGTATGAACAGGGAACATTAGATTTGGACTAATGGAGAAGACTAGGGGTGGCTTGGAGTGCTTGGCCATACTGGGGATTGTGTGTGTATATGTAGGCCTACATGTATGCCTTCTCTCCTGACACTAGATGACAAAAACATCATTCCTACATTACCTACCTGGTAGTTCTGCCCTTGGTTAAACTGGTTGTTGTAACCCTGGTTGGGAGGGTGGCTCTGGTTCCCAAAACCACCATGTTGGCCTGGGGGGTTGTGATAGCCAGGACCTGGGAACTCTTGGTTACCTACAGCACACACACGGACACACAAAAGGAGACTCAATCATTTGTAAGATTTAGTACTGAGGTATGACTTGTCCACATGCAAAGACCTACAATTTCTACTAAAATACACAATTTTATACCGTGCCGCCTCTCAACTCTTACTTTTCAAACCATCCCTAAACAGCAAGAACTTGTTTTTCCACTGACAGGATTAATTGTCAGACTAGTGTATCTTCATGAAGTTAATCCACCACCCCCTGCCCTTGAACTTTGCAGTGCCGTCTACCCACCGAAGTTGGGCGGGCCGGCTCCTCCACGGCCATTACCGTACTGCGGAGGTGGATCCCTTAGGAGGGGGCCCTGGTTCTTTCTTGGCTGTTGGTCTGGGGAAATAAAAAAAAAATTATGTCAGCATCTTCAAAATCACTGCCAAACTACTATCAAAGAGACCGATATGGTCTTGTCCTACTGATTTCACTTATGAGGATTCACTCCTCCTCTTGTACATCTTTTGGGAAGTTACTACAAAATGTCAAGCCAGTATCAAGTGACATACTTAAACGTACGTATTTTACTTAAATGTTAAATTTGAAATTGTTCTTGTAATATAATACCAAATGCTCAATGCTAAGGTAGACAACAATGTATGTCATATATTTGTGAGTTCCGTCCCATTGTATGGTTTGAATTACCAGTTAGAACAAACACTCTTTACGAGGACACTTTCCTGAGTGATAAAGTGTCTGCTTCAAATTTCATGCCCCACAAACACCAAGCCCTAGACAGTAGTAAAATTGCCAATAACACGTTCACAGCATTTCATGGTGTAAGACTACACCATTATACACAGCAGCATCCTCTAAAACCAGTGCCACACAGCAACACAATAGCTCACCTGACCGGTCTGGAAGTTCTAGAGGACATTTATATAGGCTAGTGTTCTCTCAAACACTGCACGATTTTTAGGGATCAACTGATATTTGTAGATTACCAGTGAAATCTGATAGTGTAGATTTTCAGGCAAAAATATGCAGGTAACTTTGAAATTTGGTGATCAACAAATTTGGCTGAAGGCTTCTGACAGTGTGACACTGGATTTAAGAATACCATTGCACGTACTGGAGTACAAGGCAATCTACAAGGCAATCTACAAATCATCGAGCAATACTGTCACCTATCTAGTGTATGGTAACATGTATGATATTTCATTTCACAATCTGACATCTAGGGTCTAGGCTTCTGTGACTATGATCAATGCTTACATAATATGACTTTGACAGATAATGTAATATCATAAAAAGTTATTCTCAAGGTACTTCAGACATGTTAGTATAGCATACATTTAGTACTGTAGTCGGTTCCACTTATACATTGTTTAAAAACAGTGCTGACAATTGCTTAAGATTAACTTTTCACATACAAAAGTGTACACAGGTTTGCCAGCTAGTACCATATAAGATATTCATGACTTCTAAATCTGTTCTACCAGACCACAAATACCTTTGTAGCATCAACGAGTCAGAAAAGAATGGCGTGGCTCCCGCTGTGTTTAGTTGTGCACCTGGGATGATGGAACGTGCCTCTCGCAGCAGCGCCGCCAACACAACATGGCAACCAAACAAAGGTCCCCACACAGTCCTTGCCCTACAGCCTGTCAAATTCACAGGTGGTGATACACTTTTAATACTCAAGGCTCCAGCCAACAACATGTTTTGTCTGCAGTTGGAAGGACCTCCAACTAGGAACAGAACATAAGATCATCATGCCCAAGTGCTGCACAAACTTGCTCATATAATGGCTTGTCAGATGCTTTTATCCTCACTGGTTTTGGTGCAAATCTGTCTGCCACGTCAAGACAGCCCATTTTCTTGCTATTATCTCTCTATTATTATACGTTCTGAAAAGGTTGTTTCCAACCAAGCTGTGGTGACAGCATTAATGTCTGTCTTCTTTACATTTTAAAATTAATTTTTCTTGATGAAAGCAACAGTGGTTGTCAACTCTGACACGTCTGTGAAGCACTATTTGAGCACACGATCTACTGCAAGGTTCTACTGATCAGTGTTCTTGTTCCGTGGCCTTGTGCGGGATCTTGTCTGTTGTGTTGTGGCATGCCATGAGAGGTACTGTTGCCATCTTGTCCCAGTGTTGTGTGGTGACAATGTAGTGACGTCTCAAGTGTCCAATTCCCCACACCAGAACATGTTTTACTACTTCCTCCTGACGGAAAGGCATCAGAGTCATGTCTAAAGTGTCTAGAGCATCCGTCAGGGGACCTGATCTCCCACAGGAATAGCTGCACGTGTGTAATGTCTGTCCTCCAGAGTCCAGATTCACAGAAGAAGGAAGGGTAGAGTACGTGAAGAAGCAGCCTTTATAACCCATCAGCTTTTTTCTATACAGCGTGTTTTTCCAACCTTGGCTACACCCACAGGGATTCCTCTACGTGTGTAATGTGTTGAAAGAGTCCAGCATGATAGAGGTTGTTCCATGGTGCATGTCTGCATTAGTTCGGCACTCCGAGCTCACACCGAACTCTCCGAGATGTCTGTACATTGTGAGGTGTTCCCTGGTAACTATCCGCTGTTATTTCTTGTGTTCCTTGTGTGCAGTAGTCTCTGTGGCTGTACTGTTCTCAGGTGCACGTCTTCTGTTTTGATGTTGTTGTTCAGTATACATGCTGTGCGCTTGTTGTTCCCCGCTACCCGCACTGTCATGTTTCACTGTTTTCTTTGTAATGGACGGATGTGTGAGTTCAATCAATGGAGATGGGGTCCAGAAGCACTCGCAACTCGACTCTTGTGCCTTAGCAAATCTCTTCTTTGGAAAAAGAGTTCTAACCTCCTGCAGGGGGGCACTCCAAGTCAATAGTTATTTAGTTTTTACGTTAGTCTGTCATAGACAAATGTGAACGAGCCGTGTGCTTTTTGACAGAGTGCAAATCGGACAAGTGTTGTTAGCAACCGAACCCCATCTCCATGAGTGAGAGTATTCAGGATCGAGGGAGAAGGATGGACACAACATAGATAGAGCTGGAAACTGGTGAACTTTACGGAAAGTTGAAGCACTAGACTGTGCAACCTACCTCCACCACCTGACCCCAGGTTAGGGTTGGTGTAGTCCCATGTCTCGCTGTCGTTCTTATGCACGTTAAGCTTGGTGGGCTGGGGAAAGAAAGAAATTCTTTAGCTTTCAGATATTGAATGCTGTTTGAATGTCATTGAAACCACATACACATGTTGAACAAGAAATCCTTGTGTTTCCTCAACTATTGTATCAATCTTTGATTAAATGTGACATGTTCAATGCTATGATGAAATGAGCCAGACAGCTTTGCGTGACTCGCCACAGAGACAGGAGCTACATATACTTGATAACAGGGCTTTACAATATACAATGATAATGGATCATACTCATTCATCAAAAAACCGACTCCTGTTCTGACATCAAATTAAATAAAGGTCTGTCATTGCTGTGACATGATGATCCACTGCTATGTCTATAAGGACCAGCTATGCACTCTGCATATTGTTCTGCCTTTTTCTCATTTACTAGAATCATAAGTTACCATAAAACAAGGCTCATGTGCTACTCAAGGTTGAGGGCTACTCAAGGTTGAGGGCTATTTGAATGAGGAGTGAAATAAATGCGAGGGAAGGAGTGAAGTCCCTCAAATACTTCAAATAACATGGGATCTGAAGATTTACCAAGATGTTGCTTTACCTTGACATCACTCAACAACAGGTCAAGCTTTTTTTCACATTTCTGTGTTAATGATTGTTTTTCAGGAATGTCAGCACTTACAATTAGTAGTCTAAGGTACTTTGATCAGTCAGGCATTAGTTTTTGTGTTACATGTACCTCCCGTCCTGGCTTTAGGCAATTTTTTACCCATTCTGTCTGCCTTAGAAGTGCAGTGGCTGAGCTCTGTCACTTAGAAGTCTTACTTTATCCACATTTACAAAAATAATGCCAAGCTTAAAATCTTTAACATTCACCAATCACTGACCATTATTTTGTTACAGCTAGCAATGAATTATTGAACAGACTACATATCCCTGATGACTGCTGTAAAACCACTGCATACAATTGGTGGTAAAGTAACATAATTAACAACAACTTGTGTGGTTGTCGGTCTGCTCAGTTGTCTTTATATACCTTGTCACACCTGTACGTCATAAATTCCAAATCATGTGTCAAAATGACTTTATTATGCTTATTTAAGTAAGGCGCTTAGTTGCTGCTAACTCTGAAGAATGTATTCCGTCATGCCTGCAACTGCTGCACTTGTGTGAGTCCGCATAATTGAATAGAGATCCATGCTTACTGGGTTTAACTCATCAACATGTCTTACAGCGTTCTTTTATTTACTCAACAACTGGGTCTTGTCTGTCTATACTGGGTATTGTGTCTATACTAGTCTTGAAATTACCACCCATGTATGAAGATAACTGCAGGTAAAATTGGAGTTGTGCAGGTATTTTTGCACCTTATCTTAGTTCTACATGTAGGTATATGAATGTTTGTGGATTTTTATTTGTTTAATTCACTGTTACCATCTATGTAACTGTAATGGCTTCTGATCAGTTTTCAATGCGATTCATATTTCCTAAAAATAAAATGATCCTAAATATTTCAATCCCTGCCATATCTTCTTGCCCAGTACCTGTTGGTTCCCAGATACTCACCTTTGCATATTCGATCTTCAGGGTACAGCAGCCTGAGTAGATGTCAGCCCCATTCAACGAGGCCTTTGCTTTCTGTGCACTCCCAATGTTGTCGAACGTAACCATGCGGTTAAGGAAAATGCATCAAAAATAACAACTTGAATCATGAACAAACTAAAACTTAGGCTTCTGTATCACCTTGATGTACATGAACTACATAGCTATCAGCCAGATGGTGCAGATGGTCATAAACTCATAAATGATTATTATCGCCCAAAACACAGCAGACCTACATGTGTGTAATCCTACCCAGCCAACAGGCATCTAGTTCATGTACCTGATATAGCCGGATTCCATTATAATTAATGTCACGTCCGCTGCATAAGATTTAATGAGAAAACTACCCATCACATACTACAGCAAAGATAGTAATGTTACAGTGTTATCTGTTCAAATTTGATATGTATGACAAATAAGACTAACATTACCTAGTTATTTGTCTATTTTACATATCCTCCAAAGAAGCAAAAATACAATGTACGCTGCTTCCAGTAGACAACTCTACAAAAAATATGCTGCTTCGAGTGGAATTTCTAGCAATGTTCCTACCCATACCTTTTTTTTATTACACATTTACCACAAACATTTTCCACAAATGTGAATTTTAATTGTAGCAGGAGGGTGCTTAGTATGCATACATATATTGTAGTCTACACACTTTGGGCACACACAGTACCAGTATGTTTGAATTAATTTCAGCAAGCCTGCTGTAGGCCAGCCTACAGGCTTGGCTTCCCTGCCTTCCCACCAAGGCCCTGATATTTCATCACCCTGCTGGAACAAGCCCTCTGGGAACCTGAGCTACATGGACTGATTGGATTTGGCCTCAGTACAGGCAGTGGTAACACAGTGAGACATGTTTGGGGATTTCTCCTTATGGCAGAGAAATAAATCAGATCATTCATAGTGTGCATACAGGCATGGAAAAGAGATAAAACCAACCAATCTCTAACAACTGGTATGAAGAGGCCCACTGTGTAGAATTATCTTCGTAACAGCATTATTACGTATGTGTAAGGAAGATTGCCTTGTCTAGTGGCATACAGCTTGACTGAACCAAATAAAATAGTACTGAAGGTCTTCTCCATTTTTCTGTCATTGTTGTCCTTGCCAGGTCCACAACATGTGGAGAGAGTATTCAGATGTTCTTATCTTAATCCCGGAAAATTACGTGAATCACGATCATCTGATAAGAATGTCAGGACTCTAAACACAATCAGGCAAAGGTTACTCCTGACAGAGATAATTGCACTGTTTATGCCAACTTCAACTTCCTCAATAGGTCACTGAGGTGACACGTAGCCACCATAATGATAAGTCTCCTTCAAAATGTCACACTACAAAAGACAGCGAAACATCAGACAACCAACAGTCTTGGCTTGTTTAAATGTAAAGTACCGACACCAGATTAAAGTGTGGAAATGTGTTTTTGCTAACAAAGTTAGGATATTTGAATTCAGTTGTAATTAAACCTTGAAAAGGGTAGCTGAAATGTCATCAGAGGAAAGACACCCACAATGAATGATGGCCAACAAATCTAACACAAAATGGCCTTCAAACTGCATATCCCCTTTCCACCAGCTTTGACCATGATTCTGGAGTCCAAGTTTAATCCTGCGTTAAATCTGTAAACACTCTCTGCTTGACTGAACAGCGTCTCGCCAGCACAGAGCACATCACTTAGGGTGTGGTGTGCGTGTCTGGGTCTGTGATCTTTCCTTGTTACTGAAACCTTGGCAGTCAGCCAGACCCGGCCTGTGGCTTGTTAACCCTTTCTTATGTAACACAGATAGTTAATGCATTTCAGACACTGATGAATACCTGTGTGTGCTGAGGATGTGGGCAGCTGCATCACCTTGCCTGGGTGACATCCATCATTTTCTTCCATATGACAAGATTAAGTGTTGTTGTTTGATACACAGAACTCCCACTTAGCGACAGAAGGGTTACCACCTTGTGGCATTCTCAGTACCATCTTGGCAAGTTTCAAATGTAGGTGATTTTTGCTGGTTAAATTCCTAAAACGTTGCTTGTTTTGGACAAGTTTCAACCTCCCAGACCTACATGTACTGCATTATCTTGCTCTACATTTCTGGGGAAAGCCCTGACAGAGTAGTAATCTTTCTTCCAGTTATCATTAAATTGTTAGCGATAAGTTTTATGGAAAGTTGTGCGTGCAGCTCAAACAGAGAAGTCTTTCACCAAGAGGTTAACTTGATGCTGGGATAGATGGTCTAACTTATTTGACAGGAGGTCTCCTATATTACAAACTAATGAGAAACACACAAGGTAATGTTTGAACGGTAAATGTCACAGTTCCAATTTTTGGACACTGTTGTGCTGTTTCATGGTCTACAGAGAATCGAAAAATGTGAAGAGGCCAACCTCTGACTGAGGCAAAGCCTGATGCTTTTTCGATAGCAAGAAATGGCTGCCTTACCATGCTCCCATTTCTCAGTGTTACCCCTACGTAGTCGGGTCCTTTTACGTGCATAGTTTTTACACTTAAAGCTCCCATATACATGGGACATGAAGCAAAAGATGTACGAAGTTAGAAAACCAATCAGGAACTGTAGAAAAAAGGATATTCGACCATGGCTTGCACGCCATTTTTCTTGAAGATGACAATCCGTTGGACGGCTCCACAGGGGCTGCAGATGGTGTACATCACATCCTGCATATGTAGAAGGGTTGGCATTATAATCATTACTACATGGCCATTACAACTCACAAGCCTTTCCTTCTTTGATATTAATAATAGCTAAACAGCATCCAGATTCAAATGATTATGCTGACAAAAAATTAAATCAAATTCAAATGTAAAAGGCTGACTGAAAACCAAGTGGTGCCATGGACTTCATTATTCAGATTTTTTATGTGTTTTCTATGATAGTTTAAGGAATAATCAATCACTGATAAGATGCTGATTTCTTTCCACATGCAGGGTTCAAAATCCTCTATTTTGCACTGGTGCAGGTTATATGCATGCAGTATTTGGAGCCCCACTATGTCTAAACAGCAGTTCTGTAACTTACTTAGTGTTAGTTACTTACAGTTGTGATGGGGTAGGTGGGATTCAGTATGGTGAAGAGCAGAATGTGATTTGCATTTCTGGTGTCCTCTGGACCGCTGAAAAAAACAGTAAAAAATTGCTTAAAACAAACCAGTTGTGACTAGTATCGAATTATATACATGAAGACTAACCCACCACTGTGAATTTTGTGACACATAGACTAAGCTGTCTTTGTTGGACACTGAACAGAGACACATACATGTATGATTAGTACAAAGGATCATCTACCAAACATTGGGGACATTGCATAATACACATACATATGATGTTCAGACTGACAATGGTATTTATCAAATATGAAAAACTGCAAATTTCCTAGAATATCATTAGTACCAGTGCAAGTAAGACAAACTAACCCTCCCTCACTTGCTTTGTTCTGTACATTAGTGTGTGTGGGCCACACCAAACACTTACTTGTGTCCCACTGTACCATTCCCTAAACGTTGCCGGCTATGAGAAAAAGAAAAAAAATCTAGGGCTTGAAAGCTGTTGCTGTCATCTTTTCTTCAAATAACCCTTGAGTCAACTTAATCAACGGTGACATAATATAAAAAGCAAACAATGTCAAAATATTATGAAGTAAGATGTACAAATGAAAGTAACAAATGCTGCTATACAAAACTGTTAACTGACAAAAACGGTAGAATAAACCCATCTTACTTTGAACATTACTATGGGAATACCTACAGTACGTTACAAAGGTATCCATCCTATTCTAGCTCCAGTTTGCTCCTCGGAAGGTCTTTTTCCATTATGCTGCTTCTTAGAAATATTTGCTTCTTGTAATAATGCAGGATGTAAAGACCTAACATTTCAATGGGGCCAGGATAAACAGTGGAAAGATGATCAGAGGAGGGAACCAGAGTTAGATTATGAAGGATAACAGGGCCTGAAGCTAACTGTGCAGCTGTATGTGATACTGAAGATGATAGGGCAGGGCATGACAACTTTCTCTTCTCCGCAAAAGTAGTGCCAAACACAGCGGCTACTTACCCTGGGCGGGAGATTTTCTGGCTGGTGGAGTAGTTGAAGTAAGCCGGGCTGCCTCCAACATAGCACGTGTTGGTCTAGAGAATACAAAACCAGACAAAATTTTACACATCACTATCAACAGAATATTCCCTTCCTCAGTTCCCTCCCAAATTCACCTTTACATAACCCTGACTGGTTTGTAAGGGTTATGTAAGTACCACAACCATCATTACAGACAAGACCTGTGCACTATGATTGACTGAGAAGGTTATATCTCTTTTGTTGCATGTTAGGCATTAGTCTCCATTGTAAATCATCACCTCAGAGATGGCTTTTGTTGTGTCTTTTGAGCGTGGCAACGGAAATTGACCTGTTACACACGCCACCAAGCAACCAAAATAGGGGCCGACTGGGAAGCATTCCATGCCTTCCTGAAGATATCAGCCCAATCTCAACAACAATCCATACACATTGTGGTCTTACAAAAGGTAATGCCATGTCATTGCAAGAGCACCAACTAGAGCCCCATAACGTGGCAAAGACTGCTTTACACAGATCACATGGAATTTCTTGCCTATGTCATAATTGACAGGCCTCTTTTGATATTAGCACAAATTCCAAATGCTATAAATGTATGCCCACCTTTTGTGGGAGAGATATCTTTTGTGGGGTGCTTTCTTCGAGTGAGTGAGATAATGAATGCATGATACTGAGATACATATATATCGTACAGGTTGTAAAAGCTGCAATATAGCATCCTACAGAAGCTGCAACATTCAGACCCTAAACAAGCCCTCCTCCCTAGCTGTGACAGATAGTACAGGGCAGTAGTTCCCATCCACCCACTGGAAAACTGGATGGGTGGGTACCAGCAGCTGGAGACATTCCCAGGGGTCTGTGTGTGCATTCTGCTTACTGATGTGAACACAGTAACTGAGCAAGGACCAGATACAGATCTATATGCAATGTACAATTGCTTGTCCCTGTGCAAAAATAGCATCCATGGCTGAAAGTCTGACTATGATTGCAGCTCCCTTTGGCTATGCATGTAGGGGCTTCAGACAATTTTGTCCTTTCTGGATAGATCTGCTAGTATGGAACACCACATGACCATTATACCTGCTGATAAAGAATAGTCTTAACAAAACAAAGTGACACCTATCCTATAATTTAGACCTCTGATTTGTGGTCGTGCAGTCCTGTCTATCCAATTTTGCGGGGTCATTGTCCTTTGTTTTCCTTATCAGCTTTTGTCTTTCTGGAGGCATACACACAGTAATTATTACCTGGTGCTGTGCCACAAATACTGTCATCAATCAGACACATGTGCCACCACCTTTGTATTGGAGATGTGGCTATTTTGTACGACAACAAATTTACATAATAGTCATTTGTGCCTGCCATAGTTTTCTTTTTCAATTGTAAACAAGTGAAAGAAGGGGAATGCAGCTCTGGTAGACACAACTTCTATACCGCTTGCAGCATTCTTGTAATCTTACTTGTAGTCGTCCGCCAGTTGGAGCCCATTAAAATAAGTCTTTTTCCCCTTTCTGTTGAGTAAACATTGCAGGCTCAACACTACTGCCTAAGGTCTGTTTTGTTTACATAAAAGTTACCAGTTTCTTGCATATCAAACACCTTCTCCTGTAAAGTCTGTAACTGTATATAAAACCCATAAGCAGCCATGCTTTTCCTTGTGATATTGGGGAATTTTTTTATCAACATGACAGCCCAAGTACTATGCATCACAACATTCCTGGCTGACTTCAGTTTAATCCCCAGGATTACATACGATGTTTAGCCTACGAATGCCTTCACCTTTCTGTCTACTACTGGTTGGACAAGGTGCATTATGACATGACACCCAGTTTCTCGTTCTCTGTAGGAAAGTTAGCCTGGGTGCCAGACTCGTTCCAAGGCCTACACTGTGAGTACACAGGCCAGTTCCTCAGTTCCATGGCCAAAATACCTCCAGGAAATTATACCACTGTGACAGCACACGGCCACTCTAAGGTAGGCCATGCTGGCCAATTCTAGACCGGTGTGCGATGGGTGTGGCATCCAGGCTATACGAGGATGGGCTTTCATAATCTCTAAGCAGATCCTACTGTGGCAAGACAGTATCCATTGGTTTGAGGAGTGTCCATCTGCCATCAATGGAATGTGTCTTGATCTGCCTGGAGATTAGGCTTTCACTAGTTTCAGGCTACTCCTACAAGGACTTCAGCTCCAATTAGTTTCTTACACATCAATGGGCACATCTGTTGATTGCTGAGCAGACAATAAATACATGATGGATCACTGAAAACTGTTTGGTGCTTGACAAGACAATGTTCCCTCTGGCAGACTAGCATTTTTGTCTTTACTTTGGTGCTTCTTGACTGCTACTATACAAATGTACATCTGCCCATGCTTATGTTTTTTATGTAAAATGATATTGTCCATCCTACCCAGTACCCACACGCTTGCAGTGCTTTTAGATGAAAGCTTCATACCTGGGCAAATTTGACACAGGTTTCTGCTCCATCTATGTCCTCAAACTCAACCAGTGCTTGTCTCTTCTTTGGCATCATGATAACATAGCTGTAAAAAACACATGCAGTAATTAAAATACAAGTTTTTTTAACAAACTTCTAGTTTTCTTCAGGCCACAGCTAGAGAAGTTTACGGATGACATCTTCAGGCTGTCTTTGCCTGATTTTGTTCCCATCTGGCGATGGTCAACATGACAGGGAAATACAAAAAATGGGAAAACGTGTTCTATCCAAAAATGTTCCAGATGCCATGACTCAAGTAAGTGTGGTAACCTTGACCGTAGTTGTAGTGATGACCCAAGGCTACCACACTAGTGTCAGTCTGCACCTGTGACTTGTGTGATACCATGTTCTGTTTTTGTTTTACAACCTATCTTATTTTTCCTTCCTGCCCTGACATAAGATTTGGAATCTGCATAGAATGTTATCCAGGAAATTTACTTGCTGTGGCCTTACGTAAACAATTCATTCACCCCTGCTGACCATAGAATATGTAACAAACAACAGTGTTTCAAATTAGGAACCTACAGTCATTAGCAAACAAGGTCATTAGCAAACAAGCCGTAACTAATACTGTAACAGAGAAGTAATAGGCAGGACTCATGGAAGGAAATGGATGAAAATTGCTACCATCTGGACAGAAAGGACATGTTCCACAGCTAGAGGAGTAATCTATCATAATCAAGTATCCTTCATTATGCAACTGTGTGGAAGATATCTCACAACTTAGGTATGGAAATTGATATTGAGCATCTTTGTAAGGTCCTCCTCTGGCACAGAAAGCATAATGGACCCAGGTCTAATGTAAGACAGCTTCTGGCACAGCCAAGCTTCAATGTAAAGAGTACTAGTAATTCAATAGGGTGGGTGGATTGGATTTTATAAATTTATGTCATCAATTTTCTTACCAACACTCTTTCTCAGCTATTCTTCTGTAACCTGCTCCTATTACTTATCTTTCTATGCTCCAGATTAAGTGGATTGTGGAATTCTTCCTCCTGCATTCTTCTAGACCCATGTGTCCATATGGTTTGGCTTTACCTGTCTTCTTTGATCTTTCTTTAAAACTGTATCTAAATTCAATTCAACTTGCTCCATTTCACACTTGCATAGTACATTTTGTATTAGAATATTGATGCAAATCACTAAAGCCAAAGCTGACCATTGTTTCTTGCATGTGTCTGGAAATGTGACCAATGCTTGCAACACAAAGAGGGCACAGAAGATTTTATTGGCCATTTTGGAGGCAAAAGGCCATCCATTGCCTGAAGGGCCTATTACAGACACCATAAAATAGACTACATAAACCTTCCTCACACTGTTGAGTATGAATAGTATTGTACATTTTGTACTTTCACTGGAATGTTGGACAGTATCCATCCTATGACATACATATATACTTTACTTACCTTATGCACACCTGAACCAAATTTCACCACAAATGTGTTCAATTTACAAATACAAATGTATTAAGAAACTAAATGAGATACTGTGCAGATTTCCATTTCTTTAGACGATTTACATGCCTGATGTGATTGGAACATAAGAAAAAAGGAACAAAGGCTCAAAATAACACTCTGCATATATATTGTATACATTTTTTCTAGTAGTAGTGTGATCACTAGACAATACATAACAAATTCACTTTCTCCACGTGGTGCAGGTATAATTTGTGCAGGCTATTTTGGATGTTATCTGCAGAAGAACTATCAGCCTTGCTTTAGTACTGCAGTGTAAATGATGTACGGATATAACAGGACTGGCAGTGAATGATGTAGTACAGATATAACAGGACTTATCTAGAAAGCAACCCTACAAATCACAGTAGTGACATGACATCCCTGACCCCATATTCCTGTAGCAGACTGATCATCACAGCTGCATACACCCAAACTGGACTTTTGCCTTTCTAAATGAGGAGTCTTTGACATATACACTGTAAATTATAAGATATCTATTGCACCCTTACATATCTGTAATGGGAATAGGGAAAGATTTCAGCACATCAAAGACTGGAATCTGCTTTTATCTCTGAAGTTTCTCATTTGCCCCAGTATCTCCCCCATCTGGTCCCTTGAGGACCAATGATAACATGAACCAGTGATTCCCTCAATCTCTGGAGCTTCCTGTGACACCTGTTTTACCACTAGGGAATATAGCCCTGGGAAAACACTATAAATCACATTCAAAGAAAAAGCGGCCTGAAGAATGAACAAGCTGAAGGAACATGACAACCTGCAAAGGAGGATAAATACAGAGAGCCTGACTGAAAACTGGCCTCATGCCACATGTTGGTAAATCTCCCTAAGAGTGCATGAACTTCACTGAGAAATATTTTCTGGTATGTCAGACCTGATGGGTCCGAAGTGCTGGACAGCTTCCACAATGTCTGCTTCGATGACATTCTCTGACAGACTTCGCACGTGCACAACAGGTGAAGGGGATGGCTTGTGCGGATCTTCAGACTTGTCCTGAAAACAAGAAACAACACGAACATCTTAGTTTTAAAACACTTAAGACATGACAAAGCCATTACAAAGTACAATGTTATGCCTAAAGCTTGTGCAGTACAGTGCATGGATCAAAGCACAAGAACGATACAGTATCTCTTGGCTGTTGCTGGAGGCAACAGAGTCCCATTCTTGTTCAGTTATTTCAGTGATGACTGTAATCTGTTTCTATTACCATGTCAGATCATGATCAGACATTTTAATCATAGACATGGTAATGCAATACCAAAGATGCTAAGTATGTTCTCTTATAAAGAAAAAAATTGTTAGTGTGAACATTTTATTCAGGCAAGCAATAATGAAATCACCTGTCCTCTTTGGGCAATTCAAATTTATATATCACTTTTGTGCCTCTTTCTTCACCTTGTGAAACTCCCAACATTCTCTAGTAGTTCTGGTGATGTTACTGTTACTGTACCATGCATAATAGGGTCAAGGTAGAGCTTCTGGGTGGAAGGGTGGGAAAACCTCCAGTTTGACTGTACAGCCGTACTTACCGTACTTACGATATGTACAGAAAGTGAGCTACCGGTGTACTCATAGAATGCATACAATGTCCACTATTAGAGATGCACTTGTGTTGTGTTAAGTCTTTTGTCCTGCATGTTATTGTACCCGACCTCTAAGCCACAGGTTAAAGGGACACATTCCACAGCAGGGCTGAGTCCATGTCCTGCAGCCAAGACATTTGTGGCTTGCAATTTGGCCAAGGGCAACGCATAGATTCACTGAGCTTGAATTAAAGTGATTAGTACAAATGTAACATGGAAACTTACTTGGGGCTGTCCTAATGGGCCCTATCTCCCTTCAAAAAAATAGTTACCGTCAGTGTGCTTTTATTTATTTCACGGTGTGTTTTCAAATAGATAATATTCTTTGCAAACTGCAACAAAGGTGATTATTCAACTGCATGAGCCATGAAGCAAGATCCTTTGTAACTTTCGCTTTCTAGTCACCTTTATTGTTGGACTACCTACTTGACAATCATTAATTGATGAATCAATATTGATCTGCATTGTTACAGCTCTAATATTTCCATCTACACATTTAATCTGTCAAGGTCACTGACCTGTACTGGGCAATAAACATGGAGGTGTTTGTAGTAAACACATCATAGACCCATAATCTCTGAAATATGATGTTTGGACATTGACTTAGAAGTTAACATTTTAATACCCTCTTCTGAGCAACCTCAGAGCAATTTTTTAAAACACCATTTCTAACGTCGCCATTTGCCTGGTACTGAGACAGAGTCATTTCTAACATTGCCATTTGCCTGGTACAAAAGGATGCACCACAGGAAGTTCCACGCAAGATTGTTTGCAGGGCGAGACATATGTACTGTACATGTAAGAGACAAGTAGGGCATAAGATATATAATCTCTAAGTACATATTCTGTGTTCTGACAACAAATCCTAGTCTCAAAGCTGACATTGGAATAGAAATTAACATTGTCATCTCTTTGGGCAGCTGGGCTCCCCTGACACTGACAGTCAGGCTTCTCTGGCAGGAGAGGGTGGCTGTCAGAGGAGCTTAGCTGTCAGAAACTTAGCTGTCAGAATATGTTATGATCTTCCACCCCGACATAAGGTTAGAGATGACACATGTCCACATTGGTGCAGTGTGAACATATATCATCTTGTGTTCCATGATCCTACTGACTAGAGAGAGCATTGTTCCAAATACACAGCTTCCCAGTTAAACATATAATTTGGAAGATCAGATTGGAATAAATCACATAAAAGCCTCCCTGATATCTATACAGCAGTAAATTACCACTAACTGGTGTGGTTTGTCTTTGCCTTGACATTTATAATGGGCTGTTCACCAACTGTGTTCAATTAAGCATGAAATATTATGACAAATGAAGCCCAGTATTGAACCTGCTGACAGGTCTGATGTTTGTGAGCTCCAGACGGATAGCTCCATTGCTTCTTTAGGAATTAAGCAATCTATCTTAACATAGTAAATAAAGAAACAACTCATTCATACACATCAAGCAAGATTTTTCTATTGTGCAATTTGGAGCATAATATTTGTCAATCGTTATTGTTAGTAGATTTACAATACCACTTGGAGGACTGGTCACCAAGTAGACTACTCCACACACAAATAGACTTGAGAACAGATTTCATACTTCAGACAGACAATTTGATTTTGTCCATTTTATTCATCTATTTTCGTTGACGCCATTTGGTGCCAATCTAAATTATATTTCCTCCCCAATCTTTTATCGATTTTGTAACCCAATATACAATTTGCTGGTGTTGTCTTGAACGAAAAAATACGAGCAGAAATATTGCCACGATATATTGAAATCCCAGTACACCACAGTCTCTGATCGTTAGCGACGTTTCCTTGGCGCATCTGGACGTCAACTGGATGGGATTTGGAGCGAGCGATGTGTGGGAAATAGATCGTTGGCACGCCATGCGTTAATCATGTCCGAGTGTCACCCAGCCTGTGGCGTGGGGAAGCGGCATACGGAACCCTCCCTGCTGTTCTCGCCACCTCGCAGGAAGCGGCGTTCCCAAGCTTTACACGGACGCAACCTAGACTATCGTGCTGATCATACCGGCGCCATGATATCCTAGCTAATGGGCAACGCCGGGAACGTCGCAATCAGCCGTCCCTGTCCACAAGGAACAAGCCCGAATAAATTTGCACGCGATACGCGTGCCTGTCCACATCACGGTAAACAAGGCAGCATTCCTGGCTCCTGTTGCAAAAATATCAGCCTACACATCGCACCTAGAAAAAACATGTTCTCTACACTTTAGAAAGCAACGCCTTACCCTAGGTCCGGACTGCACGATGTAGCCATCGTCGATTTTCTGTTTCTTGTTGGCGTGCCCGTAGTCCCCCCTCTCGTCGGTCGCCATCTTCCTGCTGACTGTGGTGCGCACTGCTGGCCGGCTGTGGGCGGGGCTGACCTCTACTGACGTCACCGCTAAGCATAAACAACCAAAATTACCACCGATTTACCGGGATTAGCATGCCCTGTCATAACCGTGAAATAAAAGAACCAATCTTGACAATTACTGTTGCATTTGGCAGTCTAAAGAGGTTGAAATAATCGGAGGAAGATTGCATCCCATAATTCTCGGTTGAAAACTGGGGGTCAAGAGGTCAAGGTTTAAAAGGCAGGCCCAGGTGAGAGGAAATGAGCGGGAAAATTTCTGTAGAAGACTTTGGGACGACACCTGAGGGTCGTGCAGTCCAGCGCTTTGTCCTCAGGAACAACAACAACGTCTGCTTAAAGCTCATCTCCTACGGAGCGACAATCCAGGCCATAGAAGTGCCGGATAAGGATGGGACGGTCGCTGACGTGACACTAGGATTTGATACTTTAGATGGTTAGTCGGGAATTAGTTTGGACAAAGGGTAACAGCGTCAAGTCGTACTTTGGTCCCTGCCACGCAGGCACTTGAACATTGAATAGGACGACAAGAAAGCCACCCGTCGGTCTCTATGGCACTGAAAGGGGCACTCGATATAAATTCTCATCAAATGGTGACCGGTCCACACTGGAATTCTACCTGACCAAATATTTTGATTCAACTCCACTCTACTCTGAAACTTCTCAATCTCGCAATTTTTTCAAAGTGACACGTTGTAAAGCCAGTCCCCAGGGACGCAGGTGGTGTTCCTGACTACTTTCACGTATTAAATGTGTGGAGAGACAGCTGGTAAACATGCGGGTCGACCCCCATGTGTCCATCAATGGCACCATATCAATAATTCATCCAGCAATTTCACGTGTTATGTTCGTCATGGGTCGTAGCCCGGAGCAGTTTTGCATTGATAATTGAGTGTAAAAGTTGAATATTGATGATGTATAGCCCCATTAGACATTACTTCGGCACGAGTCAAAGCTTCAAATACTACGTAAAGTTTATACCAGAAATAAATTGTTCATAATCCAATTTTTTTAATGAAACAGCACCTCCTCTGCTCATCTGCCACCTAAGTTAACATGCCACATTGTCCTCATCTGGCTGGAGCATTTGGTTGGAATCAAGATGCCCCACTAGGCTGGTTTATAGAAGGGGTTTAATCGAAATTCCAAGGAGATATAACAAAGTCTGGCTCTTAGCCTTGACCTATCTCGTATTCACTGGTATGTGTCGGTAAAGAGAGAAAAAAATATGAATAAAACTTTCTTACGATTTGCCGCCAATGTGTTTTCTTTGGTACACGTACCTGTAAATTTTATACGAGAGAGGTTATTTTACAATGTTTTTTATTGTGTCGTTTCTGTCAGGATACCTTGGCAAGCACCCGTACATGGGTGTTGTGGCTGGGAGAGTTGCCAACAGGATAGCCAAGGGGACCTTCTCACTGGACGGGCAGGAGTACAAGTTGGCTGTTAACAACGGTCCAAACCACCTACATGGCGGACTGAAGGGCTTCAGCCATGTAGGATTTGCTATTCTTCATGCACATTGCACAATATACCTTCCCAATAGGATGTCACAAAACATATAGTAGATCTTTGTACTTAAAAAAAGTTTGCACTTGAAATGGAGGTGTAACAAAATTGATAGTTGACAACTACAGTTAAATATATGATTATCATTGGTGCATATCAGTAGTCACAAAAAAATACATGTCTCTTGCTGTTATATTATGCACATGAAATATACATGTATTCAACTTACACTACTTGCAGTTACAATGCATAGAATGCTGGTGCTCAGAAATAAATCAGCAGCCACCAGTTGCAGAACAATTTTAATATACAACAAATTTTTTACTGTGACTTTGCAGTACGTGTGGGACAGCTGTGTGGACGGAGACAGTGTCAAGTTCACCTACGTGAGCGCAGACGGCGAGGAGGGTTATCCCGGGGAGGTCACCGCTCAGGTCACCTACAAACTGACCAATGACAATGAGGTTGACATCCAGTATCAGGCCACCACAACCAAGGCAACTCCTATCAACCTTACCAACCATGCCTACTTCAACCTGGCAGGACAGGTAAGCTGTTAGGATACCTATAGTTGCAATGTTTTTTGAGGCTGTCTTGTGAATCAAAAAGAAGCTACATTGAATATGGCACATTCTTGTATCAGGCAGACCTTGATATTTTGCTGTAGACTTTATGTAAAATATGATACTGGACACAATTCCTTAGCAAATCTGTAAGTTATAGTATACAATGGTGTTTATACAACTCATATATATATATATCCCATACCTGACTTGCAATGGGACATTGATTTCATTTGATTTTTTTGTGCAGAGCGAGCCAACTATCTATGATCATGTTATTGCCATCATGGCAGACAAGTACACTCCAACGGATGATGATGCCCTCACAACAGGTAAGAGTTGCACAAACTTTCTGTCTGCAAAGACTGCCCTTCAGGTCTTCCAAGTATGTCAGAAGAAAGATTGTATAGACTTACGGGATGTAAAAAGGCCTGTCAGTCTTTCATGCCTCCAATATGTTTTAAAATTGATTGGAAGGTGCTTTCTCAGTCAATGATGAATGAGAGCAAAATGTTTGATTCTTCAGAAAATTTATCCAGTCACTTGAATGGGTGTTTAACCTTCATTGATGCTTGAAAGGTGCTATTTTATATGCACCAATACGAGCATGTTTTTTACCCATAACATTAGACAAAAACCTTCATTGCTGCCTAGATGCAGGGTATAGCAGGAGAGAAACCACTCACCTGTCCGTAACTCAGATTGCGGGCTGCTGGCAGCAGTATGAGCTTGGCTCCGCAGGCAGAACCAATAGGGTTGGGACTGACCTTTTTCAGAGCCGACGCACAAGTATAAGCTAACCTTTACACATGGGCTGTCTTTTATCTGCAGCCTTTAATGTATGAAATCCCTCCAGGCTAGTTTAATTGGTGTTTACGGGCGGTACCTGACACCTGGCACCTTTGTTCAATTTCTAGAGTTGGCATTTCCTCATCTGAATACAGGGATATATGTGGAATGTGTGGACGTGTTACCTTATGATTTGGACGGAGTAAAGATTATTTTCTTTAGTGTAATGAGTAAAATGTGTTTTGACTGACCAGAGTTGAAGACCTGCCACCTGGCATGGCTCTTTGTTATGGTTGTGTAATGGTGGGATATTGTGACGTGGTTCCTGAGTATGCTTCCTTAAACCAATTATTTAGCTTAGCAAGTCAGTAATAATGCGTGGTAGATGGTCAAAGGTCAAGAGAAAGCAAAGAAAAAGTTAATACCTGTGACATTAACAGGGTTTGAAGTAGGTTTTACTGTACTAAATTTGTTAATCAGACATAGAAAAACTTTGTGCTACACTATACACTATACCTAGAAATTTACCTGATACATATTAGCTCTAGAGGCAATGAATAGAAAGATGGATATTTCATACTCCATATCTCAATGTGTATGGTAAAAACATAATGAAAATATCTTATTCCAGTTCAAATTCGGCTAATCAACCAGCCAAATTTGGCATTTCTTATTATGGTTAGTGTGGATTTAAAGCTTGGAAACAAATAGAGGGCTGATTTTTTTTACCAATGTAAATCGATGAATTGTAGAAGTTTCAAGTAGGATGATTTGATAATTGACTTGGTTCTTATTCTGTCCCAGGTGAAATCTGCGGAGTGGAGGGGACCCTGTGGGACCTGCGGGAGGGGGTGAGGATGGGCGACCGTCTCAACTCTGTCCCAGGGAAGGAACCTGGCTACGATCACAACTTCTGTATCACACAGCCAGGCGACAAGCAGCTGTGTGCCAGGTGAGTTCAGACACAAAAAACTGGTAACCTCCAGCACCATTTAAGTACCAGAACGCATATATCCGCTCACTTTGGACAGCAGTGTGTTTTAAAGAGATCTCTAATGAGACATGCCCTAGGTATTTACAGTTACAGTTTAGATATGCAGGAGTGCACAATACTGGGGCATGCTATCTTGGAGATTTCTGTAAACACATCCATGTACGCATGGCACAAAGATGGAAATGGATGTTACCGGTACTAGACTTTTGACTCAGGTGGAACAGTTGACTCTCAGGTAGAAGACAATGCTCAGATGACATAATGCAGACACCTCTGATGATGTCATCTCTGGCACTTTAATTGCTGTAGTGTGGTTAATAAACACCCTGCCCTATGCTGATTTGTATCTTTATTGTTGTTATCATTCACTCTCTTTCTGATCAAATGAAACACTTCAAGTTAGCTGTTCTGCCGATGTGTTGGCGTGTTGAATGAACGAAGACCTTTATTGCACATTTTTGCACACAAGTTGATAAATGTATGATACACTATTATAGTAATTCAACTTCACCTTACTTGTTAGGTGGAAATAAAGGAACAAATGCGTTTTACGATAGAAGTTTTGTCTAGCTGTATGAGAAATATAAGTTTGTCTACAGTGGATGAATTGATTCCTGCAGGGCGCACCATCCGGCCAGTGGTCGGACTATGGAAGTACGGACCAACCAGCCGGGGGTCCAGTTCTACACAGCCAACTACCTGGATGGGACAGTTGTGGGCAAGGGTAGGGCCAAGTACAACAAACACTCAGGCTTTTGTTTGGAAACCCAGGTCTACCCAGATGCCATCAACAAAGTAAGCTCTGTTTTCTTTGTTCACTGTTGAAGTCACACCTTTGTTATTAGGGATATATATATATATAGGGATAGGCATCTATCATTCTGTAAATCTGCCTGACACTAAATTTCTGTATATCAAAGGCTAATGCTAGATAGTTGTGTTCTCTGCCAGCACAAAAACATTTTGTGTGTTGGCGCCAACATTGTATTGGACGTTATTGTGGGTTATCTGTGATTATTGCTGGGGCATTAAGCCTGGAATGTTCAAAGTTATATATAATCAGGAGTGATGATGTTGGTGTCCACGTGTAGGAGAGCATTACCAGTAATGGCAAAATTGTCCAATCTTTTGAGAGTTTGAGCTTATCCTTTATCATCTTTGTTTGAAATTCTTGCTGCTTGACTAAACGTTTTAATGCTCTCTTTGCTGAAGTATTTTACAGCCTGTTGGCTGAAAACTTGCATACAAATGACAGACCATACATTGTGTACGAAACAGACATTTGAAAACCAAAGTATTGCTTTGTTACAAACACTGAACAAAGTTGAACCTTCAGTGTGCAAACTTTTGCATCACACAATGTAACTTACTTAAGGATGTACATATACCCGGTAACATATTTCCATTGCCTCCTTGTCCAGCCCCACTTCCCCAACAGTGTGCTGCGCCCAGGTGAGACGTACCACCACCACACCTCCTTCAAGTTCGTGCTGGGGTAGAGATGTCACCATGTCCTGACTTCTCCATGTGTGCTGCCACAAATACACCAATGTGCCTTCAATAAGTCCCAATGTTCAGTCAAACTGTGTCTCTGAGGATCGTGCAGACAGTATATCTTGGCCTCAAGTATGGCAAACGGCCACAGAAAATATCAGATAGTCCCAATAAGATCATAAAAACTGGGGAAACTGCATCTGGACTTAAAATGATCTTTCTTTCCTGTTTAATACATTCCACATTGTCCACAAGGAATACCCAGTGGAACAGACATCAGAACATTGTGGTAGAGTTTGGCAGCAGTTAGAATAGATCATGGTGCATTAAATGCATCTTTTTTTATTGATTCACACTCTGTGATTTGGACTTGGGTCTCAGACCATATGGAAAAGCTTTGTTTCAAAGTTTGATGCTTTGAGTCCATTCCAAGTCGATGTGAGGGTTGACATTGCCATTGTTTATCATGAAGGGTTTCAATTCATTGCTATAATCAATATACTAGTACATTATTTGACATTGTCCAAACATTTCAAAATTTCATTAGACATTCTAAATTTTTCCCCACTTTTGATGGCCACTTTAGAAATATTTGCAAATGTAATAATGATTTCTAATAGGTGGCACCCCTGCATTTACTGTATTTTTCTTTCATTTGTAGTTTTATATTTTGAAAATAATTTAGAATTCTAATTTAAAAAACATTACAAATATTATCAAAATCCCTTGTGGTGACTTTTAATGGAGTCTACCTGTGATTGTTGCCAACATTTCTGCTACTGCTTCATGTGCATTGTAAATTTCTGTCTGATTGAAAATCAGTGCAATGAGAAAAAAAGCAAATTCATGGCAAGCAAGAGAGAATGCAAACTCTGTTGATTACATGTTGCAAAGTATTTGCAAGAAAAGTAGTGATACTGGAAAGTAAATGAGTCTTCCTTTTTATACATTTGTAAACAGTTAAGTTTAAATTGATATTACTAGTTATACATACATTTGTAAGCATCAATACAGATTAGTGGTTTAGTTTTATACATGAAGAGAAAGATTCAAGCAATATTTTACCATAATTTGTATTACTACATGTAGTATTAAATATGATAAAAACAACATTCCTAAAAATTTTTGGTCTTGTTGCCATGTGTTCATTCTATTGAAATATAATTCTAACTACAATATATGTGGAATAAACACAATCACTACCTCTTACCTACAGGATGAAGGAAATCTTTTAGTTTGTGCAATGCAAATGAAGCTGCTATGTGGTAAAAATCTGATTGTTATGCTGAAACAGCTTTTCTAGAATAAATGATGTAATATGATGAATAAAGGGCTGGTGTCATTATTTTTCATAACACATATGATAAAATAAAACAGCTTGCATGAAAATGCGGTTTAAGGTTATTGAAGGGACTGGAAAATGTGGCGATGTCACTAGATCAATCGAGGTGAAACCTTGTGATTGTTAACAACACAAAACCGTACACTGCGTAGAGGAAAGGTCCAAAAGGTGCCAACACGCAGCACAGCAACGGTTCCTATCGACATCATTATGTACTGCAGGTAAATACCCAGGGTCTTCACCTAGTTCAACCACGGTTGAGTTTATGATGGAGGTCAAGGACGCTGCTGGCCTGCTGTCTCCATTGTAGAACTATCCTGGCGGCCTGATTCTGCAGTACCTGGAGCCGCTGCTGTCTTACCACACCGCAGCTCTCCCACACTGTCGCAGTAGTCCATGACGGGAGCACCATTATCGTTATATAACAGCTACATTAACTGTCAGGCAGGGTCTAAGACGCCTGAGTAGTAGTAGTAGTAGTAGTAGTAGTAGTAGTAAGCCTAAACACGATAAGCTTGTTCGGGAGCCTGTGTTCGGTCCAACATATGACCGCTCTTCAACAAGGTCGAGGGTGCGGAGTAAAGCTAAACGTTGAGTTACCTTAGTACAGAGTTTGTCAATATTTACATTCCATGTCGGTTTGTCGTCAAGAACAACTCCTAGGTACTTGAAAGAATCCACTCTGTCTATGGTTTCATTTCCAATTTTTATTGTAACTGACTTTACAGATTTTATCTTTCCACTACTACCAAATTGTAACCAAAATGGTGCCGTGGAAACTGTCTTAGCGGTCAGACTTCCCTTTGCCAGGGGAAAGTGGATTGTGGGAATATTTGACTCATTTCTCGGGTTCATAGCTGTTCATAACAAGCAATTTGATGCCAAGGAAACTGTTTTACCGCAACACTATGTCCTGTCACACTGTCTAGGTTACAGAGTACATGGTAGCAAGAACAGGATCTAACGATGGGCTTTAATTGCGCCCCTATTATATACGAATAGATATATACATATATACCTGTATGTCAGGGTAGAGACTCAGATCTGGTAGAATTGGCGATTCTACTGGCGGAGATCTAAATCGGAGTCTCTGTCCAACATTGCCTAACATATCCTTAAAGTTAAACATTCATTGGACAATTATATTACTGATAGCTACTGATATCATTTAGACAGTCTGTGCTTGCCATGAAAACTAAATGTCTTTTAATGCTGCACGTATATGATACTGAACAGAAATCGCAGATTGTACCATTGTCGCAGATTGTACTCCTAACGGGATCTCTACCAGCAGAAGCGCCGATTCTTCCAGATGAGAGTCTCTATCGTGACATATAATAGTTTGAGGCTAGGACCTGAGGACTAAACTAAATTAGTGGGCCGGGTTTCATGTGTGCCCTTATATAAACACATGTACATGATTTTGTGAAAGCACTAGGATGGCTTTCTTTCTTAAGATAAGACTGCCATTGGGTCAGAATATGATCGAACAGTTGTAAAGGTTAATGAACAGTTGTAAAGGTTAATGAACAGTTGTAAAGGTTAATGAACAGTTGTAAAGGTCAATGTCATTTGACAAAGGCATTAGGTCGTAGAACTCTAGTTTACCATACACGCATACAGCACACACACACATATGCCTACGTTGCATGTTTCTCTTAAAGATATGTCATAATATACTGTCAATGATAAACGTTCATCATATTGGAAATTGTGAAACTTCCCAGCTACGGGTGTATGCTGAATTAATGTATTTGTCCCCAAGCCACATTTTTCTGGCAGGCCACGCGTGTACGACCTTTGTGTTTGCTAAGGTGGCGAGCTCAACGAAAAACTACAAAAACAACTTCAGTTACAGGTGCAAACCAAGATGGAGAGTGTGCCGCTCCTGTCTGGGTTAGTTCTGGTGGGTTTGTTTGGTCTGTTTGAAGGTAAGAACACCTAAATAGACTTTCGAACATGTGTTAAAACATAAGTCAGTGCAGTAAATCTCGACAGTAATGTTAGGTGTCGGTGGATTTCCATAGACACATACGTTTGATTTGATGTCCCTACTTAATTGCCTTGAGGAAAGTACGCTGAGTGAAAGAAAATGTTACCGCTTTAACACAAGAAAATCAAACTATACACTAATGACATCCCCATTGCGCCTTTGTGCCAAACAAAAGCACATCTTGACCAGATACATGTGTGTGACCTTCACCTTGTAAACCAAATGACCGCCCTGAGGTCTTCGGGAATTTTCTTTTTATTTCTTTGTTCTTTTGTTTCCAGCTGCTCTGGACAACAAGGGCACTGAGTTCATCCTGACTTTTCCGGAAAACCTCCAGAGAGGCCAAAACTCCCCGAAGCTGTTCATCGTCTGTCCAGATCCGCTTGGGTCTAGAGTTGAAATCACTGTTCCTCATGACAATAATCGAGTGAATCGAGTGAACGTGCGTCACGGGCAAGTAAGTCACTCTTTCAACCAAGGGATCAGCAAAAGCTAAAACAACCTGCAATTGATGGGTTTCGATAAGTGTAATTGGACGTTTATACACGGACATCTGTAACAACTTCAAGTTCAACTTCTCGTGACAGCTTTCCAACCTAGCACTTACAGGTGGCTGCAGGTAAATAGATTTTAATGCGCGTAGATCTACGAGTATCTTCTGTGATATGGCTCGTCATCATCTTTGTAAAAGGCTGACACGCATCCAGTCATCTCTAGAATGTGTAAGTAGTATAGACCTGAGCTAAAGTCAGACAGAAGGTTGTCATTGAGATAGTGTGCAAACTGATTGGGCTAGCACGTCAGTAGAATCCTGGATTTTCCCGGTTTTCGTTGGATTTTTGGTCAACGTTGCATCAGAATTTTGAGTGTTGCAGACCATATCTTTTCCGACAAAACATTTTAAAACTATTGTCGGAATGCTAACCTTTTATGCGCGAATGCGACGTTATATGAGACGTTCTGTCGAAGTGCCATGTACAATACATTACACGTTCTGCCGACGTGCTGATTGGGCTAGAGTAAGACTGGGAATGTCTGGTCTAACCGGTAGTTGTTTCGGCAGGTGACAGAAGTGGAACTAAACCGCGAGGCCGTGGAACTCCGTGGAAGCGGGAAGAGTGACGGCGTTGGCAGGGCTGTTCACGTCGCGTCCACCGACGGTGTGGAGATCGTGGTGTACGCGATGTTCGCAGAGTTGGAGAGTTCTGACGCCTACCTGGCCCTCCCCACCGACGTGTTGGGCACCGAGTACTACACGGCCTCCTCAAGCATCGCACGCAATGGGAACGAAGAGGGCTGGGACGACATGCCGTCTCGTAAGACACCAGTTCATGCGTGTATTCATTTCATTTAGAACATTTCATAATCCCTGGTACTACAGTGGTAGGTACTTCCTCAGTATGTCTAACTCCAATGTGTTCTGTTATATGATGCCCATCATTGGCTTGTTTTTAAACTTTCATGTCCTAACGTTATATCTTGACAGAGTTCGGAGTAGTCGGCGTGCGCGACGGAACAACCGTCACCATTGTCCCCAGCCAGGACGTGGAATTCGACAGACGGCACTACCGCGCAGGACAGTCATTCACTGTGACACTGGACCGGTTTGAGACTCTTCAGGTACATGTATATAACAATTAGATAGCCTGATTTTTCTGATGAATAATTTTTTTGAAAATGTTGGTGCTGCTGTGCTGATTAAAGGTGATAGACATGAAAAATTATATCTTACGCATATCTAAAAGACAGCTATACTGCAGGTACAGGCGACTGAGGACCTGACTGGCTCAAAGATCACGGCTACCCAGCCAGTGGCCGTGCTGAGCGGAAACCTGTTGGCTGCCTGCCTGCCTGCTGGGCAATCACGTGCTCAACAGGCGGGCAGCGGAGACCACATCGTGGAGATGATCCCGCCTGTGGACACCTGGGGGAAGGAGTTCGTCACCGTGCCGCTCGCAGAGCACACAGACGGTGACCTCTTCCGTGTGGTTGCTGCAAGAGACAACACACAGGTGTGTTTTGAATCGTTACGGAAACATTACAGCTCGCGTTTCAGTCACCTGTTTGCATAGTGGGCTTGAACGGATGGTCTGTCTCAGGGGTACAGGTTCATGCAATTGCGAGATAGAGGGTATTTTTTTCACCGCATTGGTCCATACCTCGGTATCTTGTACTTACCGATACTTCCACTTTCTGTCTTTTCCAAGGTCGACGTTACCAATGAGAACACAAAGATTCTGAACGCTGGGGAATTCTGGGAGATTGATGTCCCTTCAAACGAGTACAGACACGTGACCACCAGTGAGCCTGTCCTGTTGGTGCAGTTCAGGTAGGAGCTGGTAGGGGCAAAGTTGAAAGGGCAAGACACGATCGATTGGCATGGCCTATTACGTTATCAAGAACAGAACAGAATTTGAGCACAAGCACGCTCGCGCCCTTTTTCAACAAAGTACCCGAACGATTTTGTCACGTGGTAGCCTATTCTCAATCTTCATGTTAGATTAACTTTGTAGCTGAAAACAAATTTAAAGCATCCTTAAACCATGGAGGTAGAAAAAGAGACTTTCTACCTCCATGCTTAAACAATGCAAATTCAAATTCATCAATCTAAATGTTGCGATCTTTCAACTTCTCAACAGTAAGACCGGCTCGGCTGACAACACGGTAACTGACGCGTTCATGATGATCCTCCCAGATGTGGGCCAGTTCGAGAGGAAGTACAGCTTTTCTACTCTTGACCTCATCAATGTCCCCAATAAAGCAACTCATCACGTCAACCTGGTCACCAGGTAACCTTTCATATCAGAACTTAAGGGGTAAAGAGAACAAATACAACAAATAGTACATCTCCTCCAAAGCACAAGAGGAACAGGTCTTAATCATTAAAACGTCTTCCATCATATATATATACACAACATTTAGTTTCTTAGTTTAGTCAGTTCATGTACTTTCTCCGATTTGGCACCTGATACATGTACAGCTCTGCTGATAAAGCTGGTCTCCTATTGGATGGACAGCGGTTGCCTAGCGACACCGTCTGGCATGACGTACCTGGGACCGACTACGCCGCCACGCAGCTGACTATTGACAGAGGCACCCACACAGTTGGCCACATGTCTCCTATTGTTAACACCGGTCTGTTCAGGTGAGGAGCGGGACTGTATCCAGCATGTGTGTAAAATGCATTTTGAAAAATGCCAGAAGTAATTAGTAAAGAGAATAAATCTCTGTATTAAGGACATCAGGCATTCTCGTAGTGTAAACGTCTATGAAAGTAGTGTAAAACAATATCACATCGACTGTTGTTTATGATATTTTGATTACTGATTACCTTTGACCCAGTGTTGACGTTACACTTCAAAAAAGCCACGTGACAAGCCTCACTGGGTCAGTCTACTGAGGAAGACCAGAGTGACTGGTCGAAAGTTCTAGGTGAGAGAACTTTTTGTGTTGGACCAAAAGTTTTAACTTAAACATGTTGATTACTCGTTGATGCTTCCCAACTCCCATCCAGCTATGGCTTCTCCGAGTCGGAGTCGTACGGCTATCCCGGTGGACTCCGGCTGGCCCGGATCGCCGCCTCGTGCAGCACCACCGCCCCCGTCCCCGCCGACGGCGAGGATAACGACTGTGACGGACGGGCGGACGAAGAGCTGCTGAACGCCCTGGATGATGACGGCGACGGGCTCATCGACGAAGACCTGGCGATCGGTGAGAGAAGTCTTGTCGAGCCACATTTACGAGATCATTAAATCATTCGTGTGCTCTTCATTTTCGCTGCTGTTCTCCTAGGATTATCTCCTAGACCTAAAAGGTGAACGTTCATGTTATCTTCCTTCCTCTGTAGGTAACTGCGCTGACCACAGGGACCTGTACAGGGAATGCTTGGTGCAGCGCTGCAGGAACCTGGTCCCTTAAACAGGCAAAGCTATGATAAAAAGCTGTCAGATATACAATGTTCAGTATTGTAGATCAATGACATTGGGAAGAGACAGCTGATTGACCGTAACATTACTACACAGTTTCTACTATCTAACGTTACATGTAAATTAAGCTTGCAATGTCCAATGAACACCAGTCTATTAGACTGTAATGAACATGTTCAAACCGGTTGATAACAATGATGGTCACCGGCCAATTCGACTCGTGTGCCGAATCATTGAGCCGTAGTTTAATCTACCTTTCAAAGAATGTTCTATAAATGTACCACTTAATGTAACTTCAGTGCACATTCACTCGACTGTAGCTTAGTGTATCACTAGTTAGTTGAATGTCGATAATTGATGTATTGGTATCTTTCTATCGAATAGAGTGCAAGATCCGTGGTAGTCTCCGGATCCACGCACATGGTTTGAAGTGCGCGCCGGTTTTGAATACAACAACCAAACATATCCATTCTTCTGACCATTTCACAAGCATGAAATCATCACCAACAGCAACTACCCTAAGACCACTGTCTCCATGGCAATGCGTTTTTACATTGTCAGCCTTGTTGTGATACAGTCATTAGTTAAGGTACATATTCGGCTTCTCCTTGCTCCGATTTGCATATGAATATATACTTCATTATGAAATACCATTGCACTTCTCAGTAAATTTGTTTTCACCAAAGAGAACTCGGTTGGTATGTGTGAACTTCGGTTTAGTTCTTAATTAAGTGTATGTTTACACATGCCTGAGCCTCTCTTTCCGCTCTGCTCGCAAAAGGAATCTGGCCCCCTATATCAGCATTGTAAAACGTCATTAACTAACTCCCCTCTGACACACTAGTACTCGTCTACAAAGTGATTGGAGTCCCAGACACTGTTCTTGGTAGTTGTAACAAGCTGTGTCAATCCAGTTGGCTCCCTTTTACACGTGTACCTCTGCCTGCAGGCTCGCTGGTTGTCACGTAACACGTGACAACCATCTGTACCCTAAATTTTCAATCAATTTCCCAGAATTTCCCAGCGTTCAGAGTCATCATCGTGGTCTCATTGTTGCCTTCGTCCAGAAGGCTATAACATCCCTTTGCTATAGTATGGAAAACTATATTAGTTTAGCATACTTACTTGCCATGATGATAAGTAGTTCAGGACCAGTGCCTTGAAGCAAACGATAGCAGTTTAGCAGTCTTCCCTAAGGCCGACTCATGATGATGTCATTCCCAGCCCCGACCCCAACTATGCCCCATGTCACACACGGGCGAACGCGCGCGCGCGCGCACGTGTATGTGTGTGCGCACATGTTTTTGATGTGCGCGTGCGTCTGTGAGAAATTCGTAAAACTACACGCGAAAGTCTTTCGCAGAAAAGTAACAGAAACACAGGACGAGCCAGGATCATGGTACAAAAATGCACTTCAAATAAAAGCGAGGAAGCCAGGAATGCTCTCTGACACCATTTGACCCCAGGGAGCGAGGAATCTAACCCTCAACCTCTTGCACAGAGTAACAGAGTACTAGTAATCAAATTTGAAAGGGGCAAAGGAAAAGGATAATTCAATTTTCTGTACAAACGGGAGGGGGGGGGGCACAAGACAACTTGTAGGAAACAACACTTGTTACTGTATTCCCTCTTACGTGTATTCTAAATAAATGTTCCATCACAAAATCTCTAGATTACCGTCACAAATATACATGCATTTGTTTTACTCATACGACACATGAACTGTACCTAGCTCTCGAGGCACATGGATGTACAATAAAAGTCTTTCATCGTTAAAAACAACAGCCGATCGTACAAGGTACAACGACTTGCTTCATAACAAGCATTCCGTGTTATTGTCAAACCTGTCATTGTCTGTTAGCCTCTGCCAGGGGCTAGCCCATTCAGCAGTCACGCCAGCCTGGGACTGTTTGGGTATTTGCATGGGTCGCCTAGGCAACACGCCTCCTGGATTATCAAGGTGGGCAGGTTCGTGCAGGTGAATCCGCACAGGCCCGGAGAAGAAAAAAACTGGACAGAAAAGGAACCAAGATTATTCTGCCGAATTTCGACATATTGTGGAACACCTGGATTATTATATCTATGTATTAAACATGGCCCTTCCACAGTGAAAGGAGCGTGTCTGGAGACACCCTGGTCACGTTACGGAGCTGTGTCGGATACAATACAAGGTAAGGCGAGACGTCGGTGAAACACACCCACAGCAGTGTAAATACGCACGTGAACAGCATATAATTTTGAATATAGTTCTTCTGGGATTCATTTTGTCGACGGGTGGATCGTATTCTTAGTTTGGGTTCTGTTTCTGAGGGCAAATCGAGTTTTCAAACCCTTTTGCTTTCACGTTCCGTGGATCATAATTAGGCCATGAATGGAGCAGGTGTCATGGCGGCTGTCCATGACATGATACATGGGGCGATCAGATAAAGAAAATCTCTCTCACGCATATAAAAGCATATTCAAAGGACTGCACACCTCTTGTTTTTCACGACACAACAACCACCTTGGCCACGGGACATGTCTTACTTGTCAAATAATTCGTAAACGATCACTAAAATGTTTTGTTTAGCACGTGACGAGGCATTTTCTATTATTCGAACAAAGTTCACCATATCTATTTACTTTGAATTGCTAATCTGTTGTTACACTTATCTGTTATAACAATTACCGTGTAGTGTTTTGTAGGTAAACGAAATGAAGTAACACGCATTTTTCATTATTGTCCTTGCTACATGTATTTGAAAATTTGATGTATTGATAATAGACGAAAATAAGGTGTTTTGAACACAGAAATATTTGTCCGTCTTGTTGCACCATATAACTAATTTCTCAACATGATCAAAGATTGAAATTCTTTTGCGACGTAAATTGTCAAATAGCGTCATGTATACGTTACACTTGACAGCGTGCGTGTTTTACAACCAAGTATCCTCCAACAAGCCCATTCTATTGTTGTCAGACACCATGAAATATTCAATACACAAGGTCTTCTCTTCATCACTCATAGCCTTATTAACTTTTATTACCCCATTATACAGACAATTTACTTTGATATCAATGTTACATTCTCCAGTGATTCTCATATGGGCACCATCTTGACGACATGACACGGCACCAAGCGGAAAGATGAGTGATTTGCACTTCATCCAGCTCCTGCCTTAGCCTAGTAGAACAATTTAATGACAAGGATGACTGTTTTTCTCAACTTGCTGAAGACTTTCAGTCGGTGACATCAGCGTGATCAATCAACGTTCAGGTAACAGGAGTTTGTGTGGAGAGTAGACAGCGATGTATTTCCACACGGTACACGGCACTGCCATCACCCTGTCGGACGACAGGAGGACTGCCACGCGGGGAGACGGCTTCTGCAACGGCATCACCTTCAGCGCCGCCCCAATGGAGTTAGGCGAGGAAATCTCCATCGAGTTCGTCTCCACCACATCGTCTTGGAGCGGCGCCATGCGCTTCGGCGTCACCACGGTAGACCCGGGCACGCTGACCCAGGAGGACCTGCCGAGGTACGCCGTGCCGGACCTCACCAACAAGGAGGGCTACTGGGCCAAATCCATGAGCGACAACCTGGGCGAGCCCGGAAACCTCCTGACTTTTCACGTGGACGCCGAGGGGAACCTGAAGTACTCCGTGAACAATGACGACAAGGGAGTGTTTCTCTCTGGGATCCCGGTCAACCAAAGTGCTCCGAGCCCTGACCTCAGTAGCATTTCGCTGAGGAAGAAGAAGAAGGGGCCTGAGAAGAAGAGACCGATTCAGCTGTGGGCACTGCTGGATGTATACGGCGTGACGACAGCCATCAAATTTGTCAACACCGGTACGTACTGCATCTTTATATATCTTACTTTGTCGACAACTGTATTGTATATACATTTGGCAACTGCCAGACTACAGGCGTAAAATAACAATACATTACATGGAATAATTTCACCCTTGACGGCGATGTTGTTCTGATGTTTGCAGATGACGTGCCCACGGAGATCCTGGCGCGCGGTCCCCACGCCATGAAGGCGTTCAAGCAGGCGGCCAGCTCGGGCACCAAGCCGGTGTTCCGCACCAGGCTCATGCTGGTCGGACAGGACAGGGTCGGCAAAACTAGCCTCAAGAAGTCGCTCACAGGACAGACGTACGTTGTTCACGTTTAAACATCTATACTTACTTACTACACAGTTTCTTTAGGCTGCTAGATTAGTATACTTAGATTAGTATAGATGGGTCCTTATTTACACAACCAATCCATCAGCCATACATCTTTTGGGGTGGTCAAAGACGTTTAAAAACCAAGCACACGAGAAAAGGAGGGGAGGTCCGATCGATGATCATGGCCAAATTCTTAGGAACGTAACAGGATCACGTCTTTCCTCCTGTCGCCAGTTGATCAGTGCTGTTTGCTTCCCTCCACAGTTACGACTCGGGAGAGATCAGCACGGACGGAATCGACACCGCGGACGCCTGTGAGATCAACGTGCAGGACGCGACCTCCTGGAAGGTCCACGGCAAGCAGGAGGGCAACACGGACACGGGCAAGAAAGGCGTGCTGGGTACGTACGGTATCAAATAGCAGAAAAAACAGCTCGCCCGGCACTCTGACATTTCAAAATGACATTTCAAAGATCACTAGATCACTGCACGATTTTTGATTTAGGAACCGGCCGATGTTCTCAGGTGACCGACATCCGTCCAATGTAACAAGGTAGATCTTGAAAAGCAGGATTCGGCCAAATGTCGTTGACAGCGTGACGCCGCGTCGGCTTAGCGATATTTCTGTACATTGAAGTAGGAAATGTATCTACCACACCGCTGTTATTCTAGTAGGTAAGTCACGCTTCTAGCAGCCCATCCCTCGGTCTTACATGGAGGGACTGCAGAGAGCCATGGCAGTAAAAAGTTGTGTTTTCACGCAGATTAATTTTGTTCGTTATCTCTTGTGCTCACGTTCTTTCACGTCGTTTTCCCCAGACGGATCGTTTGGAGTGGAGGAGGAGTACGCGCAGGCGGTGGCACAGAACATCGTGAAGGCCCTGGTGGCGGAGAGGAGGAAGAACAGAGAGGCGGTGGAGCCCACCAAGCAAGCGGAGACGCCGAAGAGCCTCGCCAAAAACGCTCATGGGGCGCCCAGCACTGATCATGACGAGCAACCGACGGAAGCAGACCAAGTCATTGAGGTATTCCTTCAAATTTTGTCTAATGTTGATATTAAGATCGTTTGATGGGCTTCCTTGTAGTTTTATACAGCCAATGTATACTACTATTGTCCTGCCGGGAACAGGAACATGCAACGCAAAAAGTATTCTTAAGGCAAACACACAGTGTGAATTCTAGTGAACATATCGTGCTGACGGAGAACAGGCTACAATGTACTACACAGGCTGGCTACTTGTCCTTGTTATATGGGCAAAGTAGTCCTACTGTGCGACACTGTCACAGTGACGAGTTTGTAGGTTTAATTTACTTTAGAACTTTCAGCCCAAGCACTTCTGCATGGTGGCTACGGCTACAACATTCGTGTTTTCCCACCGACAGGTGTACAGTAAGGCCCCGGAGCCCGTGGAGAACTCCCTGAAGGATAACGACCTGCTGAAGGACATGCCTCCGCGCGTGGTGGAGCTGGTGACGGGCCTGCTGAAGGAGGCGGAGGAACACGGGCTGGAGCACAGCCCTGCCCAGGAGGCCACCAGGCCAAACATCATCATGAAAATCTGGGACTTCGCCGGGCAGTCGGTGTACTACACCACACACCAGGTGAGGCTACCAGTCGGTGTACTACACCACACACCAGGTAAGGCTACCAGTCGGTGTACTACACCACACACCAGGTAAGGCTACCAGTCGGTGTACTACACCACACACCAGGTAAGGCTACCAGTCGGTGTACTACACCACGCACCAGGTAAGGCTACCAGTCGGTGTACTACACCACACACCAGGTAAGGCTACAAAGTTCAGATCGAATATTAGACAAAAAACAATACCATTTGTTAACACTGTACAGTGCTCGTATGGTATCTTAAAAACTCACCGTCACGAAAAAAACACAATGCATGCAATTAGTACGTATTGTAATGTGGGCAGGGAAGTTGGCATACTACACCACAAGCCAGGTAAGCTCGACAAAGATCGAGCTGCAATCCAGAGCTTCTTGTGCAAAACGTTCTGATGTACAAATCTCTCTATTTGTCTGTTCTAAAATCTACGTTGATGATTAAATTAGAAGGTAGTTATGCTGATCTTAATGACGGGGCGGTTTAACCTCCGCAGGTGTTCCTGACGCCTCGTGCTGTCTACACCGTGGCCTTCAACCTGTGCCATGACCTGGACGCCAAGGCGCTGACCCAGGTGCGCCGGTCGGAGGGCAGCGACGACAAAGCCAAGGTGGGGAAACAAGTTACCGTGCGTTGCAAATAGCAAACATTCGTTAGATTATACCCCCTTTGTTAATGTATATTATATGTATGGCATCTCGTCCTGTGCAATGCACAGGACTGGTGAATCCTTTTTCATTGGTCTATGGATTATGGATTATGGATTGCGATAGTAACAGATACCATGTTTTCTCCAAAAGACAAAGATGTATCTGTAGATGCTACCTCACTATCATCAGGCAAAGCCTTTATTAGCGAAGACCAATTGAGTGTTGATATACCGTGGCGACGACACACGCTGTACAACCTGTGATAACATATTGACTTTCCCCATCAGATTGAGTGGGAGGAGAGTGAAATGACGAACATGGACTTCCTGGAGTTTTGGGTGAGCTCGATCCATGCGCACACGGCAGACAACAAACCCAGACAGCGTCAAAACGGCCACAAGTCGCCTCCGGTCTTCATCGTGGGAACGCACAGGAATTCCCTGGACCCCGACCCTGACGTCTGCGAGAAAAAGGTGTGTGGATGTTTTAGGTCTGCCAACGTGGTAGCCATGTAATGAATGGACTTGCTATGAATGTCGCACAAAGATTAAAATAACCTGATGGGGTTTACTGGTAGAGGCATAACGGGAGGAGGGACAGAAGTACAAAATAAAAGTAGCCGATTGCATATCACTGTACGAACTCTATCGTGCCTGGTCCTAGACAATGTGTACTAATGATGTAACATGCGGATTTGTACCCACAGACTCGTGAGATTTTCGCGAAAATCCAAAAGAACATGAAGGGCAGACCGATGGAGGGTCACGTGGTGACGCCGTACTACGCGGTAGAAAATGGTCTGGAGGACGACAGTGAGGTAAACTGGTCTCACGGACACATCTTATGCTTACATAGGATATAGCGACAACGAAGCTATGGATAGGATCACATTTCAGCACCAAGGGCAGGACCATGTACTGTAGAAGGGGCGGTAGATTAGGGCCGAATTTTAGCACCAAGGGCAGGATCATGTACTGTAGAAGGGGCGGTAGATTAGGGCCGAATTTCAGCACCAAGGACAGGATCATGTACTGTTACGGGAGTAGTAAGCTAGGACCACGTTTCTGAACATAACCATGTACTGTAGTAGAGTTGGCAGGAGAAGACCACATTTCAGCACCAAGGACAGGACCATGTACTGTAGCAGGGGTGGTCAGTTAGAAGCACATTTCATTACATACTAGTAACCATGTAATGCAGTAGTGTTAGTACGATCAAATTCTCATGATTCCTTAGTGATGGTCATGCGTATGTTCTGCATGCCTGCCACAAGCGTTCAGACCTTACATCGCTCAATCCTGCATATTTTCAGATCGCGAAGCTGCGGCAGCACATCGAGGAGGTGGCGTACGGCGAGCCGTACATGGGGGAACACATGCCCATCAGGTGGCTCAAGTTTGAGCAGTTCGTGGCGCAGGAGGTCGAGAACGGGGTGGACTCTCTCAGTCTGGAGCAGGTAAATGACGCTAAACACAAGATATTTTACTGCGCGGTGGCATTCAGTAGGATTTTTATGTTGTAGAATTTCTAAGGCTGTCACAGAACCAGTTGCCGACAAGGATCTAAGGCAACATTTTGCAACAAGACATGTTTGCAACCGCATTTAATAGAAAACATATCTCGTGGTTAGCTATGTCCTAATGTTTTAATAAGAGGACACTTCTCCTGTGCATATAGCATTCCATATAGCCATGCAAGCAAGCGAAAAAAGTCAACTCAATGGGGACCTCATATTTTTGTATTCTTCAGTCCATACAACACGTCTTCCTTCTATTTCTTTATAGGTCCAAGAATCCGTTAAGAAGTTCGGGATCGACAGTCGAGATGAGCTGATCGCCATGTTGGGGTTCTACCACGATCTGGGCACTATCGTGTACTTCGGCAGCCAGGGCGCCGTGGACGACACCCTGCAGAAAACCGTCATCTTCAGACCACAGTGGCTAGTGGACATCTTCAAGAGGGTCATCACCGTCAAGGACATCGACGATCAGGTATGCCGAAACATAGTGTCTGAAAAGTGTTTGAAAATTTATATCCGAATGGAACTTCAGCATATTTAGCATCATGAAAAGGTATTGCACGAAATTATGACCAAAAATATTAGCGCATGAAGCGGTCTAGCGCCTGTTGAAATACAACAGCTACATCTCATCCTTGTACATGACAAGTCTTGTCTAAAACATCATACGACATGAAATAGTCGCGTGGCATGCGCTTGTATCGTTGCTCACGTTGATGGACGGTAACGTTCCAGTGGGACCGGTTCAGCGAGGCGTGGGCCCGGCTGGACGCGGAAGGCGTGCTGGAGGACGCGCTGATAGACTACATGTGGCGGGACGTGCTGGAACAGAAGCCGCTTCTCCTCAACCTCATGGACAAGTTCGACCTGCTCTGCGAGAGGCTGCCGCCTAAAAAGGTATCCAAACCCTTTAATTACCACGGGGTGGGATATCAGGCTTGTGTTCGCCTAGACAATGTTCGGGTGGTCACACCATCCAATGTAACACTATACCACCGTCGATGAAGGTCAGACATGCATTTACTGAGATGCACAAGAAAATTGTTACTCAAGCAACTGGATAGATTTAATCTTTTTTTAAAATCTACCCGATTGCTTTAGTAACAATTTTTTGTTATGTATAACTAAGCATGCTGACATTTGATACTCATGTTCTCCTTGACTTGACTGTCTGTTTTTCCCGTAGATTACCGCTGACGAGAGGGCGGACTGGGTGAAGAGCTATTACGTCCCGTCCAGGCTGCGCCAGAAACCGCATGACATGGAGACAGTCACGGACCAGCCGCACTTCTCCTTCTTCATGTGGTTCCACGGCTTCCTACCAGGTAGCTTTAAATACACATTTAGACTATTTCCGGAAAAGCGAAATGGAGTTTGTACTACTTGCCGTGATGTATACGGTAGTTACACTGGCTTACTAACAATTACTCTTATGAAGAGAAAAAAGCAACAAGCAATGGTATCAGATAATAATGGATTAAGTAGCAAAGTTTGGTCTCCGCGAGCCAGCCCTTTGAGCATTCAATAGAGGCCCTGTCCACGGTACTGAATGGACCTTCAAAACAATATTGTGCTCTTTGACAGAATCGTGTCTTTAAACAGATGGAAATGAGATTAAACTTCATGGCAGATACTTAATCTTAAGTGTCGTTACTAAACTGTCTTTAGTTCGTAACTTAGGGTTTTTTAAAACCCTAAGTTACGAACTAAAGACACTAATGTTAGACACAATGTGCAATTAGTCAACGCAATTCACTAATGTGTACGCACATGACTACCATCGTGATTTAACAAAGTTTGATCTGGTTCCCCCCCAGACGGGCTGTTCCACCGCGTGCTGACGCGTGCTGTCCGCTGGGCGCAGGAGTGCGGCGGCCGGGAGCCCCAGCTGTACCACCGGACAGCCCGCTTCTTCCTGGACGAGGAGCACGACTACCTGCTGGAGATGGCTCCCATCAGGCTCTCCAGGATAAAGGTGCGCTCACATACCTATCATCGCGTAGCTCTTAGTGCCTAGTCCAGTGGTTAGCCCTAACTCTTACCCGACTTTGCGTCTGTGCCAAGAGGTCGCGAGTTCAAATCCCGTCTGTTGGCGTTCTCCTGACACGTACCCTACTGATAAGGGAAAAGGGAAGGGTCGTAGTCCTTAGGACGGGATGTCAAGCCGTGGTCCAGTGCATGTTCTCTGTGTTTGAGCATACTGGTGGAATGTCTCTTGTATAAACCATACGTGTCGCCCTTCTTTCCTGTCATGACCAGTGAAAGGATAACTCTTAAGGTGAGCTAAGCTGGTTCGAGATCACTTGCACGTATAGTGGGGCCGACTTCAGTGACTTGCATGAGCCAGCAATACATGCCAAGAAGGTTATACAGACAGGCATCTTCGGCAACAAAGTCGAGCAGCCAACATACATGTATTCCGTTTCCAGGTTTCCGTGGTGAGAGTGATGGACCTGTCAGATGACGCGGAGGACGACGACCTGGGAGAAGCCAAGCTCCCTCCCCCGGACCCACAGGCTTGTGCCAAGGTATGCAAACGCCCTGTAATGTCGCTGTCTTGTGTGCTCTTGGGACATGGTGTAGAATGCATGGACTTCAATGCGCATTGGCAGACTCTTGTAAAAAAGAGTCGCCATGTTTCATATTGTCCGAGTGATTGAAAGGCGAAGTCAAGTTTGACCTTGTATTGAAGGTGAAGGAAAAATACGGACAAGCACTGAGCTGACTGTTAGTCGATTTAAAACGACGGAAACAGACAGCACAGCCAGGCTCCCACATAAAACCTACGTAGTTTTGTCTGACAAGACGTGCTCACTCGTCTGCTGACTTCTCCCCGTGCAGGTGCGGCACTTCGTGGACGCGACCCTGGCGGACCTGCAGGAGATGTGGATGAAGAGAGTGAAGTACAGCGTCACCGTCCTCTGTCCCTGCGGGGACCAACAGGAACACTTCCTCTCACTGGACCAGTGTCTCGGCGGAAAGGTAACTACTTCTGTGCTATACATATCACTGGTTATTCTTCTGAATCTGACCATATTCTTGGCTTAATGGAGGAGGTGGGGGGGGGGGTGATACGATTGCACACATTTGCGTTTCTTGAAACAAAATAAAGCTGTTACTGTATTCTAAGACAGAATGATTCATAAAAGAGACAACAATGAATATTCTACATTTCGCTGACGTATGTTGTAGGTCGTGCTCTGTGAGAAGAACAAACGAGTCAAGACGCTGCAGTTTAGGAAGAACTTTCCATCGGAAACTGTGACAGGTCAGATTCTCCTTGTTTGTGCCATAATGACAGTTTTTCTATTTTCCTCATTCAGAGTTGTGTGTGGTGTCTGTGAGTGATTGTCATGTGATCTAAATATTACTTCATGTTGTTCGGAGATGAACAGATAGCTGCAGATTTCTGTGTAAATAGCATATCACATATTTCCGATTTCATACATACCTCAACGTAAATATATGAACTACAATCCTGCCTGTGGATTTGACTAAAGATTGATTGACTACCTTACAGCCCGTCCCGCGGCCCCGATGACAACCGCGCCCCTGCAGCCCGGACAGCTGCCGCCGTGGGTACCGGAGGCCGCCAGGCTCCTCAACTCCGACAGAAACCCCGCCAACTGGGTGGAACTCGCCAACGGACTGGGTTAGTCTAGCATGCTATAAATGGACTTAAAGACGTGTCATTGGGAAAAAATCCAATCTTTTTTCTTCCAACGTCATGTACAACCTGCCTGCTCGACGTTTGGTGGTAGCAATCAGAATATATAGACTGGTTTATTTGCAGAAACACATACTTCATACATACATAGTACAGTAGGTTAGAAGCTTTTTGCAGCCAAAGGCTGAATTGAGAAGCTTTTACAAATTTTTAAAAACTACATGACTAATACATAATATATATACATAAAAAGTGCCTTGAGAGGCATTAAACACCACTTATACGCTAGAATAATACACATTTATGCTAAAATTACATCATACAACTTCTGTTGGCAAATTACAAGTACAACTGACAATAATAAAAAAGTACAATTACATCATGTGCAACAACATAAAATGAAATCTACTGTATGGCGAGGTTATTCAGTATGTTCAGCATTGTGGGGACAGGACTGCATAAATATCTTTTTGTCCCAATGGGTGGTTTGTAGCGCCGTGTTTGCCTTAGCTGCATGTTGTGTGAGTGGTTACTAACTGGGGGTAGCCAGGGGGCGTGCCTAGACCTAGTGGCTGAAAGGGCAAAGGCCCGGCACAGGGTCAGTCTCCGTTCAGACAGACGTTGGAGGTCAAGAGTTGACAGGGCCTCGGAATACGAGTGATAGCTTCTACCCAGCATGATTCTGCATCCCCTTTTCTGGATTCTTTCTATGCTGTCAGATTGTTTTTTTGTGATACCCGCATTCCAACAGGGCGTGGCATATTCAACTATTGGTCGAATATACCCACAATACACTGTGACAAGGTCAGAGCTTGGGAGGCCAGCTCGACGCAGCCTACTTAATAAGTATAACCTTCTACTGCCCTTGGACACCATGGCGTCAACTTGATCAGACCACCGTAGGTTAGAGCGTATGTGCAAACCAAGTAACTTTGCTTGTGTAACTATGCTAAGTGGCTGACCTCCGAGAGTCAGTGGGTGCATTACTGGGGGGGTTCTCGATGAAGCAGAAATACATTGCTTTACATTTTTGGGGTTAAGTACCCTAGAGAGGGGGGGGGGGCAGAGTGCAGAGGGGGCTAAGCTAATAAGAGACTAAGGGCTCACGGTCTTCCTTATGCAATGACCAGGCTACACCAGTCAGAAGACGGAGACGTTCATGAAGTCTGCGGACCCGGCCTCAGCCCTGCTGCGGGACTGGCTGGACGGGAGCGGCGAGGCGGCGATGGATCACGTCATCAGGACGCTGGAGAACATGAACAGGGACGACGTGCTGCAGGTCATCAGGGGCCGACGGGGTACGCAAACTGTAACTTTTAGTATTGCGTGTGTTACAGCACTGTCCATGGTACTGAATGAACCTTCAAAACAGCTGTGCACCTACAATGAACGTGGATCGTTTGCCGAAGTCATTTCAGAGATATCCTTTTCTGTCATTTGGGATAACGTTTTTGTTCAGAAATGTCTGTAAATAAAAAAAAAGTTGGCGGTTTTCTTTGGCCATAGTGATTTCCTTTGAGATAAGTATTGTATGAAAGAAGTTGCTTTAAATTCCACTTATATATTATATACGAAGAGTAAGTTGCTTGTATCTCTTCAATGTTTATGATATGGTGTAGTTGAACTTGATCTTCAGTACAACTGTTTCTCGTGCAGGAGCCGCTGACGCCCAGCCCGCGATCTTCATCAGTTACCAGTGGGACATCCAGGACCGCGTGCGGGATCTCCGGGACCGGCTGGAGACCGCCGGCTACCCCTGCTGGATGGACATCGGCCAGATGGGCGGAGGGGACGCGCTGTACGAGAAGATCGACCAGGGCATGAGGGCGTCCAAGGTGGGTAATCAGACAAACTAGTGAAAAATTTGAAGTCAATGTTTGGTCGGTGGTTTAGAAGCTGTACAATCTAGCCTGGTATCCGACCGCACTTCTGCTACCTGATCCCTTTCCGTAAACCCACTGCAAATCATTGGACAGGGTTACTACGGAGAGGAAATAGAGATAGATATATAATATATATAGACGTAGATTCAGCTATGTGCCTGTTGTCGGATCGGTACAGGATTTTCCCTGGAATGGTATAAAATGTATATCTGCAATGTCCGCACGCCTAGTTGTCAAGTGCTGAAGTAGATTGTGCGCTATGTTTTATTATTCCTGAGGGTCTCTTGCTTTCTCTCTTTGTTGCCTGTGTATCTCGACTTCCCAGTACAGGCCTGGGTTTAAACTTTCCCCTAAATCTCCCAACATGCGCCGATCTTTCCTCAGGTTGTGATCGCCTGCCTGACCACCAAGTACTCGGTGTCGCAGAACTGCAGCAAGGAGATCAACCTGGCCAACCTGCTGGGGAAGACCATCATTCCCATCATGTTCCAGAAGATCGACTGGCCTCCTCCCGGCGGCATGTCCCTCATCTTCTCACCGCTGCTGTACATCGACATGACCAGTAAGTCTCACAACAAGGACTTTATAATGCCCTTGCTCACGACAGACCAATAGGCATGATGTCTGGTGTCCATCTTATTCTCCTGTTCTCTCCTTGAGTGCTATTCTGCAGCTTGGTGGAAACGATTGTTGGAACAAACCAGAGCTAGAATCGGATGGACTCCAGGCTATCCCAATCATTGTTGTATAGTAATATCATAGGGCCTCGTTGTTACAACTTATCTATTCATTTTCACCTGTTTACACTACTTCCTGGAGTGAATCACTGTCCAATTATCACATCTTTTTGCTTCATTAATGGGGCCACCAAGAAATTGACCAGACTGCCTCTCACATGAGAATCAATGAAGAGAAATCACATTTGTTCTGTCTGTCTCCCAGGCCCCGGTGGTGGTCACGGCGGAGCCGGCATCCACTCCAAACTGGAGACCAAGTTCCAGGAGGTTGTGGAGCGGATCCAGACGACCATCAGGCCTGTCGGCACGGGGAAGGGAGGCAGCATGGAACCGGAGTCACCTGGGAAGGAGTCCGACAAGCAAGCAAGCAGCACTAGCAGTCCTGCTAAGCGACCGAACAGTGCTGCTAGGCGGCCTAGCAGTGCTGTGTCCCAGGCACAGATCACCAAGTGTGGAGCATGTGTCATACTGTAGGGATCAAGTCTGTAACACAACCTCTCAGTGTCCTGGGCTCTATGGAGCTCCTCCCTGCACATGGCCTAATCAGTGGCAGGGCTGCTAGAAGCAGGTAGTATACTAGTATTGACAGGGAAGGTGTAAATAATGTACAGCCTGTACCAGAAGACAAACTGATGTACAGTATCAGTAGGATAAAGCCATTTAGGCATGTTCTTCATGCTGTGTGTATTGTTGCTTGTATCTTCTGTTGTAAATAAGAATCATTGTAAATGTTTATAAGAAACGTTGTGCCATACATGTACAGGTCTTTTCATGACCAAATCATTTAGAATCCTATTTTGAAAACCTAACTTAGCCCAAAATGTTAACTTTTCTGTTATATCGTTATATTTAATCACAGTGTTTAACACTGCTATCGGAATGGTGGCATACACATGACTTGTAAACTTCTCACACAGAAAAAACACATCCAAAAGTATCTCTGCTATCACCAATATGTAACATCTATATTAGATGGTAACATATCTTTTGCTGCAACGTCATTGCGAAAATGACATTGTATATATTTCTGCATCTGTATTCCTAAAAGCTTTCATGTTTTGAGGAATTGTATTCGAGTTTTAGATTTTGGACAGACGGGACATAATGACATTTTCCATGATCCTGTAACACACATAACATTACAGCTGTAAATACAAATGTATGAATTACCTTCACCTGTAATAAGAGATTCAGAGGGGTTAATATATGTGAAATAAACTTTGCTGTATCTATAGTTTGAAATGAATGTAATGAAATTGCGGTTATGAATTGGTGTTTGATTTGAATTAAATATCCACACTTTCTTATACTTGAGTCATCTTTTCTTCCTTGGGAATGCCTGCAGATACTAGTAGTCAAGAGTATTTTTTCAGGGATTCTCATTCGAGGAATGTTACAGGACTTTTACGGCAATGTTTTTCTACAGGTGTATCAAAATAGAAATGATTGCTTTGCCACATGTTCTGTCCTGTCTGTTCAGCTCCATTGAAACAAATATGATCAGCCAGGCCACATGACTACATGTAGTACAATTTTACCTGGCATGGCTCTCCTTATAAAGCGGTGGGCTAATGATGCTGCTGCTGCATCACATTGTCAATTTTCAATTTCAGATTGCTCCACCCTTTCCCAGACTTTGTAACAGAACCACCTTCCTCTAGCTTCATGTGGGAGCCTTGTATGTACTAGAAAAAAACTAAATTGCCAGTGTCATGTGTTTTGTTCACGTCAACCAAGCAGAATATTTAGTCACAAGTGTTGGAGAACACCAAAGAAAACTATTGTTACAGTAGCAGCCATGGAATGTCCTTTCTTGGAAAGTCCTTGACAGTGAACCTGGTATCATACGGACGTTCCCCTCTAAGCTTCAGCAACTCCTGCAGACACTGCAGGACGACTGGGTCAAAGTTCAGGTCAAACTTGTTGGCGAACAGGTGATGGCAGTCTATCAGCCACTGCAGGTCTCCGATACCAAAGACGCACACGTCGCGCACGTACTTCCCCTGACAAGGCGGGTACTGTTTGCCCTCGAAGTACACCCATTTGATGGCACGGATTGTAGACGACCACGTGGGCTTGGAAAATCCTCCAGGAGCCGCTGGAAGCTTGTTCAGGGTGGCCCAGTAGAACTCATCTGGGCTGAAAAATATTACAATAATATCCTTATCCACTATATACTAGTAATATCAAAGAAAAAATCCATTGTTCACCTATAACCAGTACAATTTTTTTACTAGGTCAGGTAACACATCAAAACTACCTATCATATCATACAGTAAACAGGTCTAATCTAAACTACACTAATCTATATATATACAGGTGGTATTTTGAGCCATGTTTACCTGTATGTGTCCTGCGACCACTCCAGCAGATCCTTGGCTACCTTGTCTGTCAGCACCCAGCTCATGAAGGCATGACTGGCGATGTAGTATGCAATGCCAGTGTAAATGGTCAAGTTGTGGGGAGGGGGACTTTTCCTCTTTTCTGTCTGTACCACAGACATCTCACCATCCTGAAATAAATTGGCGAAAGATCTAAGTACACATGTCAAGTTCCATAACTTCTGGATTTCACCCACATACTTTTTCAAGACCTTCTTGTTGGGAGTAATCCATACAGTGAACAATACAATTGGCAGTTTGTCAGTTGTTGCTTATTAAACAGCCAATCATGTTCTGAACTTAACTTTTATACTTTTTGAATAAAATCAGTTGGATCCTAATGTCAGTATGGAGTCACTGTGGTAATGTATTTCAGCCCCAACACTGGTGGCAGCAGTGGGATAGGACATTCCAAACATTATAATTCAAAGACATGCCTTTGTAGAAATGAAGACCAAAAATCCCAGAAACTTAAGATTGCATGTGAAGTAGGAAAACCACACACATAGTATCAGGTCTATTACATTTAGACCCACTTACGTTTGTGACTACATCATGGACAAAGCGTGTCCTGTCACCATGGATGTCACTGGAGGACTGGACACCGGGAATGTCGTTCTGTCCACCAAACACTTTCAGCTGTGCAACAATCTCATTCTGTGTCTTGAGAGGGAAATCCTGTCCGGCCAGGTTGATCACATAGCGCCACTTCACGGGTGAGTCAGCCAAGTCTTGCAGACAGTTGAAGTCTGCCTTTAGTCTACTGTAGCCACCATACACAACTGACTCCAGGCGATGGGAAATAAAAACATTGTCGTAGCAGCCTGCCATTGCCGACAGTGCAGCTCTGAATGCGGACGGAGACCGTTTGTCCACATGTATGCAGTATATATTGTACGGAGTGTAGATGGAATGCAGTAATAGTTCTACCTGAGCAGCATTTTTATGCACGACGATGATATATGCTATGGGAAAGTCTTGTGTGTCCATTCCAGATGAAGAATCCCACTGCCAATATTGAGTATACTGAACACAGCTAGCAGCAGCAACATGTAAGTGATCAACGTGTGACAGAGCTGTGCTAGACTCGCTGAGGTCTACTGCACTTTGGTTCCTCTGCAGCAAGTCAGTGCAGTTGTCCCAGGTATAAAGAGGCCTTTGGACAGGTGTTTCTTTTGGATGGAGACTTTCTCTTCTTCTATGACCAGTGACTCTTTTTATCTTGCTGTTGACAACCATACTTGGGACAGAAATAACATAGTAAGTTTTGAAGACCACACAAACAGTTCTATTTCAATAACTGGATTTATGATTCTGAAAGGAACAAATGTATCATAACTTTTGTTACAGATATTCCTATATGGATCATAATATAGCACTTGCTGTTATTTAAACTTTATTCACCAGTAGTTGCAAAGAATACAACACAGTTATACCAAGTTCTCTGTTTCTGGTAAAGGGCTTATTGGTACATTAAAGTAAACATACCTTTTCTGAACACTTCTGACAGAGTCTTGTTTCTGTTTGTTCACAGTGGAAGGGTTTAAGAGGAAAGTCAGCATGGCCACTACGAGGCACAGCAGGAGGAGCAGACACAACCTCCTCCTGAGGGACAGGCCCATGGCTCACACAGTCTCCATAACCACGTTACACCTGCACAACCTGTAGTAGTTACCTGGTGGAACAGATAGAATACTTGTGAGCCGTGATGCACACCATTCACCAGTGCTTTCTACTCTAATATCTGGGCTCAATTTGTGGATTCTGTTTGTGGCCTCGCCTCGGAGATATTGTTATTGCACCTGTCGCAAAATGTTAGACGCCCATCCTCCCCCCCCCACCCCATTCACCTGCCAAAATAGAAAACACCTGCTCAACAACCACGAAGCACAAAGCATGTCTAATAGCCTACAGTGCGCGGGAGTCTGTCTTCCTTACATTTCAAGCCATTTCCCTTCGTGCCACAACATCACCGGGCCGGTCTGCAAGCGGAGAGTTTGTACCGTTAAAATTTTCACCGGCAGTATAGCAAAACACTAGAATCTACTTCCGGGTGAACCGCTAGCACCCCTGGGAACAAGAGCACGGGGCGGAAGGCACGAGTTTGCACACCTGTTCAGGTATAAATGATTTACGTCGGCTTTGATACGTTTTTGTTTGTTTGTTTGTTTGTTTGTTTGTTTGTTTGTTTGTTTGTTTGTTTATTCACAAGCTTAGGTTTTTCACTGAGGTCATGAGGAAGGGGTAGCGGCCAGACAAAATTTGACAAAGATTACAGTCCTTATCAAACGTTATAAATAGAATTAGACGTTACATGGTTCAGCCTGGGTTCATTGGCATTCGTGTTGGTGCTTTTTTTACTCCAAAAGGAAACGTTTTTGTTTCGAAGGTTTGATGTTTCGAGTTTCGGTGAGCCTGCTCATGAACTTGATGCCACATCACCTGATCTGCTGACGGAAACTCCCGCCATGACTCAGTAGGGAAAAACCTGCGGTTTCGCAAACATAGGCGGGTCCGAAACTATCCTGGTTTCGGTCAATTCAATTTTCCTTCTTTATCAAGCTACGTCTTGTCTCTGTTCCAGTATTTAGGACATCCCGATGCCCAGCTAAAGGATACAACTTTTATGCTGCTCAATTATCATAGGCGGAACTTGATGAAGACAATGACCTTTGGCAGCACTCGGAGCTCAAAAGTGCACAAAACATCGCGTGACGTCAGCATTGGCACCGTGCCCCAAACACGAACTGAACAACATTGAAACAGGTCAGAATGTGATATGATTTCTATGTTGAAGAGAATCATAGTTCAGAAGCGTGTAAATATGCCACCTTTACTGTGTAAAGTAAGCAAGCCGATCGGTTTCGGTGCGTTTTGGGGTTGATTTTGTCAGTAGGTGAACTATAGCAACGCTGGGAGGAAGTAACGCTTCAATGCGTGTAAATAGCTGGTGCCCAGCGCCGGCCAAAGGCACAGTGCCCTACAGTGCCCAGCGCTCAGCCTTCATGTCATGATCAAAGCCCGGCAACAAGCGCTCAGCACAGAACGTGGTGAAGAGAGTCAACAATTTAGCTAGAAGATGTTAATGATATTTGTTTTGATTGAATGGTGCCTATATATAGCGTTATATAACGGTTATTTTGCTAAATCATGACTGTTAAACGGCATTCACAGTAGAGATGGAGGCAATACAAGATGCAACCTTGGACAGTGAAGAAAGTGTTACCGCCGGACTGCAGGCCCTTTCTCTCTCGACACCTGCGGTTGACCCGGAGGCACAAGCACTTCAAGCAAAGGTTCACAACGCCAAGGATCCTGCGTCACAAGACTACGTCAAACGGGCTTTCCTACAATTCTCACGAAGTCTCACTTGGCAGGATGACACAGCGCAGCAGGATGGGGCGCATGTCGTTACCTTTTCCCCCCTCGACTCCCAAGTTGTGAGCATGTCCGCCATATGCGGACAGTGGTGTCGCGCCGTGGAAGCGGGGAAGCCCTACTGGCTGGAAATCCCCCCGAACCAGCTGCTGACGATGGAGCGGTCGTCACCGAAGCCGACACAACTGACGTCTCTGCAAGTCTTGGATGTCGCCAGGGTCTCTTTCGGATGTTTCCTCGATCACAGCACCTTCATCAGCCACTGGACGGATGAATATGATGACTACGATGAGTTGTACTCGCAGTACATGAAACTGCACCTGGAACACGACATCCAGTCCTTGTCTCTGTACCTCTGTGTCGACATTCCCTACGAAGACACCGGAGGTCCGACAGAGAAGCTGATCATCCCCTACTCCGGCATTGAAAATTTCGTCCTCGTGTGTTCTCGCAACAGCGGAGACTTGATGTTGTTCTTTCCGCTCAATAGCGTGCCGCGTTGTTTCAAAGAAAAGACGAGCACAAACAGGTTTGGCGACGAGTTCGTCCAGGAGGACAGGATTCTATCCTTCTCCTCCTGTACTCCTGACATTATGGGTTCCAGCTCGGTACTAGCGGTGCACATAATTGACAAGTCCGCAGACGGCTCCGTCACAGAGGACGTGCTGCACAGGCTGCAAAAGGTCGGCTTTGACATCTACTTTTCGTCGACAAGGGTTGAAGAGGCCCGACAATCCACAGCTGGTCTGGACAGAGTGAATGACTTCAGGGACTTTTCAGTGACGTATGCATTGCAGTGCCTGCTGTCCAGGGGATACAAAGTCTCGGACCGTGTCCTGCCGTCGTTTTTCTCCAACTTGGAAGCCGCCGTAAGACAAGACCCAATCGCCACAGCTGCCGCTCTCCACCAGGTGGCAGACGGTTGGGTCGACAGGGACTGCTTCTGTGACTTGGAAGCGGCATTTCTAACAGAGCTGGATGTGGCGCGTACTGTAGGCAGCCAAAACGACGCGGACGACCTCCCCGACCACTACGTCTACGCGAGGAAGGTGGTGGTCACGCCCACTCAAATGCTGTTCCTCAAACCCGAGCCCATCGTCGAGAACAGGGTGGTTCGAGAATACGGCGTCGACAACTTCATCCGTGTCGCTTTTCGAGACGAAGACTTCAACAAGCTAACAGCTCCGAACCCCAACTCCATCAAGTGCGTGACTTCACGGGTGAAGGATAGCCTCCTTCGCAGTCTTGTTGGGCGTGGGCGTAATTTTTTCTCTGAGCGACGCGAGTAATATGCCGCCGCGAGGGACGATTTGCTGCCGAGGGACTTTTGCCACGGAGAGAAGGTTTCCGCGCTCCAACAAGACTGCTTCCAATCGGCGAGTTAAAAGGACCTCGGATTAAGCCAGCCTTTCATAGAGGCTATTAACATGTTCGTGCAGGTCCAATTCACATGTTCGCGCAGGTCCAATTCACATGTTCGCGCAAGGGTAATTCACAGATACGCATGGAGCGCTCGCCTTTTGTCAACGGTTGGTTTTATTAGCTTGCGTTATAGTGGAAGGTTCCAACAGAGAAAGGTTGAACATTGGTAATGTTACAACAAAGGCATTGCTGTGCATACTTAAGCATCCCATGCAAACAAACCAAGACGAACTTTGCAGTACTATTTTTGCTGGTGAAATGTGCCATTCTTTTTATTACACAACTTGCTGCGGAGCGGTGCGTTACCCTCCTATGACCAGTGAGATCAACCCGCCACCAAACAACATG